>NC_073305.1:141751467-142122717 GCF_027595985.1 Sorex araneus | reverse complement strand
TCTTTAAAGTACTAAGGATCTGACCTTTGCTTATAAAATAGAATTTTTTTCAGTTTCATCTCAAGGTCTCCATAGCATGACAGAAATGTTCTTTTCCTGTCATTGATCTCTTCCTCTCTCTCTTAAATAAATTAAGTTATTGATACAAAAAAAAAACCAACAACAATAAAACAAAGTTAGTCATCATTGTTTGTCAAACTGGAGATCAGAGATGTGTGTATGCAGAGAGGAGTTTCTTTTAAAAAAACACACAAATGCTTATCTTATTTTGAAAATTTATTTTTTGTTACATTTATTGTATTACTATTACAATAATACAATAGTAGTATTGTAAAACAAATAAATTGTAAAACAAAAAACCAATTTATTTGTTTTACAATACTACTAATGGTGGCTTCTCGTTGCTAGTATATCCATCTCTCTCCCACAAAGACCGCAATACCCCACTAGATGTGATGTCCACAATAGAACCCAAGTCTACTACATGCAAAGCAAGTGCCTTAGACTCTACTATCTTCCTGGCCTCAACATATTTTATTTGTGAGGGGGCATACACATTGGTACTCAGGGACTTCTCCAAGCTTGGTGCTCAGCAGTTGTTCCCAATGGTGCTTGGGGAGCAAGATGTGGGACATCTGTGGGACATCAAGAGGATGAAGACATAAGGAATAAGAGGTCCACAGGAGAGAACAGGAATGAGCAGAAAGAATATTTGAAAAAGTAATGACTCGGGGCCGGAGCAATAGCACAGCAGGTAGGGCGTTTGCCTTGCACGCGGCCGACCCGGGTTCAATCCCTGGCATCCCATATGGTTCCCCAAGGACCACCAGGAGTAATTCCTGAGTGCAAAGCCAGGAGTAACCCCTGAGCATCGCTGGGTGTGACCCAAAAAGCAAGTCTTGATATTAATAAAAAAATAATATGGGTCATCCCATAATATCAAGACTAATCTTATACTTTTTTCTCAAGTATTCTTCTTCAAGTATATTTTAAAATCCTGTGTAACTCTTACTATACTACATTCTCACATAGAAATTTCTTCCATTGTTGTAGACTTAGAATAAAAAATTTTAAAATCTTATAATACAGTTTATAGTTTCACTGCATGGTTAAATACCTCTTTTTAGCCATCTTCTAGTCTTCTAACTGCAGAATAGGGATTCTAACTCTGTTGTCTGCTTCTAGAATAGATGTAGGACTGAGTAGGAAATATCAACCTTAAGATCTCGGTTAGCTGTATTATTTCCTTCTCCTTTACCCTATCTCTAATTTCTTCCAGTTCTTTTGACAATATCCTTTGTATTCATTTCCAGTACTACTGCTTATTTCATGATTTCATAACTTTCTCACCTAAACTGATCCAACAGAAATAAATGCCTTTTATAATAATGTTTTTTTTGTATCCATCCAAAATGTATTAGTCAGGTTAGTGCTTCTAAAGATAGCTTTGATCAGTTTTACTCATTGTTGAAATAACAAAAATTAAAATGTTAACTTCCCTTGGCTCAAGAAAGTAAAACGTAAGTTGATTATCAGAACACTCCTCCCTAAACTGTGTTTACAATTTCCCTTTGTCAATCCCAAATTCTAGCTGTGAAAATTTTTTAAAGATGTTTCTTAAAATGAAAATAAGCCACGTGGTTTAAAAAGAAGAAAGTAGGGAAAAATATTATTACTTGTGGGTGGGTACATGTTCCCTGACAACTTGTAAATGTTCTAAGATTTTAGCATTATGTAAGTTTTTGGAAGGATAAAGCAGCCACATCAGCTAAAGGAGATGAAAAGTTCAGGACACATGGTCATGGAATATGGAAAGCAGATGGACAGGGTAAGGGTGGATAGACCATCCCAAACATTTTCTGCCAGCTACAGACAAGAAGACAAACTAATTTATCTCCCAAACAGGAGCACATTACTTACTAGTAAATGGATACAGATGAACATAGCTCCTAGAAAAGAGTGCATGAAACAAATAGAGTAAAAATTAGGACAAAATTTTCTAAATATTCAGTTTTATACTTTGGAACTATAGAGAAACTTGTAGTGTCAGGTGGACCTGGATGAGGATGTCTGTTCTTAGTGGTTCTCAGAGGTCCAGAGACCATTGACTATAGGAAGCTGGAAAAAAAATCTATTGACATAAAACTGCTTTGTTTTTGTATAAACATGTTACTACCTGTAGGGTGCTCTGTAGGAAAGTGGAAGAAGCTTCTATCACTCTACAGCTTTGTGAATATAATAAGAAACATAGATTTATCAAATTAGGTAACAAAAACTCTGCAGATGCTCATAGGGTGTGGATCAAATTGTTCAGCTAAGTCTTCCAGGCTCTCTGAACTAATGCCAAGAGTAATCATTGGTTCAGTCTTCAAAATACAATGAGTTCTAAAATCATAGGCTCCAAATTTTCAACGTTTTTCTATAAAAGGATGCATATTAACTAAAGATTATAAAGCCCAAAAAGGAAGGTAAATCAGGACACCAGAGAGGTGGAGAACAAAATTCTTGTTCCAGGAAAGAACTGATGAAGTGTTTCTCTGAGGTTATTGTCATTTCTCTTATTTGAAAGAATGAAGTTAATTGCAAATTTTCCACTGCAGTTGCTGAAGGTATAATCTTCATAGTTACACAAACTTTCATAACATCCTCCCAAACTGCCAAGGGGTAATTGAATGCAGGAGTTAAAATTTTTATTAAATCACAGCAGACTTAACTGTCAATGTCCTCAGGGCCATTCCAAAAATAAACTATACCACACAGGACACTTTCACTCAATATTAGTCCTTTAAAAGTATGTAAAATTATTTCATTATCATAGATCTGAAGTATCAGACTTCATAAAATATAATGTCTCTAAATATTCAAACCTTTTTTGACATCAAGACTTAATCATCAGTAATAATGCTTTTCAAATTATCCAGGTTAATTTTGCCATTAGAGCACTTATAACGTTTTTAAGAAAGACTAAGTGATGCTATTATCAAAATTATCCAAAGTAAATTCTGCACAAAGAAACTTTTGCTTCTTTATTAGTGAAGTAAAATTGTTTTATTGAGGGAAGATACCGGAGATAAGAAGAAGAAAAAGAGAGAAAAGAAAAAGAGATAAAAAGAAAAAGAAATTTGTGGCCTAAAGAATGACACACATAACTCCAGAATGGAGCTTTCTTTTATTTTTTTAAACTTTCTTTTATAAAAATATATTTTTATTAAAAGTATAAAATTATTTTCTTTTATAAAAAGTATATTTTATAGAAAGTAAAGCAACTTTCTTTCCTTTTTATACTTTTCCTCTACTTTGGTTTGGGGGCCACACTTGGCAGTCTTCAGCAATAACTGTTATTCCTCCGCTCAGGGATCTCTTCTTGCAGTCTTAGGGATTTGGAGTGCCAGGGATTGAATCCAGGTCAAACGTGTGCAATACAAGTGCTCTACCTGCTATACTATTTTTTGGGGGTCCAAATCAACTTAATTCTGTATGTTTTCCTCATGGCTCTGAGGTACTGTAGTTATGATGGTGATAAACAAAACTTCTGCTGTTAGATTATTTAGCTTTTATGTGCCATCTCTACCACTTCTCAGCTGTATAATGTTGAGTACATATTTATTGTTATGCCTCAGTTTCCTTATCTGTAAAATAAAGGTTATTATAGGGCTTACAATTTATAGGGTCATTGGGTAAAACATTAAAAATGACAATGTGAGTAATATCAGTAAATCATTAACATTTTCATTGTAGTACAAATATTAACATACAGTCTTACAACACATATAAGGCACTCACTGCATATAAGTTGATTGTCCCACATAACTAGGAATATAGTAGGTTACACCTCTGGAATCGCATAATTATGACACACACTTATTCTCTATAACACTCACACAACAGCATTTTTCAGAAAGCATTCCCTTCATTAAGAAACATGTGACTAAATATGTATGATATAGGTATTATTTTATTCTTTGGTTGTGGGTGATACACCCAGTGGCACTTAGAGATTACTCCTGGCTCTGGGCTCAGTGATCATTCTTGACAGTTGTTCAAAAGACTGAACCCAGTTTTGTTGCTTGCAAGGTAAAAGTGCCCTACCTTCTGTGTGTCTCTATGGCCCTATACATTAATATTTTTTTGGAAAAGACTAGAGATGTAGTGTCAGAGAGACAAATATCCTCATGGGCAAATGAATCCCATTTTAGGTTGATGCCTACTACTTAAATGTATGATTTAGTGTAACTACATTACTTTCATTCTCTTAGATAATTTACTACTTTACTTTCTATCCATGGGCTGGAGCGATAGCACAGCAGTAGAGCGTTTGCCTTACACGCGGCTGACCCAGGTTTGATTCCTCCGCCCCTCTCGGAGAGCCTGGCAAGCTACTACCGAAAGTATCTTGCCCGCACAGCAGAGCCTGGCAAGCTACTCATGGCGTATTCAATGTGCCAAAAATGGTAACAAGTCTCACAATGGAGACATTACTGGTGCCCGTTCAAGCAAATTGATGAGCAATGGATGGCAGTGACAGTGACTTCCTATCCATAAAAGAAAAGTGCTGTTGTTCACATCCTCACCCATATTTTTTTAAAATTATTTATTTTTAATTAGTGAATCAACGTGAGGGTACAGTTACAGTTTTATACATTTTTGTGCTCGTGTTTTCCCCATACAAAGTTCAAGAACCCATCCCTTCACCAGTGCCCATTCCCTACCACCAGTAAACCCAGCATCTCTCCCGCCCTCCCCAGTCCCGTCTCCCCCCACCCCACACTGCCACTATGGCAGGGTATTCCCTTTTGATCTCTCTGATTAGGTGTTGTGGTTTGCAATAAAGGTGTTCAGTGGCCATTGTGTTCAGTCTCTAGTCTATATTCGGCACGCATCACCCTTCCCCCGCATGACCTCCGACCACATTTTACTTGGTGTTCCCTTCTCTGAGTTGCCCAGAATGAGAGACCAGCCTCCAAGCCATGGGGACAACTCCTGGTACTTATTTCTACTAATCTTGCTCACCCATATTTTGAATTGCCAGTACTTTTCACTTTAGCTAAAAGAAATACAGTGTTATCTAATTTATGCATCCTTGGGTCTAAAAAAAATTGCTGAAGAAAAACCTGTTCTTATATTTGTTGGCCATCAATATATTTACTAACTTAAATCTTGTATTTGTTGGCAATCAATTTAGCTTTCTATTGGCAATAATGGAAGCAAGTGTATATTTAGTCTTATTCATTTTTCATTGGGTTATTTTATTTATTTATTTAGGTGTTATTTCTATACTATGAACAAATTGTAAACACATAAGTATTAATAGGTATTATGTCATAAACACATTAGTATTATATGCGAGAGAGAAGATATATATTCTTTCTATTAAATAGTATCTTGTCTATATGAGACCTGAAAATTTTCAAATTTATTTAAAAAAAAATTTAAGTTCCTCTTTAATAGATTATGGACTGGAGCGATAGCACAGTGGGTTTGGTGTTTGCCTTGCACTCAGCCAAGTTTTGATTCCTCTGTCCCTCTCAGAGAGCCCAGCAAGCTACCAAGAATATCCCGCCCGCACGGCAGAGCCTGGCAAGCTACCTGTGGCATATTCAATATGCCAAAAACAAGAACAAGTCTCACAACGGAGACATTACTGATGCCCACTTGAGCAAATCGATGAACAAGGGGATGACAGTGCAACAGTGCTACTTTCATAGATATGTGCACAATACACACATTTAAGTGTACATATTCATTTGTTAAAATTTTGATTGAAATTTCATTGAATTTAATACATACTTACCTTTAGTGAATTCTACAAACATATTTCATTAAGTTTCACATACACAAACACATGCACTATGAACATATACACATATGTACATATTTATATAAATTCCATATACTAGAATTCTAATTGCCATTTTATTGAATCTAACACTCAGTTTCAAGAAAATTTGAGTAATCTGGCTAAAAAGATAACTCAATGGGTTGAGTTCATGCTTTACAAGTGGGAAGCCTAGATCTGCTCCCCAACACTGCATGACCCTCAAGCACATGGCTATCAGCCCCGGAGTACATTTTAAATTGAGATTCTATGGTTTACAACACTATTAACAATTTTTTCTCATTAACACAATTTCAACACCATACCATCACCAAAGTACCCCTTCCCTATCCCAACACCCCACCCTCTCAAACCCCCAAACTCAATTGGATCAGTTCTCCCATTATACTGCCTTTGGACCTTTGTTGCTACCTTTTTGTGTAAGATCCCACTTATGAAACAGTTTTTTTCCCTATCCCTCACCTTCTAACTTCACTCAGCATGACATAGTCAAGTTTCTGTAGATTGCATGTTTTTGTTCTTTTCTACAGCTGCATACTATTCCAGTGTGTATATCATAACTTCTTTTTTTGCTTTATTTTTTTGGTTTTTTTTTGTGTGTGTGTATGTCATACCTGGCTATGCATAGGGGTTACTCCTGGCTTTGCACTCTGGGAATTATTGCTGCTGGTGCTCAGGGAACCATATAGGATGCTGGGAATAGAACCCGGGTCGGCAGGGTGTAAGGCAAACACCCTACCCGCTTCACTCCAGCCCTATCATAACTTCTTGATCCATTCTTCTGTAACTGGACATTTGGGGTCGTTTCCATATCTTGGTTATTTTATGTACTAAATGTGGCAATGAATATAGATGTGCATATATCTTCTCAAAAAACGTTTTTGTGTTTTGAAGATAAATACCAAAAAATGCTATCACTAGATCATATGGTAATTATATCCCTAATTTTTTGAAAGATCTCTATATATTTTTCCGTAAGGGTTGAGCCAGACAGCATTCTCACCAACTGTGAATGAGGATGTTCTTTCTCATCACACCCCCACCAACGCTGGCTGTTTCCAGACTTTTAAATATCTGCCATTTGCACAGATGTGAGATGACATCTCTTTGTTGTCCTGATAGATTTAAAGGTAATTCTATCTGGTTATTAGGAGAGCTTTTCTTACTAAAATAAACTGTTGAGGCTATAAATTTTAAAAAGTCATTCTACTGAAAAGATTAAAAACATTTTACTTGTTTTAAATTAAAATAAAGAAAAATTCTCCCCTCCTGAAAATATACCTCAAGGACCACAAAGCATAATATAGAAGATACACATGCACTCCTATGTTCATTGCAGCACTATTCACAATCGCCACAACCTGGAAACAAACCAAATGTACAAGAACAGAAAAGTGGGTAAAGAATGCATTATAAAGTACCAGAAAGTTTGCACCATGGCTTGGAAACCGGCCTCACATACTGGGGGAAAAGACAAAAGACAGCTCAGAAAGAAAAAGAACCACCAAGTAAAGGGTGTTTAGAGGGCCCTTATGGGAGGGGAGATGTGTGCCAAAAGTAGACTATAGACAAAACATGATGGCCATTCAATACTTGCATTGTAGACCACAACAACCCTAAAGGAGAGAGAGAGTAAAAGGGAATGCGCCTGCCACAGAGTGGGGTTGGGGGAGCATAGTGGGGGGTGATTGTGGAAGGGATACATTGGTAGTGGAGAAATGGCACTGGTGAAGTGATGGGTACTTGATCATTGTATGACTGGAACGCAAGCACAAAAGTTTGTACCTCACAGTGATTCATTAAAAAATAAAAAAATTAACAACAACAACAAAAATAATACGGTACACCTACAAATGAAATACTATTGCAGGCATTAGAAAAAAATGAAGTGTTGAAATTTGCTCATATATGGATGGACACAAAAGTATCATACTGAGTTAATAGGTCAGAGGGAGAGGGACAAACATAGAATGATTGCACTCATTTACAGGATAAAAAAAAAACACATTGTATGAGAATAATACCCCAAAACAAAAGAAATAGGGCCAAGAGGACGGGCCCATGTAGGAAGCTTCCATAAGGACTGGGTCAGGAAGTGTAGTCAGGACAGAGAAGGGACAACTATGACAATGATAGTAAGAGATAGTCACTCTGGACAAGAAAGGGGTGCTGAAAGGAGGTAAAGTGATATGCATAATATCCTGTCAGCAACTGTATTGCAAACCACAGTGTTTAAAAGGAAAATAGAAAAGAAGAAAAGTGTCTGATATAGTGGCTGACTAGGAGGTTGGTGGTTGGGAGGATACTGGAGACACAAGTGGCAGGAATGTACTCTGATGAAGGGATGGGTGAACAGCTTTGTAACTGTGTATCTCACGGTAATTCAACTAAATTTTTAAGTAGTGAGTGGTTGCAAGGTCAACCTAAAGTCAACATGCAGCAAATTATCACTGTCACTGTTACTGTCATCCCATCGTTCGTCGATTTACTCAAGCGGGCCCCAGTAACATCTGTATTACACTCAGCCCTGAGATTTTAGCAGCCTCTACTACTCGTCTTTCCCAACGATTGGAGGCTCTTTCAAGGTCAGGAGAATGAGACCTATTGTTACTGTTTTTGGTATATCGAATATGCCACAGGTAGCTTTGCAGGCTCTGCTGTGCGGTAGCTTGCTGGGCTCTCCGAGAGGTATGTATATATCTATTACTGTATTTGGGATATGAATATGCTATGGGGAGCTTGCCAAACTCTCTCCCAAGTGGGCAATAGACTCTTGGTAGCTAGTCAGGTTCTTCCAGAGGGAGAACTAGGATATTAGATGTCTTCCGGGAGCTTAGTTTTATAGTCTCTGGATGTTGGCCATTGATGGGATTACGCTGGGGGCAGTATCTGGGTGTGACTACCTAGCTACTGGAAAATGGGGGATCTGGGTAGAAGAGGCCCAGTCCTGATTCGAGCACCCTTGGAGATCTTGGTCCCGGGTCCCACACACCTGGGTTCCTCTGCAAGCTCCCCTATGCATGAGGCTCGTCTGTATGTGTGGAGAGTGGCCTGAGCATGGCCGTGGCTGGGTTCTGGAGGACCTCAACAGTCGAGGCTCTGCTGGGGGGGGAGGGAAACACAACCAAACTATAAAGTATTTAAAATACATTTAAAAGATAAAATAAAGAGAAATGCTTATTGTATTTGATATCTGACAGGGATTGATTTTAATACATCTTTATATCATAAAAGTATTTTCAGTAATAATTATTTAATAAAATAATAATTAAGTTTAATAAAGGCATGCATTTTTATTTATTAGTTTTTGTGTATATAATAATGCTAGTAAGAAACAAAGAAAAATAATGTATAGTTTTACAATGTTAAAATTCATTAATGTGGTATTTTTAAAAGGAGAAATATACCAATACTTGCATATTGGTCTTCCCTGACCATTCTGCTTTCTGCTTTGAGGTTTCTAATGCAGATTTTGCAGTGGCTTTGTCAAATTAACCTTCACATATCTACAAGCAAAACAAGCAGTACAGTTAGATTTGTCTATCTATCATCACTTATTTTTTATTGAAAGGCACTCCATTTATTTAAATTTTGAGTGCCTCTGTCACATGAGAAATATATACACAAGTAGTTTGAAAAGCCTTAAGATAGGATATGCTTATCACTTTCATAAAAGTCCCATTTTATAATAAACTCTAGAAATTACAAAAATGTTCATCTGTTTGCTCTATAGACAAATCTAACGGTTTTGTTTTTGTTTTTGTTTTGCTTTGTGGGTCATACCTGGTAATGCACAGGGGCTACTCCTGGCTTTGCACCCAGGAATCACTCCTGGAAGTGCTCAAGAGACCATATGGGAGGCTGGGAATCAAACTCGGGTCGGCCATGTGCAAGGCAAACACCCTACCCACTGTGCTCCAGCCCCAAATCTAACAGTTTTAAAACATTCTACAGATGAAAATATTTCACTATAAATCTATCACCAGAAAATTCACTATAAATTCCTATTATACTTGCTAAGTTGCCTGGAGCTATAGCGCAGCAGTTATGGCGTTCACTTTGCACGTGGCCGACCCAGATTCGATTCCTCCACCCTTCTCAGAGAGCCTGGCAATCTACCCAGAGTATCTCGACCTCATGACAGAGCCTGGCAAGCTACCCGTGTCATATTCGATATGCCAAAAACAATAACAATAAGTCTCACAATGGGGATGTTACTGGTGCCCGCTCGAGCAAATTGATGAGCAACAGGATGAAAGTGACAGTGACAGTGACTTGCTAAGTACCTCCAGAGCTTATAATTAATGTGAATTATTTGACCTTGTCTCAGGCTGGCTTCATATATCTAACCCCTGTTCACTATATAATTATGCATTCAAACACTGATTCAAAATAAACAGTTATAACTCAGTGATAATGAGAATGAAAAAACAGAACTTGTCTGCTTATTCTTGAAATAAACAAGTAAAACTGGATCTTTGTGCAATGAAGATAGAATAACTTCCAAGTAGATGATGGTATTGCCAAATAATACAAAATTTTTAAAAAGGTCTTTTTAAACCTACATCCTCATTACTAAATTTCAGTAAATACAGCAGCTATATGGAACTTACCCACACAGCAGAGCCTGGCAAGCTACCCATGGCATACTCAATATGCCAAAAACAGTAACCAAGACGGTTCTCATTCCCCTGATCCTGAAAGAGCCCCCAATACGCCAACAGGCTACATTAGCATGTGACAGGGATGAAGGGAGATGTTACTGGTGCCCGCTCCAGCAAATGATGAACAACTGGATGACAGTGATACAGTGATACGATGATATTGAACTTTTTTTGAAGAGACAGTAATACCATTGGCATTACTTAGTACTGTCAGTGCATAGGGATAATAAAAAGCAGAGCTATTATTTTATTCCTTTAACATTTTCTGCTCTCTTCTGGGAGCTTGGTGTTATAGTCTCTGGATGTTGTCTGTTAGTGGGATCACACTGTGCCGGGGGCAGTCCCTGGGTATGGCCACCTAGCTACTGGAAAATGGGGGATCTGGTGGGGAGAGGACCAGTCCCGATCTGATCAGGCTTGGAGATCTCAGCCCCGGAGGTCTTCGACTGCAGGGGCTCCGCTTGGGGCAGGAAGGGAAACTCATCTCACCCCTAGCAGCCGAAGACCTTCAGAGCCCAGCCATAGCCATGCTCAAGGCCCCTCTCCACATGTTCTGACGACCCTCCTGCCTAAAGAAACTGGCAGAGGAACCCAGGTGTGTGGGACCTGGGCTGAGATCTCTGAGGGTACTCAGCTCGGCACTGGGCCTTTTCCGCCCAAATCCCTGTTTTCCAGTAGCTAACACCCAGGGACTGGCCATGTAATCCCACCAATAGACAACATCCAGAAACTTAAAACCAAGCTCCTGACATCTGATAGCCTAGTTCTCCTTCTGGGAGAATCTGGCAAGCTACTGAGAGTTTCCTAACCACGTGGGAGAGCCTCGCAAACTTCCTGTGGCATATTCATATGCAAAAACCAGTAACAATAATGGGTCTCATTCCTCTGACCCTGAAAGAGCCTCCAATGTGGCACCATTGGAAAAGACAGGTAAAGAAAGTTTCCTAAAATCTCAGGGCTAGGACGAATGGAGACGTTACTGAGACCGCTTGAGAAATTTGACGATCAACGAATGGGATGATGATGATGATGAACATTTTCTGCATACAAAATTCTCCCTTATTGCCTATACAAGGGGTAGTCCACTCCCACCTCTCCCAGTATGTTATTGGCTGGGTAGAAGAATAATGAAGGAAGCTGGAAGGAGTATTAATTTTCCTTTTAACTGGAAGGTCAAATAATTTTCTGCAATTTAGAGATTCCAAGTAGCAGTAAGAATAATGAAATGGCTTATTGATCTATTTTTGGAATTATTCATTAAAAATAAAAACCACACTTCTTTTTACTTCATTACAAATTGGGCTGGAACGATAGCACCGCAGGTAGGGCGTTTGCCTTGCATGCTGCCAACCCGGGTTCGATTCCTCTGTCCCTCTTGGAGAGCCCAGCAAGCTACAGAGAGTATCTTGCCCTCATGGCAGAGCCTGGCAAGCTACCCATGGTGAATTTGATATTCCAAAAACAGTAACAACAAGTCTCACAGAGGAGACATTACTGGTGCTTGCTGGAGCAGTGAACAAATCATTGACTAACGGGATGACAGTGCAGTGCTACAGTGCTACAATTTGCCTCATTCTTACTTATCTGCCATTGCTGGCAGTAGAATAATAAAACTTCCTCTGATGTAATGCAGTGACTAATGAACTGATATACTATGTTTCAAATTTTTGTTAAAACAAAAAACTCTAACGTACCATTTGAGCTGTTTCCTGGCCTTATCAAACACTTCAGAACCTTATCACAACCTAAGGAAGATGAAATGAAAGTACTCTGCTCAATCTATGACATCCTCCTGAGTCTAGAAAGGACATATCTGAGAAATTTAATTAAGTCTAAGTGAACATAGTGTGCTTCTCAGTAGATTGCAGCAAATGTTAGGTTTCTGGTTCACAATTCAAAAAAAAAGGAGAGAGAAAAAAATCTTAAAATAGGGTAAAATTCCAACATCCTAAGAATGTAGTATTGCATAAATCATAATAAAATAACTGGAAAAACTGGTTTAAATTTTATTACAATCAGAGTTTTAACTTACCAGAATGACTGGGTTTCATAAGTTTTCTATCCTTCATTGGCAAATTTAATTGAAAGATCTAAACTGTGTCTCTCACAAAATAAATAGCAAAGTGTCCATTTGGTGTTTCCTGTTTGCTTTCGTTGATGAACTAATGTTCCCTCCTGCTGCAGCAATTGAGGATGTTTGTGTCCTTGACCTCTCCATGGGGAAGCAGGAAAGAATATGAGCTCTGATGACTTGTCAAATTTCTGGTTTTGATGTGTTGCTCCAGTAGCTGTGGTGGAAGGACCTTGTAGAGAGGAACAGACCTGAACTGGCCCCAACCAAAGAAGACGCCTATCGTGTGACATTTAACAGTTGAGTCTCAGAGTTTATTTGCTAAGAACATGATCTCTGAAAGAAACACACATAATGATTGTAACTGCTCTCACAATTTTGCAGATAAATATATTTAATATTTTTTAAAGTCAAATGGCAAGTGAAATAGAAAGCATACAACAATGGGCTTATCAGTAACAAGTTGAAATTTTAAATCAGTATTTAAAATCATTTATCATGAGTGGGGCTGGAGCAATAGCACAGAGGGTAGGGCGTTTGCCTTGCACGCGGCCGACCCGGGTTCGATTCCCAGCATCCCATATAGTCCCCTGAGCAGCGCCAGGGGTAATTCCTGAGTGCAGAGCCAGGAGTGACCCCTGTGCATCGCCGGGTGTGACCCAAAAAGAAAAAAAAAATCATTTATCATGAGAAGGCTGTTGAACTCCGCATAACCTGTTATTAAAATTATTTTTATTTCCTAAATATTAACTATGATTCCAGCAGATTATTTTTAGAGACTCTGGGCAAAAAATAACCCATCTATCCTCCTCCAATTTCACTTTTTCTGAAACCCCAACAACCTAAGGAACAGCTAGCGGTCTATTAAAATCTCTTCCACTCACTTTCGTGAGTTCAAAGATTATTTTAACCCTAACCTAACTTTCCTCTTTCTACTTATTTGCTTACCTTGTGAGGGAAGAGAGAGGGAATTCCATGAAGCATACAATTAATTTTTTTCTACTAGAAAATATTTTGCTCATCTCTTTATACACCTAAGGGTCAATAGCTTGCTTTTTGTGATATGTTATGTAACTAAGTAACTGAGTAAACAGGATCTGCTGAGGGAAAGGATAGAACAATGCCAGCAGGAGATACCTGCCCTGACCTCCCCGCCCCCCCTTTGTTTTCCTTGCTATCTTCACTATAAAAAAAAAAAAATCCCTTAGGGCTGCAGCAATAGCATAGCGGGTAGGGCATTTGCCTTGCACACAGCTGACCCGGGTTCGATTCCCAGCATCCCGTATGGTCCCCTGGGCACTGCCAGGGGTAATTCCTGAATGCAGAGCCAGGAACAACCCCTGTGCATCTCCAGGTGTGACCCAAAAAGAAAAAAAAAAAAGAAAAGAAAAATAAATCCCTTAAAATGCCCTTAGGTGAAATCCATTCATATACCCTGTAGGTTAAAGGACTATGTGGAAGTCTTGCATATTTGCAAATTTATACAAATGATGCCCCAACTTCCACCTTGTGGCTCAAAGTAAGTAAATGTGAAACATCATAAAATATCTAGCTGACAATCATTTTTCAAAGTCTCTTTGGGATTATATTTTAATTTGGATTTTTTTTCTTCCTTATAGACTCTGCTGTTAGAATGAATTTAGGAAATTCATTTTCTCACAATTAAAAAAATTAAATTTCATCTTATAATTTTATTTTTTGTTTTATTTAACCCTTATACATTATTTCCCCCAATTAGGGTTTATTAAGTTTTACTTTACATCCATTAAGTCTTCATTCTACTTTATGCTCTCCAATTAAGTAAGTTGTTCTAGAAATGTTCAACATCTTTACTGTTAACGGATGAAGAAAGAATCTAGATGTTTTCTTGACCAGGCAATGGAGAAACAGAATATACAACTGTAGTGAGAATTTGACAATAGCAACATCATTCAAAAGACACTCGTGTTGCCATCGCACTGGATGGCAACAAAGAGACAGGGCAATAAAGAGACAGATGAAGAAAGAGTATAATATTGGCGTCATTTAAATATTATCAAGCGAGATTTAAAAAGCTGAACTAAGATGAAGATTGTAGGAACTGCCAAAAGATTTCATTAGTCTTGGCACAGGAAGCCTCTAAGATTTTTTAATCATAAAGGGTTTGCTTTCAAAGAAGGAGCTGAAAGGAACCCTAAATTTCCTTTCTTCTCTATAGTACTGAGGTACTGAAGTACTGAGGGGTACCTCAGGTTTCTGATCTTTCTCTCCTTTAAGCAACTCCTGGGTGAGCCTGTCTCGAGAAAATATCTGCATGTGCATGTATGCTGTTAGACCACAAACATTAAATGTGTTGTGTATTTGAGAAGGCAGAATTATAAAACATAGAGTAGTAGTGCTTATGTAGAAGGCAAACAAAATTATGCAGTTTAATTAACCAAAGTTCTTAATAAACATTGCAACTTTATAGGGAGTTATCTACTTGTACCCCGGTGGCAACACTAGTCATTATGTATTATGAAAAATAATGACAGGTACAAGTAACTTATGGATCAGGGCAAGATAAAATACAAATTATTTTATACTATTTCACTAATAAATCACGTTGAAAAAAATTTTTTTTCTTTTTGGGTCACACCCGGTGATGCACAGGGGTTACTTCTGGTTCTTCACTCAGGAATTACCCCTGGCGGTGCTCAGGGGACCATATGGGATGCTGGGATTAGAACCCGGGTCGGCCGCGTGCAAGGCAAACACCCTACCCACTGTGTGCCCACTGTGCTATCACTCCAGCCCCACAAGTTAAAAAATTCTTGTATTAAAATCTACAACTAAGTCTGCCTTTTCAACTGAAAAGCTGATGGGAATTTGGAGATAATCTATCATAATAATTTTTATATCACTATTACTATCACTGTCATCCTGTTGTTCATTGATTTGCTCGAGCGGGCACCAGTAACGCCTCCATTCATCCCAGCTCCTGAAATTTGTAGCAGACTCTCCTTACTAGGCCTTCCAACGGTGCCATATTGGAGGCTCTTTCAGGGTCAGGGGACTGAGACCCGTTATTCTTACTGTATTTGGCATATCGAATACTCAGGGGAGCTTGCTAGGCTCTACCGTGCGGGTGGGATACTCTCGGTAGTTTGCCGGGCTCTCTGAGAGGGACGGAGAATGTATATAAGAGAATACAAGCAAGTGTGTTAAAACCAAACACATGTATGCTGCTTTAGGTATATCAGTGGGCTAAACTATAAGAGGTCTCATGGTTGTGAATTTTTATATAGGAATATTTATTACCGCTGATAGTGGACATTATCATTATATTATTATCATTATAGTGGATAGAGTCTCTTGCCCGCACGCCTGGCTGTCTTCCCCGGGGTCCCTCGGAGCAGATGGGCTCCAGCTTCCCTCTCCACCCTGAGCAGAGCTCCCAGCGGCCGAAGACCACCAGAACCTAGCTACAGCCATGCTCGAAGCCCCTCTGCACATGGTCGGACAGGCCTAACGCATGAAGGTACCGGCAGAGGAACCTAGGTGTGTATATCCCATCAATGGCCAATATCCAGAGAGACTTAAAAGCTTGTAGCCTACTTCTCCCTCTGGGAGAAACTGGCAAGCTTCTGAGTTTCCTGCCCACAGGGGACAGCCTTGCAAGCTTCCCATGGTGTATTCATATGCTAAATCCAGTGACAAGCTGGATCTCATTCCCCTGACCCTGAAAGAGCCTCCAGTGTCACATCTTTGAGAGGGCCGAGTGGAGAGAGACTTCTAAGATCTCAGGGAAAGGATGAATGGAGAGGTTACTGAGCCCACTCAAGAAATCGACGATTAACGGGATTTCGTGATTGTGTGATTCGTCATAGTGGACATTTTAAAAATAAGCCTGAATTTACTTTTGTCCTGACAAAATATCTGTATGAGGCATTAATTAGGTTTTGAAAACTTCTGGCAACTAGGAATTTCCGTTCTTTGGGGCTTCAGGATTTGTAGAACATCTCACCTTTTTTTGTTTTTGTTTTGGGGCACATCAGTTGATGCTCAGGGGTACTCCTACTTTGCACTCAATAATTATTCCGGGTGGTGTGTGTGGGAGGGGTATGGCACATGAGATGCTGGTGTAGAACCTGCATCAGCCACATGCAAGGCAAACTCCCAGCCCTACTTTTCATAGATTCTAGAAAATCTACCTCTTTCCAGTGATATATGGGCCTGGAGATTTAATGTCTGAAGGACACTTCGTTAACACTGAATTTGGTTTTAGGGAGGCAAACTGCTGGAGGCAAACTGAGGCAAGCTTGACACATAGGCCATATGAGGGTTGTTTGCTACTCTATGTAAACCAGTTAACCAGTTAACCTGTGAAGGAGTGCTGCATTTGCCTATTTTATCTCCAACTGTCATGCAAAGTAGTCACAGTTTTTAGTAGTATATCACTGCAAATATTTAACAGGACAGATAACTTAAAAACAGACAGGAGTGCACACCCAAATGCTTCAGCCTTGATTGTAACATTTCAGACCAGGCAGGTAAACATGAACTGTGCATTCTCAGAAAAACAGAGTCAATCCCTTTAATATTTCACCTACTGATAATTATGTGATAGGAGAAGATTGTAAGTATCTATGCAAGTGAAAATGTAGTCAAATTATCGACCTGCTCTTTCCTTGAACTAACTCAGGATAATTGAACTATGAAAGAATGTGTGGGGGGGGGTGGGAGAGGGGGATAAGAGCACAGAGAAGAATGATTGAGAATAACATTTCTCCAGGGTCACCTGGATTTGTCTACTTTTGAAGCCCAAAGCAGGTACCTTGTGCTCAATCTTGTCTGTGTGTGTGTGTGCGCGCATCACTGTAACATTTTATGATTCTCGGAAAAATCTTATGGAGATTCCAGAGCTACATAATCCAAATCAAACATGATTTTCCTGCCCTTTAAACTGATGGACTCATGAGACTCATAGCCAATTCAAACAACTATCAGAGCTACAATTTCATATTTTGCTAACATACAATTAAATTCTTTAGATAAGATATAGTATGTATGCTCACTATATGTGTATGCTGTCACTAAACAGAGAACATTTAGGCAGATGGTTAAATCACTAAATGGCTAAACTTTGCCATTTAAATCACACAATTTAAATCACACAAATACTATTTCGTTGTCAGCCTGTAGCAATAGCTTTAATTATGAGTCACAGCCTAATTTTACTTAACTATTTAGGACTTCTTCATCGAGACTCTGCACAAGTGGTTTGATGCTCTTCGTGTTCCTGGAATGAGCAGACACCATTGGGCTACACTAGCACATGACAGGAACAAATGAGGATGTTACTGGTGCCCACTGGAGCAAATTGATGAGCAACGGAACGACAAGTGATACAAGTGATTTACGACTAGTTAGAAAAGCTACACAGAAAAATAAAGACTAGTGAACTTAAACATGTACCCAACCATCAGCTAGATCATAGATCTATCTCAGAAGCAATCCTTGTTCTTGAGGTCTTTTATTTGCCTGTTCTATTTTCAACCTGAGTAAACACCTTTTGGTATAAATTTCAAAGATTATAGAATAAAGAGATTTATTGAGATAAATGTTAAGCTTTGCTTCTCTAATTTAGAGGCAAATTAAGTTCCCTTGGGAGTTATAGGGCAGAATGCAATGATTCCATTACATCAGCATCTGGAGACTAGGGGAAAACAAAAGGCATAGGTTTTGTTTTGTTTTTTTAAAAAAAGCACTAGATATTATGCCAATGTAAAACCAGAATTACAATCCAAGGTTTTGGAAACTATCAATGACCTAATTTTACATAGTACTGCAGAGAGTTTTTGAATACAGATTCTGAAGATAAATAGTCTGGGATCAAGTTCTAACACTGACCCTTTACTTGCTTAATGAATACTAGTAAATTAGCTAATCTCTTTGAACCACATTAGTCAACATCCAATAAAATTGTGTTGAGTGCCAGGCTATTGAGGCATATTTCTGAACAAAATAAATGGAAATACCTCCTATATTTTAGAACAAGACCAACTGATAAAATGGCATTTTTTTAGTGGTAAGCCAACAGAGGAGGAGATCTCGGTAGAGAGACTGAGAAACTATTTTTGGGTTTTTCTTTTCTTTCTTTTCTTTTTTTTTTTTGTTTTTGTTTTGGGCTTTTGGGGTCACACCCAATGATGGTCAGGGGTTACTTCCAGTTCTACACCCAGTAATTACTTCGAGTGGTGCTTGGGAGACCATATGGGATGCTGGGGATCGAACCTGGATCAGTGCATGCAAGACAATGCCCTACCCACTACTATGGCTCCAGCCTCCGGCCCGAGAAACTATTTGTGTGGTGAAATTTTATGAAGTCTTCTAACTTCATAGAGTTGTTGTAGTGAGCAAATATATTTTATATGGAAGAAGCATGGAACAGAGATTGGCCCAATGTAATGACCTCATTTTACCGAAGAAGAAGCATCCTCTGGTATCAAGAGAGGTGGAAGATTGAGTCTTGGCAATTCTAAGAACAAAGGTGAATCAGGTGTGGGATCTGCCCACCTTACCTCTCAATACACTCTTAGAAGAATTATGGTCTGGGGCTGGATAAACAGATATTAAAACAACAGGGAATGAAGGGTTTAACTCAACAACACAGCACATGCCTCAAGTGTATAAGGTCCTATGTTCCATTCATGGCTCGGCAAAAAATAAAATAGATTAAAACAAAATAATAGGGACAGACGGTGCCTCTGGAGACAACATTCCTTTACTGAACTTTAGCTCTTGCTGGTGACATACACCAAACACAAATGTTGCTAAATGCAATTTTATTTGGAATTCTAGAGGACATGGATAAGATAAAGGGTTCACCTTATCAGTAGCTCTGGTTAATTCTTTATATAATATATGTAAAATCTGTACAATAATCATGTGAGTGCCAGGTCTCAATTTATTATATAAGTAACACTGTCTTGTTATAAAAAGAACATAAAAATAAACAAAACAAGTATGAAATAAAACTACAAAGTGCATTTTGGTATAATATAATTTATCATTAATAAGAATTTCTCATTAGGCCCCTCTCCACAGGTCCGGACAGGCCTCACGCGTGAAGGTACCGGCAGAGGAACCCAGGTGTGTGCAATCCCATCAACGGCCAACATCCAGAGACTTAAAAGCAAGCTCCCAGAAGCGCGAGGCCACTTTGCCGCCACGCAATATCTTGTAGCCTACTTCTCCCTCTGGGAGAAACTAGCCAGCTTCTGAGAGTTTCCTGCCCACTGGGGACAGCCTTGCAAGCTTCCCATGGTGTATTCATATGTTAAATTCAGTAACAAGCTGGATCTTATTCCCCTGACCCTGAAGAGCCTCCAGTGTCACATCTTTGGGAGGGCCAAGTCAAGAGAGACTTCTAAGATCTCAGGGAAAGGATGAATGGAGAGGTTACTGAGCCCGCTCGAGAAACCGAGGATTAATGGGATTTTGTGATCGTGATCGTGAAGAATTTCTCAAATAAAATAGCACAATCTGTGAATAAAGCAAATTTGATAATTTCCTGCAAGTATTTTTTAGCATCAAAGCATTTTCTAAGCCAGATGGAACTTAACTTACAGCAGAAAGTAGTATTTCTCGAGAAAATGCATAACTTGAATAATTTATCTGAAACAGAGGTCTATGAGCAATCCAAACAAATTTTCTAACCCTTTATTATAATTAATTTTAAATTACAAATTAACTATTCAAGTTAGAACCTATATAATGAGACCATAAAAGGGATGTGTTCAGAAACTTCAAGGCTAAAAACAACAAAAACAAGACACTAAATTTAAGTTGTGTGAAGGAAAAAGAAACAATGTTAAACAGGTTACAAATCATTGGAGAACCTATATTAAACATATAATTTACTCTGAAAAGTTCAATCTTATCACAAAAGACAAATTTTTCTTTTTTATCCCAATAGTTAAAGCAGACCAGAAGAGGAAAAGACAGGATATATTTGTTTAATGCCTAAGATCAAACTCACAGTCGAAAATGAAAAACCGGGAAAAGAAAATTTTCAAAGCAGTGGCCTAGTCTTGAAAAAACAGGTAAATAGTGTGAAACAATATAAACAGCAAGAGAATTGCTCTGTGCCTAGGAGGGTTTAAGTTTATAAATAATTCATTTCTCTATGAGTTTTATCTCATTCATGATATGAATTTGTAAGATTGTTTGGATATTGAGTCTCTTAAATCTCTTACTACAGTTAAAATAGGAGCCATAACAAATGACTACATGACAGACATATTCATGAGCTTAAAAGTCAAAAGGCTAGAAATTTGTACTTAATAAGAAATCAATAACTAAATCACTTAAGTACATGCAGGCATTAGTCCTTCAAGAGTAAAGGAAAAGAAAGTAAAGTGAAGTTTGGGCTTGTAGAATGGAAAAGTAAAACAAAGGGTCTGTGTCTGATTCTAGTGGTGATTCACTAGATTTGTGGCTTGAATTACTTCAATTCTGTTTGTAATTAATGTATAAAGGAGTTGTGTGCAAATTACTTAAAGATGATCACATTTATATGTGTTATGAAACCAATAATTATTAAAGAACAAAAAAACACAAATGGAGAGTTTTAATCACATTAAACAAGTGCCCCATTAACCCATTTACAAAGCAAAGAGATGGTTTACTTCTATTTGGCTCTATTTCAAAATTGGGTCATAAGAGTATAATCTGCATAAGTTTCTATGGCATATAAAGTGCCATATTAAGGAAATAAAAACACTAGAAATGTATTGTTTTATAATTCTGGAGGCTAGGTGTCCCAAATTGTCACAAGTTGGTGTGGCCATACTTCCTCCCAAACCTCGAAGGATGATCACCTTTTCTCTTCCAGTATGCAGTAGACACAGAATTCTTTGGAAACCTGACTCCGATTTCTGTCTCTGTCTTTATGTGGATATCTTTTTTTAATCTTTCGGTAGAGGTGGGAATGGTTGGATTGGATTAAACCTAGCAGTGCTCAGGGGCTGCTCCTCATTCAATACTCAGCAATAATCCTTAGTGGTCCTTGGGGGACCATATGCAGTGAATACTGGTGATTGGAGTGTGGTCAGGTACATGAAAGGCAAGTACCTGTACTATACAGTTCTGTTGTCTATTTTTTAAGGACATGAGTTGCATGGGGCTGGAGCGATAGCACAGTGGTTGGGTGTTCACCTTTCACTTGGCCAACCCGTGTTCGATTCCTCCATCCCTCTCAGAGTCCAGCAAGCTACTGAGAATATGGAGCCCGCACAGCAGAGCCTGGCAAGCTACCCGTGCGTATTGGATATGCCTAAAACAGTAACAATAAGTCTCTCAATGACAGACGGTACTGGTGCCCACTCGAACAAATCGATGAGCAACGGGATGACAGTGACAGTGAGTTGCATGAGGCTGGAACAATAGCACAGCGGGTAGGGCATTTGCCTTACATGCAGCCGACCCGGGCTCAATTCCTCTGCCCCCTTGGACAGCCCAGTAAGCTACCGAGAGTATCTTGCCCACACAGTAGAACCTGGCAATCTACCCATGGAGTATTTGATATGCCAAAAACAGTAACAGCAAGTCTCACAATGGAGATATTACTGGTGCCCGCTCAAGCAAATCAATGAACAACGGGATGACAGTGATACAGTGATGAGTTGCATGAGTTTAGGGATCTACTTTATTCCAATGACATTGGTTAACTTCATTACATCTGCAATGATCTCACCTCCAAATAAGGTTATATTCAAAGGGATCAAAGACTAAAATGTCAACCTTTTTGTATGTTTTTTTACACAATTTGATCTATAATAAATTGTAACTGCTATATGGTTCATATTATCAGTCTACATAAAAAGATTAATATACTTATCTCCCCCAAAATTAAGACACCAAGTTTCTTCGTTATGGTTTCCATGGATTGATAGATTGATGACCCATTTCCTACATCAAAAGTGAACCATACTATAGTGAACAATTGGTCTTGCTAAAACCTACTCAAGGTCTGCTTCCTATTCTTTGATTCCTCTCACACCCGAATCATTCCTGTTATGCTTTCTCAAAACACTCCTTGCCACTTGTCTCCATCAACTCCTTCTATCCATTCTGATCCTGTGTTAGTCCTTCAGAAAACACCCCTGACCAGCCACTGTGCCCACTGGGACTTACTTACCTTATTCCAACCCCCTGAAGTCCTTGTGCCTCAATTATTTAACTAGCTATCATAATTTTTGTATTTTTAGAATTAAAAAATGTTTTTATAAAAACAAATGGCAAATTACTTACTTTAGAAAGAAATTTTTAAAATGTCATATTTACATGCCTGATTCCCATATGCCCTGGATTTCTACAACTTAACCCTCAGTTCAGTCATCTTTTCTGCCAAAGCTAGGATTGGACTAGGATACCTTTAAGATTCCTTTTAATTTGAAAATATCATGATCCTAACCCAGAATATTTTTAAGAATTAATGATATATAGTATATTTTTGTTGTTGTTATACACTGGAAACCAACAGTACCTAACTCGGAAACTCAATTATGTATTTTTCTAGCATTTCTTATTTCTACATTAATTTGGTCACATTAGGACCTGGAATTCAGGAGCAAATAGGCATGTCAGAGCCCCTGCCCGCATAATGTTTACATTTTCGCAGATGAGATAAATAATTAAGAAATATATAAATATATGAATGTCACTTTTGCTATTTACCATGCAGAATAAAGGAAAGCAACAGATTACTGAGTGAAGAAGATATAGAGGTATTTTAGCATGTCAGAAAATACCCCTAGAAGGTGCTATTTTATTTTATTTTATTTTATTTATTTCACAGTACCAGATTGGAAGGTGCTATTTCAGAGAGAACCAGACAGGCCTGAACACGAGCATTCCAGGTAAGACCAGTAAGTGTAAAGGGCCAGGGACAAAAAGGTAGATGGCTAGAGAACATATTCTGCAATTTGCTTTTTTTACTTTATTTTAGAGACAGCACACTGTGGTCTTAATTCTTCTATATAGGTGCATTGTATTCTATTATATGCATTTTCCATGATGCATTACTAATCCTTAACAGACAATCTTTTTTATTGTAGGTAAGAATATTACAATCATGAAAATATCAAAACAGTCCACAGAGCTGAACAAAACCCAACTTAGAAACTTTCTTCTCAGATTCTGCAGTTTATTTCTACTGTGTTTCACAGGCTGTTTTAGGCACTAAGGATACAGCAGGAAACTAGAGTCCTAGGTCCCTGCCCTAAGGATGCTTATACTATTGAGACAGAGAGAGACAATTTTAAAATGTGTGCACTAAAAAAATGACGCATTTTAGAGCCATGACAAATATTGTAAAAGCTGAAAAAGAAAACAGAGGGCTGGTGACGTTCTGTAGTAGAGCACACCCTTTATGTGTGAGTATCTGGGTTGGATTCCTAGCACTGGGCGGGAGGTGGGGGACGGTGGGAGGAAGTAGGATAAGGAAATGCTGGCAAGGCTATGGGTATTCCTTTTGACATTTTTATTTGTACATTCATTGAAGTAGCATCTGGGTGCAATGTAAATGATATGAAAGGTTGACATCTAAGTTCAGAAAGAACATTCTAGACAGAGAAATCACCTCAGAAAGACCCAAGGCAGGAGCAAGAGTGGGATATTGGATGAATACCAAGAAGGCAGAATGGCTGAGGCACAGCCAGTCAGCTAGAAGGAAACTGAAGCTGGAGCTGGAAGCACAGGCAGGGTGGACAGAGAGGCCCAGGACCATGGAGAACATTTGGCTTTACTCTAAGTATAACAGAAAGTCACGGGAGGGCCTTTGAAAAGAATTACAAATTTTGTTTCATGCTTTAGAAAGCTCACTCTGGGTATGCAGAGACAATGTGATTAGAAGAAGTGATTAGAAAGAAGTGATTAGAACCAGGGATATTAGTCTCTTATAATGCAGGCAAGAGCTGGTGGTGACATAAGTATGTCTATATCTATATTTACCTATATCATTGATATATATATATATACATATATATATAAATTATATATAGCACTGCACAGTAGCACTGTCGTCCTATTGTTCATTGATTTGCCTGAGCGGGTACCAGTAATGTCTCCATTGTGAGACTTGTTGTTACTGTTTTTGGCATATCGAACACACCACGGGGAGCTTGCCAGGCTCTGCTGTGCAGGCGGGAGACTCTCAGTAGCTTTCCAGGCTCTCCGAGAGGGACGGAGAAATTGAACCTGGGTCAGCCGCATGCAAGGCAAATGCCCTACCCGCTGTGCTATCACTTCAGTCCAAAAATTACATATATATACATATATGACATATATACATATACATATATATCCATATGTAGCAGATTTGGGATGATTTTAAAGGCAACACCAAAGCAATTTTTGGTGTGCTAAGTACCTTTAACAAAAAAGGAAAAAGAAAGAGGGAAATTAAGGATGACCCCTAGCTTTTTGTCATGAAAAAATGGGCAAACAGTGAAGTTAAAGACTAAGATGAGGAAAACTGGAGCAGTTACACTATCATAGGTATAGGAGCAAATACCAAGAAGGATATAGTTAAGAGTTAGAAACCTATAAGGCTACTCAGATCAATATTTTCAGGAATGGCTGAATAAGAGGAGAACCTCACCAGTGATGGCGCGGAGTGGGGTGGAGTGGGGAAGATGTCCACTCGGCAGATGATCATCTGTGCATTTAAAGTTATTTGAATAGATAAAACAGCCAAAGGAGGGAGCATATGTAAAGTAGGAAAGTAAGCAGACTAAGTCTAGAATCCTTTTTAGATACTGGGAATTTTAGCACTGTAGCACTGTCATCCCATTGTTCATCGATTTGCTCGAGTGGGCACCAGTAACATCTCCATTGTGAGACTTGTTTCTGTTTTTAGCATATCAAATACATCACGGGGAGCTTGCCAGCCTCTGCCATGCAGGCAGGACACTCTTGGTAACTGGCCGGGCTCTCCGAGAGGGATGAAGGAACTGAACCCAGGTCAGTGGAGTGCAAGGTGAATGCCCTACCAGCTGCGCTATCGCTCCAGCCCATCATCTTTACAATTGCCGTAAATGGTCCAAATAGGGATGCAGAGTGCATTACGAATATTATAGGAAGAGGAGAATGGGGTCTAACTTTGTATAGAGGCTCAAGAGTCCTAACTTGGTGTAGAGAATTAAGGAAATACCACTTGCTGGAGAAAGTGGTACTTAAACTAAAGGAAGAAGAAGAGTGGAATAAATCCAGGGTTAAAAAAAAGACAAGGGCAAGGCAGGGAAGGTGGAGGTGGTGAGAATACTGGACAAAAAAAATTGCATGAAAAGGAGCTTATAAAAGTGAAAGTAGGGCAGGAAAGATACTACAGTCGGTAAGGGACTTGCCTTGCACACAGCTGATATGGTTTCTAAACCTGGCATCCCATGTGGTCCCTTGAGCCCACTAGGAGTTTACCTGAGTGCAGAACCAGGAGTTATCTCTGACCACCACTGGGTGTTTCCTCCCCGCCCCCACCATCCTCCAAAGTATAAGTATTCAAGGCAGCAGGAGAGGAGAAAGAGAAAACTTGGAATGAAAGTGTTTTGATTTCTTTTTTCCTTTCCTTCTAAAAGCAATAATTTTTCAGTGAGGGTTTTTTTTTGTAAGGATATGTGAGTAAATCAAATATTTCTTTTCAGATCATTTTGGTAGGGTGTGAAGGAATTCATTAGAAAACTTAATGCATGTTAAATTTAACAGTGAGGTTGGCTGAGAATTCCCTAACATCCCTGGCACATAGCAGACGTTGCCTAGTTAGACATGGTGGCTTGAAGACAGTGCATGTCCTGGTAATACAGGGTATCCTTGTCAGCTATTCTTGCAGTGTTAAAATAAAATTAAAATTTTCGAATGCCTTCAAAAAAAAGAAAACTTAATGCATGAAAAACTGAAGAAAATACTTCTGTTATTATCCATAGACATCTACTAGAAAAGGTAATACAGAAACACGTGGAGTAGGCAAGATCCAGAACAGAACGGGACTGGGTCTTCCTATTCCTGTTTTACAGAGTCTTGCTCTGCATGAGCAAAACTGATGTAAGCAGGTAGATTAGGGAAGGCCCGCAACCCCCACCCCCAATCATGGCGATGAAATTGCTGGGAAATAATAAAGCCACTAATCCTAAGGCTGACCCACCTTGTGGGTACAGAAAGCAAGACCTGATAAAACCATCTCCAGCAGCAGACCCTGAGGAAATTGGACCCTTACCTAGAGAAAGGGTCTGAAGGAAAATCCTCAAGAACCCTCAATTCCTTCCTTTAATCTAATTAACCATGAGCTAGTCCAGATCAGAGAAGGCTGGACCCACCCTCTGAGAGAAGAGTCAAAGAAGACTACTCCCAACTCTACCCCTTTGACAACAACCCTAGCAACTGACTCTTATCTAGCTAGAAAGCCCCATGAGAGACAGATTGGAGAAATCCTATAACACCCACCCTTAACTAAGCAATGGCATGCATAGACTGCCCAAGCCATGCACTACTTGTGCCCATATGGCCGAGCACATGTGTTGCCTGAGCACATGTGTCACTCACATCTCCCCTCTTGACATGTGTACTTTCATGCTTTCATATCTAATGCTGGGAAGTGTGTAGGAGCTCTCTCCATCTTTGGAGAAACCTGTGTTGTCTCTCTCTCTCTCTCTCTCTCTCTCTCTCTCTCTCTCTCATTTTCTCTCCCTCCTTTCCTTTCCTAAAAGCCTCCAAATAAAATCTGTTTTAATTCAGTGCTTGACTCCTCCTGACATTCTTTTCTGTGAGATAGGACTAGAAACCCTGGGTAAGGCCTAAGACTAATTTTTCTTTCCTGCAAAGAGCAATTCCAAATTCCCGCCGGAGTCCACAGCACCCTGAGAAATCGGGTGGCGGGGATTTGCTCTCATGCAAAGAAGGCCAGGCGGATGTCAGGTGTGGCTTGATGGCCACCTCATGGGGCTGGTGGGACTCAAGGTCAGTGCTGTGCAGGGGCTCATTGCAGACTTTATCAGTTCTAGTCTTCCCACTTGTCCTGGAGTGGCAGAGGTAGATCAGGAGAAGACTGTCTCTCTCCTTTCTGCCTCCATAAGCCACCCGTGAGGGCCACCTATTTCATAGTCATGGCTGCCAGGAAGTTCTGGCTTTCTTCAGGAAGAAAAACGCTCTCCAGACTGTACAGGTGAGTCCTCGCCTGCCTTTCACTTTAAGGGAGAATCTCAGCCTGAAAAATGTTTCTGTTTTCTTTTTCTTTTCTCCTGTTCTCCATTTGTTCTCGCACTCCTTTCTCTTTCCTTTCTCTCCCTCCCCCAATTCTCTCTCTGTACACAAAAACTCACCCAAAAATCTCTAGGCCCTGCTACTTCAGTAGACTTGCCACTTTCTAAAGCCAAACGAATGCTTTATCTCTTGGGACCTTCTTCCATATTTTGTATTTGCATAGCATCTGTATAAATATTACAATGTCTTTATTTTACCATTGTTTTTTTGTCCATAAATGCTCATCATGTAAACTCTTAAGAAAATATGACCATGAAGTATGCATTAAGTTTTGTTATCATATATAAATGACTCCACTCAAGTAGGGCAGAATTTGCTCTGGCTTACTTCCATATACCAAAACTTTTATGCTGCCTCTTGGCATTAGGAACACTGCTGGAATTCATTCTTGAGCAGAACTTTTCCTGAACTGAAACTCTATACTAAAAACAGTGAAGAAAACTTGTTACCATTCATTTATTTTGGACTTAGATTCAAAGGGTAGGAGAAATGAGAAAAGGACAATGGCTCTTTGACACTAGTCTCAGAAAGTTATTTCAAGGCCAAATATGCCTTCATTAGATTTGATAGGCAGAGGCAATGTAGTCAGGAAAATAATTATGCAAAGTAGAAATTTATCTGAAGGGGAGAGACAAGATAAATACATATTTTAAAAACACTGTCAAATATTATAAACCATCCTTCTAATTTCTAAAATTTCCTGTTTCTTTAGTACGGTGAAATTGTGTCAATAAGAGTTCAAATTACATCATCAGAAACTAAAGGAACTTGTTCATTTTAAATATGAATTCTTTTCTTTCATTTTTGCATTGGTAAGAAGTTTGATTTTCTGAGAAAATGGGTACTGTCTGGGGGTTGGGGATATGGTCCAGTAGTAGAGTTCATGCGAACATCTGTGATATCTTCAGTTCAATTTTAAGGGCCACAGAAAAACAAACAAACAAACAAAAATTTTCAGTACTCCAAAAGGATTTTAACAGTACACTAAAATGTAGGATTTGAAACTTAGTTTTCAAACATGACTCTATTCTTTCTCTATTTGTGATTTTTAACTATAGCAGCCTCTGAATACATACATTTAGTAATTCGGCACAGATCAAGTCTCTTCCCAGTTGGTGTGAAAATTTGTTTTCTCTTTCTTAACTCTTTACTATGGCATACATCTTCCCAGGAACAATTTACTCTTTGTCCTGAACTAAGATTTGTGAATAACTGCCAAATGAAAGAAAGGTTTAAACAAATGTAAGTTATTAGCAGACTAACAATCTGTTAAATTCCACAGTTATATTTCCACAGTCAACTATCACCAAAATATAATTTCAGAAAACAGCGAAATGTGCTGACTAAATTTCTTTTAAACCATATTAATTTTATTTTCTCAACTTCAGTTCACAATATAGTATATTCTTTTCAACTTTAATAACTATTAAAAATATTCAATGGGGTTATCTTGGACTTCTTAGATGAAAAGAACAAAAAGTTGGAAAGGGTTTTCTTCAAGTGTGGAGGACTTTTTGGACCCAATTTACTGAGGGGAACCCCTCACATTTCCATGTCAAATCAGTTTCCATAAGTACAGGCAAACTTACACCTGTAGCTATACCATACCTAGAAGGATACCTTTACCTATACTTGTACCTATACCTAGATTGATTCCTAGTTCTTGATAAATTGATGTGTCAAGTTGTGTGTGTATATATAGATACAGAGATAGAGGGAGAGAGACAGAGCAAGAGAGAGACAGAGAGAGAGAGATTCTCTTTGCATCATATGGGAATAAACCAGCAACTCACATCCTAAGTAACTTAAACATATGTTGCTATGGCTGTTGCGTTAGCTAAAATTTTTAATAACCCTAAGACAAGGCCCTAGGTAAAATTTTATCATCCCTTACATATTAAATCAGCTAAGAATTTGATTTGTTTCTTTTTAAATTGTTGCTAGTCTAACCAATTACATGTCAAAAATCTATTCAGGATCTAGGACTCAGAGTAGAGTACTTGTCTAACAGTTCTGGAGCCCTGGTTTGAATTCTAGTACTAAACTTCCCCATCCCCACCAAAAAAGAAAAAGACAAAAAGAAAAATCTATGCAGAATGTGAGTAAATACACGTTTGTAACTACACACAGAACTTTATGTTTTGCCTTTCTGTCAATCTCTTTCCCATAGAGACAGAACACACTTCTTTTTCTTTATTTTTTTCCTTATTGTTTGCCATTACATTTAAGGATTCATAAAGAATACAGTTCTAGGGCAGACTTTAATCTGTAACTCTGACCTAACTTGGCTTATACTTTTTAAATTTTTAACAAGGAAAGTCAAATATATTCTAGTCACAGTACTTGTAAGATTTACAAACTTCAATTCCACTAAAACAAAAAATCAAAGAATAATGTATTTAATTCAAGTAGCCTTTCAGAGCAAATTAGTTTACCTACCTCTCCAGCTATCAAGCCTTTGAGATAGTTTGTTCCCTAAGTGTGCTCTAAACCCATAATTATAGAAATTCTTTAATTGGTTCACATTATTTTTTAAAACTTATGGAGGTAGATATGTCTAACTGGTTAATGTTCAGTCATTTTTTTCTTCCCTTAGAATTTTAGGTGGGCATAAAACTACATTAGCGCAAAGCTAATTTATTTTTTTTCTTCTTATTTTATTGCATCACCATGTGGAAAGTTACAAAGTTCTCAGGCTTATGTCTCAGTTATACAATGCTCAAACACCCATCCCTTCACCAGTGCCCATATTCCACCACCAAAAACCCCAGTATACCTTCCACCCCCACCCCTCCACCCCGCCTTCGCTACTGATAAATTTCACTTCATTTTCTCTTTACCTTGATTACATTCCATATTTCTTTTTTTTAATTATTTTATTGAATCACCGTGACATTGGTTACAAAGCTTTCAGGTTTAAGTCTCAGTCATATAATGATCCCCATCATTATATGGGGATCCCTTCACCCATCCCTTCACCAGTGCACCTGTTCCCCCACCAAGAACCCCAATATGCCCCCCTCCTAACCCCCGCCCCCACGCACCTGAGTGGCCAATGATCTTCACTTTATTCTCTCTATACTTTGGATACAGTCAATATTTCAACAGAGAACTGATTATTATTATTTGGAATTTCTCCCCAACAATCAAACCTGCTGAAAAGGTTTCATTTTTGTTTTCCATTTTGTTTTCATAGTTTGTTTTCCATTGCTGAGAATGAAGATTATAGGAGCAACAGCGGCTGCACGGTTTTGGATTTCTGTTGTTTTATCTCAGCTCACAGTCTAGATGCATTTCTATAAGTCTCTGGGTGCCAAAATGGGTTAGCAGACCTCCTGGATCATAGTCTTTAAGGAGCAGAGGAGTAGTCGTGCGCGGCTGCTCCGGATCTCATCTGGGCCGAGGGCGTGCCGGTAACACCCCCATCCCATGATCTCTTGAGCGACACATCATGATAAGCAAGTGCCTCTGGGTTGTGAGTTTTAGAAGACGGAGGACACCACGTGGGTGCTGCTGCTCCAGTCGCTACTATTATCCCTGCAGAAAGAAAGCATTGGGAGAGAGAATCCTTCTCTCTCCCCAGGCGGCTTGTGGTTGTAGCTCAGCTCACAATCTAGATGCATTTCTCTGGGTGCCAAAATGGGTTAGTAGACCTCCTGGATCATAGTCTTTTAGGAGCAGAGGGGCCGGCCATGTCATGCGCGGCTGCTCCGAATCTCATCTGGGCTGAGGGCATGTACATTCCATATTTCAACACAAAACTCACTATTGTTGTTGGTGGTTCCCCCCCAAAAAAAAACAGCCCTACTGAAAAGGAAGCATTTGATAATTAGTTTTCCATTGCTGAGAATGAAGAAAAGATATGCAGTCACATATACCGCGGCCGTGTGGTTTAGGATTTCTGTCTTTTAGTATTTTAGTAATTAAATCCAGGGAGATTTATGTTAGAAATTGCATCATTTCCCTTCCTGGGGCAGCATGGAGCAATGGCTTAGTTCACAGTCTAGAGACATGGCTGCAAGCCCTTGCTGGGACCAAAAGTAGTCTAGCTGGCCTCCGGATCTTGGTCGATCAGCAGCAAAACAGCCGCACAAAACCGTGGCCACCCGGGTCGAATCTTGGCAGAGCACCTCGAAGCTAATTTCTAACTCCCCTTGCAAAACAAATTTTGTCATTGGCATACAAGTGGACTACACTGTAGCACTGTCACTGTTATCCCGTTGTTCATCAATTTGCTCAAGCAGGCACCAGTAATGTCTCCATTGTGAGACTTGTTACTGTTTTTGGCATATTGAATATGGTAGCTTGCCAGGCTCTGCTGTGCAGGTGGGATACTCTCGGTAGCTTGCCAGGCTCTCCAAGAGGGACGGAGGAATCGAACCCGGGTAGGCCGCATGCAAGGCAAACGCCCTACCCGCTGTGCTATCGCTCCAGTCCATACAAATGGGACATAACTAGAATTTTAGTTAACATTATAATAACTGTTTTCCTTTTCCTCCTTTTTCTCCAAATAAAAAATTTAATATTATCACTATTATATCCTAATAATAGAAAAGCTATCTATATCCTAATAATAGAAAAGCTAATAAAAGTTTTCATGCACAACTTGCTCTCAAGCTAAGAGGAATATGCAAAATGAATTTATAAATGATTCAAAGATAAAAATAGGCAAATAATCATAATAGGTAACATTTTCTGTGAGTTTCAACACTGGAAGCAGAGTTAGCTAACAGTATTGTATGGTGTTCTATGTGAGGAAACGGTGTTACTTGTATAATATTTTTGGGGATGGTGCTGATTTATTTTTTGTTCTGTTTTTGGTTTGGGAGCCACCCATGACTATGTTCAGGGATTACTCCTGACTTTTCTCTCAGGGGTCCCTCATAGTAGGAATTGGGAGACCATATGTGGTGCCAGGGATCAAACCTGGGTCCACTGGGTGAAAGACAAGCACCATATCCACTGTATTATCAGTAGGGCCTCCTGCTTATTTTCCTTTTAAAAAAAATTCAAAAAAATTCAGATTACTTTATCTTTTAATGGATTCTTTTCACAATTTATTTTTTTATTTTATTTACTTATTTTAAAATTGTTCATGATTATTTGTTACAGGTATAAAATATTCCAACACCAATCCCACCACCACTGCACCTTCTCACCACCATTATTTCCAATTTTCCCAACCACCCTTTAAGCCTGCACCTATAGCAGGCCCTCAATAATATATCTTTATATTGCTTGTTACAAATAATTTGCTAAAAGAATGATCAAAAGTTTCCTTAGAAGAAAGTTAGTGAAGATTGTTGTATCTCACCATGGAGCCATTAAACCCCTGTGTAAGATATTGCTAAAATGTTGTTACATTACTTCTGGCTTTTCTCTCAGGGTCACTCATAGTAGGAGTTGGGAAACCATATGGGGTGCCAGGGATCAAACCTGGGTTCACTGTGTGAAAGACAAGCACACAGTGTTTTTGTGTGTTTAATATAAATATAAATCTTCTGTGTTTATATTTTGTTAATCGAGATTCGTTGCCTTTTGCATTACATTTCACCTAATTTGGTGTGCTATTCCTGGTCTATCAGCATTGTATAGTTTGAGATGTTGCTCCAGGGTGTCCAAATTTTTTAACTGGATGATATAGCTGAAGTTAAATTTTTAACTGGGTGGTGGATTTAGGGCATGTTTGTACTTTCCAGGGCCTCCAGAAGCACAGGGAGTTGGATGGAGGTATCCCATACCAGACTCCATGAAAGCCTAGATGTTTCAGTCATAAAAATAGCATATTTGAATTTTTCAACAGATTAATTTCCGGTTGAGACTCATCTCAAGAAGTAGAGTCCGGCCAGGAACATGGTAGTGATTGTAGAGTGTAGTTTTTGGCTGCTGGGGTTCTGTTTGGGCAGCTGCTGGGCCCACCCGACCCCCTACAGGCTGCCCTTGATGACTCAGTCTTGCGCAGGGTCCAGAAGAATCTCTGCAACTTTTTGATCTCTTTTGAGATTTATTTATAAGTCTCTGGATTATGTCCGGTGAATGAGCTTACTTGGTGCTGGAGGTGGTTCACGGGCGTTGACTCACTTTCTAAGGCTGCTGTAACAAATAAAAACAAATTTAGTATTGTAAAATAATTAAAAAAAGGGAAAAAAATTATTTTTGCAGGGTACTGGGGGTGCAGTTGGTTTTTTGTTTCTTTTGGGCTAAGCAGGCAGTGCTCAAGGCTTACACCTGGCTCTGTGTTCAGAGATAACTCTTGGGGTTGGCCTTGCACAAAGCAAACATTTGATGTACTGTCTTTCCAGTCCCTAAAGTAATGAAAATTTATTCTTACACTTCTAGAGATCTGAAATACAGAAGGGGCTTCACTGGGTTAAACTTAAAGTATTGGCAAGACTGCATTCATTTCTGAATACTTGAGGGGAAACTTAACACTTTGCAAATTCCAGAGGTTGCCCACGTTCCCTGGCTAGTTCCCCCATTTTCCATATACAATAATGCAAGTTTTCACCTTGAGCTAATATTATGGCCACCTCTCTTTGCTTTCCCCTTTAGAGACTCATTGTGGTCACACTGAACCCACCCAGATAATTCAAGAAAATCATGAGGTCAGTTGGTTGGCAACCTTAATTCTATTTTTAATCTTACTTCTTTCTTGACATTCTACATAATATATTCACAGATAATGAGAATTGTCAGGTGGAGATATTTTGGGACTGCTATTCTTCTACAACATACACAAAACCCCATTCAATCTTCATAAATGGTTTATGAATTTGATATTAGATATTTGAAGCTTGCCTGAGACTTTCTGGTTTTAACACTGAATTTCCCAGGCCAAGAAAACCCATCCGTTGCAGAAAAACTAGATGGCCTGTCACCATATCTGAAGCCTTAACCCTTTACAATAGTTTGGTAAGAACTTATTAAGGGCCTGGTCATAACTAAATTCAATAGAGGTCAGTTGTAATGTTAAATGGTGGCTTGTGTGACAAAAAGAGATGCCAGAGAAAACCCATCTCATTCTCTAGGTTACTCTATCCCTGGTTTGAGATAAACTGAATATTCTGTAAATAATCCAGATACTTTAAGAATATTTATTAATAGAACTTTGAAATGTTTTTGAAAAAATGTAGAGATGATCAATTGAGTTATAATTGTAGGTCTATTTTTGTTTGTTTGGCTGTCTTGCTTGCTTTGGGGGTCATACCTAGTGGTGTTCAAGGCTTATACCTGGCTATGCACTGAGGTTCACTCCTGGTGGGGATCAGGGAATCATATAGGGTGCTCAGAACTGAACCCTGGGATTAAAGCCAGGTCACAGGTGTGTGAGGCAAGCATTCTACCCACAGTACTCTCTCTGACTTCTACAAATGCAGTTTAGTCATCAAATGCAGCTTTGTATATGGAATACACCAAATAATCCTAAAAATATGTTAAAGGCCTTCACTGTCGTATCCATTAATTATTTACAATTTGCTAAATTAGTGCATTAAATTCCCCAAGAAGCTAGCTCTGGGTCAGAAATTTGAGTACAAGTAGTTGATTTAAGAGGTTATTCCGGGGCCGGAGCAATAGCACAGTGGGTAGGGCATTTGCCTTGCACACGGCTGACCCGGGTTTGATCCCCGGCATCCCATATGGTCCCCCAAGCACTGCCAGGAGTAATTCCTGAGTGCAAAGCCAGGAGTAACCCCTGAGCATCGCTGGGTGTTACCCAAAAAAGCAAAAAAAAAAAAAAGAGGTTATTCCTTGTGGAGCTGGAGCAATAGCACAGCGGGTAGGGCATTTGCCTTGCACGTGGCTGACCTGGGTTCGATTCCCAGCATCCCATATGGTTCCCCCAAGCACCACCAGGAGTAATTCCTGAGTGCATGAGCCAGGATTGCCAGGTGTGACCCCCAAAAAAAAGCAAAAAAAAAAGAGGTTATTCCTTGAGATATTGGTGGCATGTTGAGAAAAGAGAAGCAAAGAAGAAATCCAGCCAGTACTTGGGAGGATGATAAACAAGTAACTGAGAGCATCTGGGAGTGGATTTCATAAACATTGAGGAAAAATGTAGAACATATGTTAGAGTTGTTCTTCAGAGAAGGACATAGAAACTGGGATATTATTTCTCCAATTCCCTGCCATTTGGGCCTAGCAATAGAAGGTCTTCAGCATGTTTTAAAACAGTGACTGCCAAAGGAGTGTGGACAGAACACCAATTGCTCTGTTATAATTTGCCTTCCTAATGTTATTATGAGTCTTATGATTTCTCATAACTTCTATGATGACAACCCTAGTCTAAGTCAATGCTGATTTTCCCCTTGACCACTAAAACAGTTTCCTCATTGACTTCCTTGCCTCCATTCTCCCTCCCCACCAAATCTCTACAAGAGTTCAGATATATTTTCCAAAACATGCACCTGCTCCCTCCATCCTACCAAACACTCATTTCTCATTTATGAGAATGCAATACAGTCTTCTTATAGTCTTCAAATTTTCACATTGTCTCTCTCATATCTCTGACCTTATCTCCTAAAAACTCCTCATTTATTAAGTACCTACTATTCTTTTCTATTGTATCTATCTTAAAATCTGTTCATATGTAGTATAGAAGTACAAAAAAGTAGCTGGTGAAAACTCTTTCCATTTCAACATACCTCAGGATTCTGAGAAGATATGTTTTACATATATTATTCTGTCCTGCATTGCTAACTGGTAATAAATATATGATATGAGGAAGTTGAGGGGTTTATTATGCTCAGGTATCTTTTCACTTCTTATAACTCTGGTCTCAAGATAGTGTCAAAGACTAGATAAAGATTCTGGGCTAAAGTTCTAACTTGCTTGACTATCTCTGATACAATGACTGAGATAACAGCTTACAGAGCTTTTCTGACATTTCCTGCCTCTTTAAAATATTCTTGTCATCTATGGCATGCCAGGAAACCTCATATCCTCAGTACTTTCAAGTCCCCTGTTTAGGGTTTTTACATTTTCTTGGACATGTATATCAATGTATTCAGACTTGAACACTTAATTCAAGAAGGTTGACTTATAGAACATTGAAGTTTAATGCTTTAAGTTAAAGCATGTAAATGAAGTTAAATGAAATTAATAAACTTGAAGTTAGCTTGAACTTGTTCAATGAATTTGAAGTTAATGAACTTGAAGTTAAATGAACTTAAATGCTAACGTCGAATCATTTCTATTTTATTTCATTTTGGGTTTGGGGCCACATTTTGAGGGGCTCAGGATTTACTCTGGATACCTGGCTCAGGGATCACTCCTGATGGTGCTCAAGGGTCGTCCAGGGGCACAGCGGCTATTCCCGGCTCTGTGCTCAAGAGTTAGCCCTGGCAATAGTCAGGGGTCTATGTGATACCAGGCATTTCTAAGCATGCTCCCTGGGATGCAAGACAGAAACTCAACCCCTCTACTATCCCTCTACTATTTCTTAAGATCCTATATAAACAATTTTTAATTTTATAGTTAGCTTTGATTTTTGCTAACTCAAGAACCCTACTTCTATGCCTTCTATAGAAAATATCTTTAAAAACTGACACTAATTCCTAGCCTGCATGTTGTGATGGTTAATTTATTGTCAGCTTGATTGTGGTATTCACATGAAATATTTTCAGGGCATCTGTGGAGGCATTTTCAGAGGAGATTAGCATTGAATTGATAGACCCAGTAAAGCAGGTGGTCTTCTCTCCCAGTGGGTGGGCATTAGCCAAATCCTAAAGAGCTAAATACAACAAAAGTCAGAAGAAGAAGGAAATCCAATCTTATTTCCCGTTTCTTGCCTTTTATCTTGAGTGTCCATTTCATCTTCTTTCCTTTAGAAATTTTTATCATTGGTTCCTGTAGTTTTCAGGCCTTTGAACTCAAGGATGACTTATATGGCAAGCTTTGGAGTTCTAGCTTGTGGGTGACAAATCATGAAAATTCTCAAGTCTCCATGATCATGAGTAAATTCCTCAAAAATAAATATCTATCTACCTCTATCTCCCAGGTATTTACTTTCTATTGGTTCTATTTCTCCAGAAAACACTAATACAAATATACATATATGTATATGTGTATATATCATGTAACTACACACACTATATACACACATATGCATATATATGTGTATATATATGTATATATCCCACTTTCCTTTGTTGTTTCCGTAGTTAAGATGCCTGGGGCTCATGCACTTGGTCTTGGTGTGCCAAGGGTCACACCAGCAGTGCTGGGAACACACTCAGTGGTAGAGCCATTTACTGAAACTGTGGCTTTATATACACAGTAGAAACTATGCAGCTGTAAGAAAAGATAAAATGTTATGGTTTGCCGCCACTTAAATGGAATTGGAGGGTATCATGTTAAGCAAAATAAATCAGAGGAAGTAAAAATATCAGATGATCTCACTCTTCTGTGGAAAATAAAGAAACAAAACAAGGGACTAGACAGTATCTAATGATGACAAACCCTTGGCCTCAGGTTACAAAACTGCAATTACCAAGTTCCAGGAAGGGAATGTAGAGTATGAATAAGCAGATTATAAACAAAAAAGGAAATTGGAGGGAGGGGGTTTACGTCTTGGGAAATTTGCTGGTGGTGGTGATAAGTGACATAGTTACAACAAAACCATAGATGTCAACATTGTTGTTACTGAAACTATAATGATGTTAATTTTTTTAAATCATAATTTTTCTACTGAGCCATATCTCAGGTTCAATACAGATATATATTTTACGTATACTGTTTAAGTAAAAGACATCTCAATAAAGGGCAGAGAGATATACAGCAGGTAAGGCATTTGCCTTGCATGTAGCTGACTCAGATTTGATCCCTATCACTACTTATGGTCCCTGAGCCCTGCTAAGAATAATCCCAGGAGTGAGCAGAAAGCTAGGAGTAAGTCCTGAACACTACTGGGTATAGCCTCCACACCATATATGTATACATATACATACATATATACATACTTACATAAATTCAATATCACATTTTGAGCCTCAAACTTTACAAATTAATTTTAAAAGTTGTGAAGCCAACTTGATTTCTACTTTATAATGAATACTAAACTCTACATTTGATTATTAAAATTATTTCATTATTGTATGAGAGAATTTTCTTTAATATTTGTTTGAATGGTAGTTTTAATGTGTGGAATCATTCTATGTCACTGCCTCTCTTTAAAATTATATAAAGCAAGAAGCTAAAGATTTTTTTCCTTTTCCTATTCCCTTTTGCCTGGAGACCATTACTGTTAGTAACTAGGGACATATACTTTCTGAAAAATTTTCCACACTACACAGATACAGCACTTTATATTAATTTGTTGAAATAAAAATAGGCTACAGCTATTGATCTTCAATGGTCTTTTCAGTCTTTAAAATTTAACATGTATACTTTTCCATATCACTACTTTGGTCCATTTTATTCTTTTTTAAAGGTCACGTAATTTTGAACTTATGGATAGTTTTCTCCAACCTTTCTGACATTTAGCTTGGTTTGTTGTTTGCTTTCTCAATGTTACCAATTAAATAATTGAGTCTGATTCTGTTCTGAATCTTGTGAGTCAACCAAAGCCATGATTCAACCTAAAGTTTGGTTTCTGAGAAATGTAGTGATCAGAAGTCTGTTGTAATGGATTGAATGTTTATATTCCACCAACATTCCTGATGAAATTAGGTGGCTGAGCTTTTGAAAATTAGTTAGGTCATGAGGATAAAGTACTCATGAACAGGGTAGTGCACTTATTTTAAAAAGAAACTATAAGAGCTTTCTCAGTCTTTTTCCATCATGTGAGGATACAGGAAGATGCTCACACACTGTGTGAAAATGGGGAAAAGACTTTCACCAAACTCAACTATACTATGCCCTCATCAAAGATTTCCAGGTTATGAAATTATGAAAAGTAATTTTCTGCTATTTATAAGCTAGTTATAGTATTTTGTTATAGTAGTCTCAACTGAAAGAGACATCCAATCCATCCTTACCTTGGCATATAGAAATCATTAGAACTTTCCTTAACAATACTTCTTACAAAACTTTTCTTCAACACATCTCTATAAATCTATTAATAATCTTTCTACTTTTCTGCATTACCAATTAAACTGAGAACTGGCCTCAAATACTGTTTACTGTTTTTATCTCTCATTCATTCCCCAACTAACACTTTTGTCCCCTCTACTCTTTACAAATTGCTCTCAATAAAGATATCAATACATACACAACTATGAATTGAGGAATGTTTCTTTATATTCCTAATTTCACAGGCATGACAATATCTCTTGAAGACCTAGATCCCCAAAGTCTATTTCCTTTTGAATTTTAGCACAAAACTCTCATTTTTATTTCTACAATTCTAGTGTGGCTATTTTTATTTCCTATGTGTCCTTCCTCACCTCTTTCATGTGGGTGTTTCATAGCTCTATTCTTGGCTTTCTATTTTGCTAATTATTTCTGATCTAATCTCATCTACTCTGATAGTTCCAACCATTACTTAAACAACAAGGACTTCCAAATCTAGTTGTAGACCTTACTGCTCTATTGGTCTCCTGACCTACAAATACCTGAATCTGTCACCCAGTATATTTATTGAAATGGGCTGCATGCAAAATAGCAATACAAAAGGCCCATGACAGGAGAAGGAGAGCTGAAAAGATAGTACAGTGGGTAGCGTACTTGCCTTGCATGAGGCAAGGTTTGCTTTCTGGCACCAGAAAGGTTTGCTTTCTGGCACCCGATATGGACTCCTGTTATACTCACCAGGAGTGATCAGAGTCAGAATCAGAAATGAGCCCTGAGTTCACCTAAATATGGCCCCAAAACTTAATTTTTAAAAAGGAAAGAATGCTTCTAGGCATCAGACTTCATTTTTACCTCATTTTATATGACTATTATTACTATTAATTGCTTCATCTTTCAGCCATTACTCAAGTTCTTTGAGTCATACTTGTACCTGGATCTATGCTCAGTGTTCATCAGCAATTACATTGTCCTGATATCTCTCTTTTTCTTCCTGTTATAATCCTATCTTTTAAGTTCTAGCTTAACCTTAAAATTTCTGTGAATTATTACTCAGATCTTCTGTCAATTATAATAATACAAGCTTCAGGTTCTATGCATCTACAGTCCTTTGCTCACATTTCTCTCATTGCATGTATGGACCTTCAGCATAATCTCATTGCATGCATTACTTCTCTATCTTCTCTATCTCATAAATCCCTTAGAAACAATGTACATCCTTCAGACCTCTTTTCATCTTTGTATCTTTAGTGTACTAAATCCCAACAAATATGTTTCAGTGGATAATTTGGAAAGAACAGAATAAGAAGTTCCTCCACTTGTGCTTCCACTTACAGATGACATCAAGAGAATAGTGGCTAGAAAATTAAGTAAATGTGTATAATTAACTATAATACAGTTATAGAATCAGTATTTATTCAGAAGCTTTGTTTTGGTTGAACTAGAAAATTTTTTTCTTGGATAAAAAGCAATTAAGATGATCCCTTTCAGTTTCTGTAATCAGGGAAATGTTTCCAATAATAAGAAGTTAGAAGTAGATATGCTTGGTGAAAGAATAAGGACTGGTTTCTTCAAGATGAGTTAGGGAGAATTATCTCCAAATTGGACTGCATGTATTTTTTAATGATAGTTCTTTATTTTCAAACCTTTTCCCTGAGCATAGTGAAAACAAATGAAATGTGTATTGGATAATACCCCTTTATTATTAACTTCATTCTCAGCAACTGGAATCTCTTAACTCCAAGTGTGAGCATCTGGAAATGCTGTTACATTAGAAATGTCAACAGTACCATGAGGTATTGTTTCTTAAATTTGTCTCATATTTAATAAGTGCTTCCACAGAAGGCACCTGTCTCTTGAAAGCCATGTGTTGCTTAGATTAATATACTAAGGTTCCTATGAATGTTAACTTTCAGCAAGGAATTATTCAATCAATGTAGTCATCTTTGAATAAGGATGCTGTGAGTGCTGTGCACTGAAGATACAAAATCTGGGGAGGGGGAAAGGGGAAGTTATCTCCGAGGAAAAAGAAAGCTATTCTAAAGTTTCTTGGGTACTACCAAGGATTTCAATACACCAGAAAAATAACATTTGTGTGCTCTCTGGCTCACTAAAGTCAGATGTGTGACAGCACTGCAAGATGTGTACGTTCTCTGTAAATAACTGAGACCCCTGACAAATATCAGAGTGAGTACCATAACCAAACATGTGTATCACCTCCCATCATAACAGCAGCTGTGAAAGAAAGAAAATGGGTAAAAATAGAGGAAGTGTTATGACTACCAAATTATCAAGTTACATATTATATTAACTTTCTAATTGAATTATTTTTTATGTGGAAAGTAGAAAATGACTATGATGCTTAGTAAATATCTTCATTGTACCAAACAAATCACTATAATTCATGGTGAGTTTTCAAAATTATGTAATTGTTTTGTTTTTTATATATATATATTTTCATTTTATTTCAGCTAGGAATTTGTTTCACAAAGCATACATTGATTCTTGAAATGACTAGAATAGACAATTTTTTTTCAAGTAACAGTTCCTGAATTTTATTCACTTGGTTTCATTTATTTCATCATGTTTTTCATTGAAAAATAATGGCGCACTTTGGCAAACTATTTAAGTCTAAGCTTTACAGTGGAAAAAAAAATTGTGTTATCTTTCCAGTAAATGTGAGTAAGTACATCTAGTGAGAATATTTACTCAATGTAAACATAATTTTGCTCTAAAAATGCTAGCTGGGACTCACAAAGAAATCTCGCAAGAGAGCCACAAGCTGCAGAGATGTCTCCAGGTGCCATACCAGACTGAGCTTCATCCTGTCTATGCCCACAAACCACTTCCGGCACCATATGAACTCATTCATGACCACAATCCAGAGACTGACAAATAAATCTCACAAGAGAGCCACAAGCTGCAGAGTTACTTCAAGACCCTAAAGTCATCTACAGTTGTATCACCCTATTTAAAATTTCATAATCCCTGGAGCAAGATCTTATACTCAGCTCCACAGATGTACCAAGAGTAGCACACCACATTTGATGGGGTTAAGGGAGAAGGCAATCAATCTCGATCCAAAAATAAATATTAGCACAGAAGGCTCAACATGTAACAACATGTTAGTAATCTCTTATACAAGGGCTTAATGGTACTATGGTGGAAGACAACAATCTTCAAACATTTTCACACATTTTCCTTTCACGTATTTACTTTGGATCATTTTTAATGCATCATTCATAACAAGCCATACAAAATAAATGTCTTGGGGCCTTCTTTTGTGACAGGCTTGGGTGGTGGTGGGGGTAATTCGAAATAATGGTGAGGGAAATGTGTTATGGTGGTGGGATTGGTGCTGGAATATTGAATGTAATAAATTTCTGTAAAAAAAAAATTCAGGCTGGAGCGATAGCACAGTGTGTAGGGCATTTACCTTGCACGCAGCCAACCCAGGTTCAATTCCCAGCATTCTATATGGTCCCCCGAGCATGCCAGGAGTAATTCCTAAGTGTATGAGCCAGGAGTAACCCCTATGCACCGCCAGGTGGGATCCAAAAAGAAAAAAATTAAAATTAAAAATTTCACTGTAGCACTGTCGTCCCATTGCTCATTGATTTGCTCGAGCGGGCACCAGTAACATCTTCATTGTGAGACTTGTTACTGCTTTTGGCGTATCGAATACACACCACAGGTAGTTTGCCAGGCTCTGCCATGTGGGCGGGATACTCTCTGTAGCTTGTGGGCTCTCCCAGAGGTTTGGAGGAATCAAACCCAGGTCGGCCACATGCAAGGCAAACGCCCTACCTACTGTGCTTACAATTAAAAAATAAAAATGCTAACTGATAGCATCAATATTAATAAATAATTTCCCCTCATTTAAAGCTACTGGCCTTATATCTTAGAAATATGGTATTTTAATTCTAAGAGTTCTCCTTTCTCCCACCATCTGAAAATACTATGTCCAATAGAACTTTCTGCCATGATGAAATGCTGCATACTTTTGATTATAGTTGAAACAAGTCACATGTTGCTACTGACAGATGTTGTTATTGACAGATGTTGCTACTGACAGATGAAACTAATTTCTTGGGATAGAAAAATAATATAAGGGTTAAGAGACTGCCTTATATGTGATTGACCTAGTTTGATAGCCCCCAATATGTGGTCATAAGAATTGCTAGGTATGCCCTCAATGCCTGCCATGAACTTTCATGTATGATCCTGACATCCCTTGAGTGCCACTGGGGTGGTCCTTGTACCTCCTCACATATTACCTCAGAAGCACCACATCCTTAGGTTCTCACATACACCTTTGAGGACCACTTGGGAGGTCCTTCCAGTGCAAAACAAAACAACCCCGCTCCCTTAAGGACCTGAAATGTGATTTGTGTAGATAAATTTAATCATCTGTGGACAGTGGTTATATTTTATGCATATGTATGTATAAGTGTATGAATATACAATGGTCACTATATTGGCCAGTGCATATATAGAATGCATTTTGAAACTGCTGGAACAGTGAACAAATAGATTACCATCTCATGCCGTACCTTTCCCAAGTTATTCAACTTTTACCCATATCAAGCTTTAACTCAACTCATTTCCTCCATGATGCCTTTACTGACCATTCATGGATATCTTTCTTCTCTGAATTCCTAAACAATTGCTTCTAATAAAGTGTTATCTGATTATATGTAGCAGTTTGACTAAATGTAAATTTCAGCAGAAAATAACAGAAAATAGTTGGAAACTTACAATGCTAAACATCTTACATAAGTCTTAGTATTATAAGTTCTAGAAAGTAAATGTTATAGTCTTTATTTTACCTATGAGGAAACTGTAGCTCAGGGAGATGTGACTGTTCTGTCCCCATAATTCGGAACAGTGTTGGAGAATTTGGGTTAATTTGGAACCCAAAATATTGGAAATCACTATTGGAAATCATTGTTACCAACCTAAGTTTATCTGAGAAAACTATTTGGTAACAAAGCTTAGTGGGAATAAAATATTATTACTCAAATTACAAGAAAATTTCATTTATAGTAAGAAACCATTCTCAAATTCTCCCTTCATACACAAGGCATTTCACTTTCTTAAAGGTCAATTGCTCCCTCTAGTGAAAACAAACAGTAATACCATTTCCACCAAGAATTTAAAAAAGCACACTCAGTGGGAGCCTTACAGAAAATTGTAGAGAGAGTTTTGAATGTTATAAAGAAGAGGGACTTGTTATTGGGTTTCATCAGATGGGTAAAATAATGCTAGATAGTCATTCTGGGAGTCTTCTCCCACCGAGACGGGAGATAGTTCAAGGTGCTGGAGAGCATGCTTTGCATGCAGGAGGCCCAGCTCCAATTTCTGGCCCACATGTCCTCCAAGCATTGCTAGGACAACTCTCAAGCATCATAGGGTATGGCCCCAAACTTTACAATTGTCCTACTAACATATATTTGGAATTTAACATTTCACATATAAAGCAAGTGTTTGCACTGTTTCATATTTATGCAATGAAATATTTAGGAAGGAATCTATATTTCAGCGATAATAATATTGTAATCATTTTGAGCTGCAAAATAGTATACATATAAATAAGAAAAAATTAAAACCATTGCCAATTAAGTCATGAAACAATGCAGTTTCATTTTGTTTGTGTATATATATACATATATTCCATAGCAAATAACATCAGCAAGGAAAAATGTAGGGAAAATTTTGACAATAAAAATCAGAAATAAGAGGTTAATACCTGATGCTTGGAAAGGTTAAGAAGGGAAAATACTTAAATATTTTTATCATATTGTGAAAACTGATGGTACAGAGAATTTGAAAATCTGGGTGATCAAGCACAGTAGAAACAAGGGCAAGGAGGATTAGTCCACGGTTGGAAACTACCTCAAAGGCTGGGGAGAAGGCAATTGGGGTAGGGACCATTATGACAAAGATAATTGGAAATCATCATTCTGTGTAAGAACTGCGTGCTGACTAAAAGCAGGTAAAGGAATAAATATGATAACCTCTCAGTATCTGTGTTGCAAACCATGATGCCCAAAGGGTGTGTGTGTGTGTGTGTGTGTGTGTGTGTGTGTGTGTGTGTGTATGTGAGAGAGAGAGACAGAGACAGAGACAGAGAGACAGAGAGAGAGAAGGGAGGGAGAGGCTGCTAGAAGCAGACTGGAACACGGAGGTAACGGGAGATCGGAGTCATTGGTAGTGGGAAATGGACACTGGTGGAGGGATGGGTGTTGGAACACAAACACTATATGACTAAAACCAGATCATGAACATCTTTGTAATTGTGTATCTCAATAAAAACAATCTAAGTGATAAAAATTTGTCATATTTCTGAATGACAATTCAGAATAACTAATAGAAATTTTGTCATAGTAATTGATAGAGCATTCTTATGTATAAGTCAAATTTTATTCATGTTCAAAGATCCCACTTAGACTAAATTTAAAATAAATCATATTAATGGGGGAAACAAAAGCAAAATAAAATTTTTATGAAATTTCATACTCAGAGTTTCCTGAAACAGGGCAATAGAGATGGTACAGGAGTTAAGGCACTTTCTTTTCATGCAGCCCACCCTGACTTGATCCCTAGCACTCCATATGGTATCTGAGTCACACCTGCAGTGATCAGAGGCAGGAGTAAATCCTGAATATTGCCAGCTGTGGCCCCAAACCAAAATAAATGTATTTTAAAAATGCAAAAATTTAAAAGGGGTGCTTTCTTGAAACAGATTTCTATTCTGTCAATATCCATGTATTTTCAAACAATATCATCCTCTCTGCTAACTAGCATATTGATGACACTGTATTTCTGTAAATAGTGCTGAACTCATCCATCTAATTTTTTTAAAAAGTCACTATCAATTACATAAATTTTATCTTGACCTTTTTTAGCTTTTAAAGGTTTCAATATATCTTCAGACACAAATCAGTTGTTTTATTTCTTCTTCAGATGATCATTAGCTTTTCTGGGAAAATGGAAAGTAATAATAATCACCACACATTCATAGGTGATGAAAATATGACACGCCATGACTGACACATAGTCTCTGAAGATATATCCTGACATATTTCTTATAAAATATATTTATTTCAAAGGAAGAAATGTTGAGCCATTGGAAGAGTATATATAAGAGCCAATTGATAAAAGAAAAATTGCCTTTTTCTTTTTGCCAGAACTTAATCAAAATTTGATCATCATTTCACAAATTCATCACCAAGAGTAACACTGCTCATGGTATCTGAACCACAGGTAAAAACCCTGTGGTTTTTCATCAGTGTCCACCCATATCGTGTCAACAGGTGCAACACCATAATTTCTAATTACTTTGTCCATGTTTATAGTGCAGACATATTAAGGTCTCTGTTATATTATAAATTATTTCTATTTTATAACAATTAAGTTACAATATTGACATCTAAAAATTATAAGTTTCATTTAAAAATGTGGAAACTTAAAAAAAATGTGGAAACTTTCATAAAATATTATTTAATAGGTGACATTGGGTTTATGTAGGTTTAGAAAATATTGAATTTAGGAATGATGAATTTTCTCTAAATAGCAAACAAATTCTCTAACACTTTCCTAACAAATAATAATATGATGGTGGAATATGAAATAAGAGGCAAAAAACTATGTTAACTTCAAATGAGGATAACTTTATGCTTCTATCAGTGACTTAACACAGAACATAAACTCTAGCCAAAACACCTGGATTTGTCTCATAGGTCCTTTACTTTTGTATAAGTTACTCTTTTCTCTTTATCTCTGTTCCCTCATTAAAAAAATTAAGTTTATATTAGCATTACTTCATGGGTTTCTTATGAAAAGTAAATGTTATGTGGGAAAGTGTTTCACAATAGTATTGGCACATCAGAAACAGTAAATGTGAAAGCTATTTATCATAAATTAAAAATATTTTATAGACATATCTTAATTTGTGGGAATATTTATTCATAGAACAATTTCTTACTACTTGAGAAATAATAACAAAGATCCTCAGTATAACAGAGAACAACTTGATGATTATTGTGAATGTTTTCCACAAAACTATCTTAGAGTATTTTCCATAGGACTATCTTAGGAAAAAAAAGATATTTGGGGAGAGTAGGTATACAGTAAGTTACCATATATATGCTCTGTGATGTACAAATGTGCATCTTAAATACCAAACTACCAAAAAGCAATATTATAGCCAAAACATATTCCTATTAAATGTAATTCTAGCATAAGATTTTCATTTTTATATTACTAAATATTTTATTCAAGTCAATATATACTATAAAGTATCAAACAAAATCACAGTCTCATGCTAAGTTGAGTAACACAAAAGAAGAAAACCAAGCTTCTATCCATGGGTAGATATCAGAACACTATGATGAGAGACTCTCACATAGAAGTTCACCAGCTATAAAAGAAAGTATATAACTCAGTGCTAAATTGCTTGGCATAGCTCATAACAATAGTTGTAAGAATTCTGAAGAAGATAAGCTCTACAGCTTACCTACGTAGTAATGAAAATCTAGAAGAAGTGGGTGAGGGGAAACGTTTTATGAATGACTATGATTAAGTTAGTTAACATGTGAGTATTAATGTTTCCTCTTTTATGAAATTTGCTAATTTAATGCTTGTAAAATTCCTAGAATTCTAAAATAAGAAAAAATTGTGGTGGGAACAGGATAAAACTAGGTTTCAGAAAGTAGAATACTCTGTCTCAAGTAAAAAAACACATAACTCCTTTTCAGAATCTTAGATTCTAAAGATAATGTGGAAACGTCAACAAGTAATATACCAACTATGATATGTACAATTTTCTGTGGCAAGTAGCAATGTCTTTTCCACCCCCTCACCCCCATAAGCAACTCTGTGAACTCACAGAATTTGATACATGTTGAGATACTAGATGCTTTCCTCCAAGCAAAGTATCTTTCTATAGAAAAAGAAATGACATAGAAGGCATGTATCTTCTTTTTTCTCCAAATACTTGCTTTAGTTGGCCCTTCCCTTATTCAAGTGATGGCAATCAGAGTCTTCTATCATGAAATGTTATAATTATAATTTAGTCCTCTACTATCATTTTTTTGGACTGGAACAATAGCACAGTGGTAGGGCATTTGCCTCGCACGTGGCAAAACCGCACAGTTTTTGCCTTGCACGCGGCAAAACCCAGGTGGGTTTGATTCCTCCGTCCCTCTCAGAGAGCCCAACAAGCTACCAAGAGTATCCTGCCCACACAGCAGAGCCTGGCAAGCTACCCGTTGTGTATTCAATATGCCCAGAACAGTAACAACAAGTCTCACAATGGAGATGTTACTGGTGCCCGCTAGAGCAAATCGATAAACGGGAAGACAGTGCTATGATAGTGCTAGAGTAACAGTGCTACGACAGTGCTAGAGTGACAGTGCTACGACAGTGCTAGAGTGACAGTGCTACTATCATATTTACATAACTCAAATTAGATTTTTTTTTCATTTTCTGTATATAAATAATCAAACGTTCTATACCACAGCCTCTTCAAATACAGTGGCAATAAGATAAAAAAAGAGTGACCTCAGAGTGTGTCAACAAAATTTTGGGAAACCGAATTTAGCAAGAGCTACATGCACCATCTATCACCGAAATCTTTCTTAACATAACCAGTAAGAGCACTGATGAGTTACTATTTGAAATATCTTTGCACTGGTATTTCATTGAAGCTCTGCATCTATCAATGTAAGTAAGTCTCCCTCACAAGTCAATAAAGAAAAATAACTAGGCCAGTCATCAGTCATTGCTTTGACAAATAAAGCCACGGCTTCTATGAGAGGCTAAAGACTGGCACTGCCTTCTGGATAAAAAAATAGAAGGTACGGGTCTGGAGTAATAGCACAGTGGGTAGGGCATTTGCCTTGCATGTGGCTGACCCGGGTTCAATTCCCAGCATTCTATATGGTCCCCTGAGCACCGCCAGGAGTAATTCCTGTGCATCTCCAGGTGTGACCCAAAAAGCAAACAATAAATTAATTAATTTTAAAAATAGAAGGTACATTAGAGTACATTACTTCCTTTAGGGTAAATTATTTAAGTTTCAAATAATTTCAGGTTCTAAGTTTCTTACAGAGAAAAATTAAGAAACATGCCCAAAGAAGAAGTGAACATTCAATGTATACTATGAAGTATATTACCAAAGTTTTGGTTATTGAACGTTTTGCTATGTAAACTCACCTCAGTATGTTAGGCTTTCAGAGTTTCTATGTTAATACAGTGTGACCACACAAACATAAATTATTTGTAATTGTTTGCAAAACAAAACTGCTTTTTCTGTTGATCTATGCTTTTATAGACCATGCCTGTAGAACTTCATTTTGATTAGGATTTCATTTCGGCAGGCTCTGGTTTGCTGGTGGTGACAGATTAGCAGGAGAGTAAGAGTGACAACTACACAGTTCTCACCAAGTTGTCAGTGTCACTGTCATTCCGTTGCTCATCGATTTGTCCCAGCCGGCACCAGTAACGTCCCTCATTGTGAAACTTATTGTTACTGTTTCTGGCATATCCAATATGCCACGGGTAGCTTGCCAGGCTCTGTCGTGGGGGCGTGATAGTCTCGGTAGCCTGCCAGACTCTCAGAGAGGGGCGGAGGAATCGAACATCGGTCCGGGTGTGAAAGGCGAACGCCCTACTGCTTTGCTATCGCTCCAGCCCTAAATTGCACGGAGGAAAATCTGCATTGTTTATTATCCCTTTATTATAAACAGGATGTTGTTTATAATATTCTAACAGCAATACTGTCCAAGGCACAGTATGCTAGCCACTATGTAAACATGATTAAAAATGCATGATTCTCTTCTCATGCATTTTATTCTTCTCAAATATCTTATGGTTTAGGTTTACTCTATTTCTGTATGTGGATCAAGTGTATTTCTGGTCTTGATAATCAAAAAGAGATTCAAGATGCGATAAATCGTAAAATCTGGGCAAGACCTCAGATGAAGCAATGGGAAAGAATTAAAGGGACTACTGGTGGTAAAAACTTGAGGCACATATACACATAATCATGTCTTCAATTCAAGGGGTATGTGGTTTATAATGTTTCTGTTGCAAAGTACCATAAAATTAAAAGTTTAGAATCACACAAAGTGATTATCCTACTGTTCTAGAATTTAGAAATAATAAAATTGAGTGTTGGCTGAGTATATCCCTTTGGAGGCTCTAGGAAGAATACATTGCTTACCTTTCCAGTTTCTTGAGGCTGCCTTCTTCATTCCTGCAGCTTCAAACTAATGCCACAGGGGCCATAAAACGGGAAGTAAGGCATTTGTCTTGGATGTGGCTGACCCTGGTTCAAATCTCCAGCACCACATATGGTCCCCTAAGCACCGGTGAAGGTGAATGGCCCCATATTGGTACTTTTGTGAGGCCTTGTAACCAAATCATACTTATTTTTTTTTCTATAAGTCAACAACTGAAACTGGTCACACTGATAGCCCTCTAAATAAACTTAAATGTGCTGATTGCCAAGAAGATACTTCAATAGCTTTCCCAACCTTCTTGCAGAAATTAACTCTGCACACTCAAGACTAATGTTTGGGGCTGGAAATCACCCTCTCGTCTCCATGGTGGAAGACTGATCCTAACTTAATCCTTGTCATCTTCATGTAGCAGTTCTTGGGTGCAGATTATAAATGTAGGGCTTTGTTCAGAATTCTATGCCTTCCTTTAGGGCTAAAACGCCTGGTAATGGTAGACACTATAATTGGTTATCACCTGCTCACATCTACTTGATAGGGGAAATCAATTTGCTATACATCTTAGTTGAAAAGCATTTTGCTCCAGAAAATTATGGGGTAACCAGTTTACTTTTCTGCTTACGAAAATGTTTGGAACCAGAGAACAAGTTTATTTCGGACGGGATAGCAGGCAATGCAGGACCTGGTCCTTACAACTGCCCCAGTCTAGAGGCTGAAGCCAGTTCGCACCGCAGGAGGGTCGCGGCTGCCTTCAGTCTCTGATGCCCATCAACACTTAATTACGTATCAAATTACGGTCCCAGCGGATTAACCCCGTACAGCTACGACAACACAAAATTCTGCCGCTGGCAACAGCGGAACCAATCACAGGCATAGACGAGTTCTCGCGTGAGTGCCCGCCCCCCCTTGACGTCATCCTCACGGATGTGATCGCGGGACTACAGAGGGAGGCGGGCACCAACAGCTGCTGCTCCGGGAGTGCTGGACCTCGGAGAAGGAGAGTCGTTTTCCTAACCGTTGCTTCTAACGGCCCTCAACATGAGCGACAAGGATGGGGAGGAGAAGACCCCTCTCCCCCCAGCCCCCAGCCCTCCCGTTCCCGACCCTGCCGCGGTCGACGCGCATCCCCACCAGAGCCCGAGGCTCCGCGAGGAACCTGAGGCGTCCCAGGTGATGGCGACGACCGGTGAGGAAAGCTCGGAGGTCTCCGCGCTGCCACAGCCCCAGCGTTCCGAGGAGGGGGGAGCACGCCGGGAGCCCGGGGCCTGGGGCCTGACCCCTCAGGCCCTGGTCGCCGGGGATCACTGTTACGTAGCCTCCAATGTGGAGCCGCTCCCCGACTGCCCCGAAGCCGTGTCGGCGGCCGTGGCAGCTTACTGCCGCCTGAGGAGAGTCGGGCAGCGCGGCTTCGGCGGAGACTGGGCCCGAGGAGGCCGTGGCGCCGAGAGGTCGGGCTTCGGGGCGGCGAGCTCGGCCGTGGAGGAGGAGGGCGAGGAGGGGGCCCAGGGAGGCGTGAAGGAGGAGGTGGAGGGAGAGGAGATGGAGGTCGGGGAGAACCCCGCGGGGGCTGCGGGAGACGTGGCGGGGATTAACGGACCCGCGCCGGTCCTCCGCTTCCGACCGCTGCCGATGGAGCGGCGGATGAACCCCCTGGAGGCCATCCAGTTGGAACTGGACACGGTCAACGCCCAGGCCGACAGGGCCTTCCAGCATCTCGAGCAGAAGTTCGGGAGGATGCGTCGCCACTACCTGGAACGGAGGAACTACATCATTCAGAACATCCCGGGCTTCTGGATGACGGCCTTCCGCAACCACCCGCAGCTGGCCCCCGTCATTAGGGGCCAGGATGCGGACATGCTAAGGTACGTCACCAACCTGGAGGTGAAGGAACTCAGACACCCGAGAACGGGCTGCAAGTTCAAGTTCTTCTTCCGACGCAACCCCTACTTCCGAAACAAGCTGATTGTGAAGGAGTATGAGGTCCGGAACTCTGGCCGGGTGGTCTCTCTCGCCACGCCCATCGTCTGGCGCCGGGGCCACGAGCCCCAGTCCTTCATTCGCAGAAACCAAGGCATGGTCTGCAGTTTCTTCACTTGGTTTTCCGACCACAGCCTTCCCGAGTCTGACAAGATCGCCGAGATCATCAAGGAGGATCTGTGGCCAAATCCACTGCAATACTACCTGTCTCGTGACGGAATCCGCAGGCCCAGACGTCGCCCCATCCGGGAGCCAGTGGAGATCCCGAGGCCCTTTGGGTTCCAGTCTGGTTAAACGTCCACCCTGGAAATGCTGTACGAAATCCCCGACCACCTCGTGCTGGACCTGTGCTTACATCAGAAATGGGTATGACTCCCCCCTCTCCACACTCCATCCTTCTCTGATATATCTGTGACCATTTCTCTCAACTTCCGAATTGAGACCTTCCATGGAGACGATTTTCCTCTTCCTCATAGCCTTCGTATTATTCTGCTTTGCTATCCCATGCTGCATTATCATCGCCGAGCAAATGATACTGTATATTGCACTGCTTTTATCTGCTCTGTTTGGACCGTTTCCAGGACTTTCTGCCTCTTGCTTACAACTTGCAACCTGAAACTCTGACTTTTTCTAGGAGCTTCTGTACACATTTTGCCATGCAGATATATAGCCCGTGGACAGTTGGTGGGCGTTAATGGTATGGAGGGAGAGCATCACTGTACCCTTTGGTTTATATGAATCTATTGTTCCTTTTTTGTACCTCTGGTCACCTATTGCTTCCTGTTACTGTTATCTTTCAAACTGTTGTCAGCCCCATTGTTTGGTTTCTGGTAAACAATCTCAAAAACTGGTCTGTGGTGGACACAGGTTTTCTCTCAGCTCACCAAAAAAAAAAAAAAAAACCAAAAAACCAAACCCAAAACCATACCTCTACCCCCTCATTTCTTCCCGTCTTTCTCCATCTTCTAGGAATTTTGTTAGGAAAGTAATTGAAGTGATATGGTGAACTCAGCCCTCAAGGCAAAGTTAGGATGGTGGCTGTTCTAAATCCAGGTACCTTTATGTACCTCCTCTCTTTCTGAACAAAGTTAAGTACCAAACGGGCAATTCCAGTTCTCAAAAACAAACAAAAAACCACAACTTTTCATTTTTTCCTGGCGATAGGTTGTACTGTAAAATAGGTTGCTATAACACTTAAATCTGCCTTTTATCTCTGCCCTTCACCTTCTTTCAAAACACCGTGGGGGTTTAAAAGAAGATCTAGATGTAATGAAAAGTGATAGTTTGAAACAGGTAGGCTAACTAAAGAGAATGTGGTGGTTTCTTCAAACAGGAGAAACAATAAAAGGATAAAGGTAAAAATTAGTTCTAAAATGAGACTTCATGGAAGACATTCTTTGTCAGTGGTGATGGGAGGAGAAATACTTCCCAGTATTTCCATGGGACCATTGAAGGGAGTTTCAAGGGAATTGCCTAGAGAAGAGTTTATTTAAAGAAGTGGCACACAACTTTGGGTGCTTTTGTATTTATATTTGACTTAGTTTGTACAGTAAGTAAATGAAGACTAACTTTTATTTCTTTAGCATTTAGTAAAATCCTTGACTTTGTATTTGCTTAGAGGCAAAGGAGCTCTACAGGCTATATTGTGCTTTCAGTTGGAAGCATTTAAAACTTTATTTTCTTTTGTGATAGAGACAGATATTCATGACAGCTCTTAATTTGCTTTTGTTTTTGTTAAAACTATTATATAATTTGAATGACTTGTTCTTGACAGATTCTGAAGACTTTGAAACTTGTCCTTTGGAAAAGTAATACAGAAAAGGTGTGGCTTAGTTTTTGACTTGATAATTTGCTTTTGTAACAATTCCATAATTGACATCTCTTTTCCTATACCATAAATGCTTGTGGAATTGCTGTCAAATTTGAAAATGTACCATTGGCATAGTTGTTTTCCTTATGTGCATGATGGTAAAATAAAAGCATGTTAATCTTCTCAATGTCTTTATTTTTTGTATTTTGAGTTACACCTAGTGACGCTCTGGGAACTATGCAGTGTTGAGTTTGGAGCGTACGTCTCCTGAACGCAAAGCAAGAGCTCCAGCTGTTAAGCTTTCTCCACAGGCCTAGATTTTTTTTTATTAGATAACATTATATAGTTGAGGGCTTAAATGGATATAACAAGCTTTTTTCCAAAGACAAGAAAATAAGGCACACTACTGGACCATCCAAGGTAGAAATGGTTATATAAGAAATGTCTTGCTTTAAAATGCTAATAATTATAGCAGTCATTTTTTTTTTTGCCTCATACAACTTGTGCAGAACTACCACCTCTTCCATTCCTCAAATATACCCATTTGACTTCATTTTATTATTGAGCAATTGAGACTTTATTATTCACATTTAATAACCAAATGTTCAGAGTTCCTATCTCTCTATACCTGTACTTTTTCTCTGCTGTAAAAACTTTTGTTCCTTCAGATGTTTCATTTTCATTTTTTTTTTTTTTGCTTTTTTGGGTCATACCCAGCGATGCACAGGGGTCACTCCTGGCTCTGCATTCAGGAATTACCTCTGGTGGTGCTCAGGGGACCATACGGGATGCTGGGAATTGAACTTGGGTCAACCATATTCAAGGCAAACGCTCTACCTGCTGTACTATCCCTCTACCCCCAGATGTTTCATTTTCTATGTCAAAATATTCAAAGCCTTTTACAACATTTTTGTCTTACGGCCTTTCTATTCTGACTGGGATTGTAAAATAAGATTTGGAGTAGAATATAACACACAACTCAACAGTGCATTACACAAACATTAGGTATTTTACCAGACTGAGAAGGAGAAAAAAAATAAAGTTTATTTCTTTTATTGTTAAATAGTTGGGAAAAGACTAATAGGTAAAGAAATATTTGACACAAAGTGATAAAGCTTTGTGTGAAATACATAGAAAATACAAGTGTATTTTTACATTTTCCTCTCTCAGTTTGGAAGCTTTGTAAAAGCAGAGGTGGGAAGAAAGAATCTATTACATTTCTGTTTCTAGTTTAAGTTTTGTCACCAGATACTGAATGACACAATGAGCATCTCTACTGGAGAATTAGAACAAAATAGACTAGTGTCCAGACTTGATGAGGGAAAGAAAATGTGATTTTTTTTTTCCTTGGTTTGGTTTAGTTTGGGGTCCATACCCAGTTGTGCTCAGGGAGTACTTCTGGCTTGCACTTGGGGATCACTCATGGCAGGCTTTGGGGACCATATGGAATGCTAGTGATTGAACTTATGTCAGCCGTGTGCAAGGCAAGTGCCCAATCTGCTGTAGTATTTCTTTTCAGCTCCCAGAAAACAGTTTATAAGGTATTGCAAATTAATTCTTTTTTTTTTTCCTGGTGAGGGTGCACACCATCCTCACTCCTGGAGGGCTTGGGGGTTGGGTGCTGGGGAATCCAACCAGGGTCGGCTGTGTGCAAAGCAAGTACCTTTACTATATCTCTCTCTGGCCCTCAGAACTACAAAATTTTTACCAGAAACATTCTCAAGTCATTAGAAAAGATCAAAACACAATAACTTTATTTGTCTTCTTGAAAATGCATTAATTTTGGGTCAATTTTTATGTGCTTTTGTCCTGTACATTTCAAAGTCAACTATTAGGCTGGAAATAGGTGAAGATAGACTCCTGACATGCACTGGCCAATATGGTAGTCTCTAGCTGGCTTTGGCTATTTAGCACATTAAATGAGGCTAGTTCAAATTGAGTCTGCAAGTAAAACTTATGCTTTGGATTTCAGAGACAAGAAAATGTACAGCATCTCAGTTATTCAGTGGTAGTGAATATTGAAATAATACTTTGATTAACTAAATATCACTCCAGCGATATATATTTATATTTAGAACTAAATATATTAGCATCTCCCCCTATTTGTCCTTTTCATTTTGTAAAATTTGGCTTCTCGTAAATTTTAAGTTCTATAGAATCACCTGACTTTTGACCTAGTGGAAAACAGTAAAGCAGATAAAACATCTGAAAATTAAAATGTTTTCCCATGAAATTTTTTGAGACGTTTTAAGGGTTATCAAATATTCAGGATGAAGAAGTTGTATGCAGAGGTCAATTTTCGAAATGTACTATGCATATTATTGATACAAATAGAGAAGCTGTAGGTGCTAAGTAGATTACTGATCATTATATTGTTTGTTTAGCCGCTAAAAACATTTAGGTCAGTCATATAATGTTCAAGTACCCATCCTTCCACCAGTGCCCATTCTCCACCCCCAGTGTTGCCAGAATCCCTCCTGCCACGGCCACTCCTTCCCTCCACCCCCCTTCCCTGCCTCTGTGGCAGGCACATTCTCTTTTACTCCCTCTCTCCTTTTGGGTGTTAGTTTTTAATGCAGGTATTAAGTGGCCATCGTGTTTGATCTATTATATAACAAATGAATATTTCTTTAATTTTGATGTAAATTATATATTTTTATTAACTTTTATTTTCTTGTCCTGAATTTGCATTTTTCTGAGAGTGTATGGGCTAATTCCACATTCTGATTATTGTTCGTTTGCTTATTTCTGGGATAACTTTTCTCCTGTCTTACCTTTGACTTCTCTGGGTAAGTTTTTAACAAATACATAATATTTTAGACAAAAACATTTGGGTCCTATAGCTTGGTGTTTTTCTAGAAGACAACATTCTGGGTAATTTTTGTTCATTTGTTTTAATTTACCAGTGTACATGCAATTCAGAAAATATTAAGTAGCATTTTGTGTTTATTACATAGGCCAGCAACATTCTAAATTAATGTGGCATTACATTAGATCAATACAATTTAATGAAGCTTACTTCACTCTAGTTTTTGTTCATAGACCGTACCCAGTGGGGCTTAGGACTTACTTCTGGCTCTATGCTTTGGGGATCATATGTGGTCTTGGATATTGAACCCAGGTGAGCTGCATGCCAGGCAAATAACTTATTTCCTTTACTATATATCTTCAGTGCCAAGAAGCTTATTTTTAATTTTTTTAATTTTAGTTTTTTATTTTTTATTGTGCTTTTTTTGGGGGGGGGGTCACACCCGGTGATGCACAGGGATTACTCCTGGCTTTGCACTCAGAAATTACTCCTGGCAGTGCTCAGGGGACCGTATGGGATAATGGGAATCGAACCCAGGTCAGCCGCATGCAAGGCAAATGCCCTACCCGCTGTGCTATCACTCCAGCATAGCACAGTGAGTAGAGTGTTCGCCTTTTGTGTGGCCGACCCGGGTTTGATTACTCTGCCCCTCTCAGCCTGGCAAGCTACCCGTGGTGTATTGGATAAGCCAAACACAGTAACAATAAGTCTCACAATGAGAGAGTTACTGGTGCCAGCTCGAACAAATTGATGAGCAACAGGATGACAGTGACAGTGACAGTAATTTTTTATTAATTTTTGCTTTTTGGGTCACACTCGGCGATGCACAGGGGTTACTCCTAGCTCTGTACTCAGGAATTACTCCTGGCGGTGCTCAGGGGACCATATGGGATGCTGGGAATAGAACCCGGGTCAGCCATGTGCAAGGCAAACGCCCTACCCATTGTGCTATCGCTCCAGCCCCATAAGTTAATATTCTTGATGATTGGAAAATGCATTATAAACCTGATAACAGCTATAGCAAACATTTGGAAATGTATATGCTATGCACTGTGTTAAAAAATGAAAGCACATTTTAGGACAAAGTAATCAGTTTTAATTTCCACTTCGAATTTTTCATTATTCATCCAGATAAATTGTCAGTCTAGCCTAATAATTCTCAGACCTGTGTAGGGTTGATTGATGGTAGGCATGTACCCTCACCACTATCTTATCTCCTGATTTCTCCTGTTCTCAAAGTTGCTGACTACTTGCAAGACATTTTAAGTTTTTATTAACTCTATAATTTAATTTATAATTTAAAATTTGGAATTGCCTCTTTTTCTTTTTTATGTCTCAATTCCAGGCATAATTTTAACTCTCTAGACTTTTTTTTTCTTTTTGGTCACACCTGACGATGCACAGGGGTTACTCCTGGCTCTGCACTCAGGAATTACTCCTAGCGTTGCTCAGGGGACCATATGGGATGCTGGGAATTGAACCTGGGTCGGCTGTGTGCAAGGCAAATGCCCTACTCACTGTGCTATCGATTCTGCCCCTCTCTAGACTTTTTTTGGGGTGAGGAGTGCTTAGGGGCCCAGGTCCGTTCCCAGTGGTACAACAGCATCAGCACTGATGTAGTGCTGCTCACGCCAGCAGTGTTGGGGTCCATCAGGGCTATCCCCAGTGCAGTTTGAGGGGGACCATGTGGTGCAGGGGATTGAACTCCAGGCCTACCTCATGCACTTCAGTCCTCTGGATTCTGCCCAAATAGAGATTTTAACTTGCAAATCAATTGGTACTGACATTCTCTATTTACTGAAGAATGTGTATTCAGGACTATCATCCTGTATATAGTATTGGTGACATACTCTATAGTAGTCTCCTAGAGCACTTTCAAGAATCTTTTAGGCCAGCTGTGCCTTGATCCTTCTTCAGTTTCTGTCCATTCCTCTCTTATAAGTAGATCAGAAAAGGTGGTTCCTGTAACAACAGAGTCAGCATCACTGGAGTATTAGAAATGTAAATTCTAAAACTCCACTTTTGATTTACCTACAAAATGAGAAATTCAAGAGGTCGAACTTTGCAACTATAGTTCAGTCAGTTCTCTAGTTGATTCTGAGACATGTTAATATTGAGGAACCACTGCCCTAATCGAAATCCTGGTTTTTTTTCCCCTTCATCTCTTGTTGAGTCTCCTGAAACTGATTATAAAACAAAACAAGACTCTTAGTGTGTGATATGTATGTGATATGTTTAGGCCATGTCCATTAGTTCTTAGAACTTATTCCTGGCTCTGTACTTAGGAGTCACTCCTGGCAGTGCTTGGGGTGTGGGTGTGACAGAAGCAGTGCTGGGGATCGAACCCAAATTGACTGCAAGTCACTCCTGGCAGTGCTCTGTGTATATGTGTGTATATAATATGCAGTGTTTGGGATTGATTAAACTCAAACTGGCTATGTGCAAGACAAGCATCCTAAACCCTGTTTAGATAGTCAATTCTGCTGCAGGTACATATCTCCTCACCATCTACGTGCTGACGTAGAAAGATGAGACAAACTCATGTATGGTTTCACTTTGTAATCCTACAGTTTCAGTATCACTTTCCAGTCAGTAGGGAAATAGATGATCAGCAAATTGATACATATTCAAGTAGATGTCTCACTTAGGGCTTTATATTTCAAATTAAGACACCTATCATATTGCAGCAGCCCATAATTCATAAATATATATCTACTTACCTTTATGATAAACTATAAAGATTTTCCCAAACTATATTAGATTACAACTATTTCCTGTCTTTAAAAATGTTTTATATATTTACACTTTGAACTTGTTCTTCTGATGCACAGAACGGGCCAGAATAATTTAAATGTTTAATATCCTTCTGGAATTTGGATGCTGAGATATAAAGAATAGTTGATATCATCAGCAAATATAAATAACATTTTTAACATATATTTGAAGTTTGAGTCAATCTATGAGACATTTAGCTTTTAACCTCTTCACCAGGTTTTGACTTCTACCACTATACAGTTGAAAGCTGTACTGATATGGGTCTAAGAATTACTAGTACCATGTAGAAACTTGGTAGTGTAGATGGTGCTTTCAACTATTTAATGTAGAGATCAAACTTCTGAATTTACTCTCAGGCCAGTTTTGATACTCAATTAAAATGCTAAGTTTTATATAAACTGATTTCTTAAGGTATTAGATTAAGGTTTGAAATCATGAAATAGTAGTAAACCCATTTTATTTTAGTTCCATTCAACAGGACTGGAAATATATATCTACAATCATTTAGAAAAGCAAAGTGATTGGGGCTGGAGTGATAGCACAGTGGGTAGGGTGTTTGCCTTGCACATGGCAGACCCAAGTTCGATTCCCAGCATCCCATATGATCCCCTGAGTACCGCCAGGGGTAATTCCTGAGTGTGGAGCCAGGAGTAACCCCTGTGCATCGCCAGGTGTGACTCAAAAAAGCCAAAAAAAAAGCAAAGTGATCAATTATTATCAGTATTATGATATTTCATGTCTTTGTCGGATTATTCATATACCAAGTTCAACTTGATTCTCCACTTATTCATATTTTATGGTTTTCTTTTATTTTTGAACTTTAGTATACTTTATAGCTTCATAAGAGTTTGATTTGCTTTTATACTACCTGCACCAAAATCTACTTAATACAGCTAAATCTTATGAAATTAATCCAGTACTATCTCTGACCATATATTTAAAATTTTTCTTACTCAAATTATGTCTTGAAGAATAGAATAGTTAATTAGGTAAAGTAACAAAAGGAAGAGAAAACACTGGGTTAAGTAAACAATAAGGAAAATATGCACAGCTATGAAGCTGCATGCAAAGAAAGTCATAAATTTTAATTAAAAATGTTTTTTAATTACAGTGAGATACACAGTTGCAAAGTTGTTCATGATTGGGTTTCAGTCATATAATGTTCCAACACCCATCCCTTTACTAGTGTACATTTCTTACCACTAAAGTTCCCAGTTTCCTCCCAACCTACCTTTCTGTCCCACCATGCATGACTCTTTTTTTTTTTTTGGCTTTTTTTGGGTCACACCTGGCGATGCACAGGGGTTACTCCTGGCTCTGCACTCAAGAATCACTCCTGGCGGTACTCAGGGGACCATATGGGATGCTGGGAATCGAACCTGGGTTGGCCGAGTGCAAGGCAAACGCCCTATCTGCTGTGCTATTGCTCCAGCCCCAACCATGCATGACTCTTGAGGCAGGCACTTTTCTACTTTTCTGTCTGTCTGTCTTTCCTTTTGGGCATTATGGTTTGAATAAAAGATATTGAAAGTTATCTGACCACATTTTTAAAAAAGCTAGCATTGATTTTTTAGCTAAACCAAATTAAACACTTAACTATGAAAAAAAGAGAACTCAAATGATCAGAAGTAAAAAAAAAAAGCACACATAATTACAACTGATGGCATAGAAATAAAATGATTAGGCTGGAGATATAGTTCAGTGGCAAAGTACATACTTCACATGCAATGCATCCCTGGTACCATAAAACAGAAACCAAAGCATCATAAAATAGTACCATGGGAAGAAAGACAAATTGGATAATGTAGGAGGAGTAAAGTTCCTTGAAACATGTAAGTTACATGTTCAACCAAAATATAAACAGACCAATAACAAAATGATCAAATTGGGGAGCCAGAGTGATAGCACAGTGAGTGGGTACACAGCTAGCCCGGGTTCAATCCTGGGCATCCCATTTGGTTCATCTGTGCACTGCCAGGAGAAATTCCTGAGTGCAGAGTCAGGAGTAACCCCTGAGTGTCGCTGGGTGTGATCCCCTCCCCTCCAAAAAAAGAAAAAAAGACCAAATTGGTTAATCAAAAATCTCCATAAAAGGAAAATCAGGACCAGAGGATTTTCTGGTGAAATCTACCAAAGAAAAATTAATGCCAGTACTTCTCAAGCTCTTCCAAAATATAAGGAGTAAACACAAATTTATTTTATGATGTTAGCATTACTCAGGTACCAAAGACAAAGGCACATGAAAATAAAACTATAGATCAAAATCCTAATGAATATATATGCAAAAATTCCTCCAAATAACATTATATGACTGAAACCCAATCTGAACAACTTTGTAACTATCTTGTGATTCAATTAAAACAAACAAAAAAATCCCCTCCCCCAAAATAGAAAAACAATTCTAAAATTTCAGGATACCATGCCACATACATAGGACAGATAAAGAGTACAGTGGGCTGGTGCTTTTGCTTTGTATATCTGATTTTGATTCCTGACCACATGGTCCTCAGTACCACCAGGAGTGAGACCTGAGCACCAAGCTTAGGGTAGCTCCAGAACACCAATGCATGTGGCTTAAAAACCAATAAAATAACAAAGGTGGAGGAACTGTGTTTTTGACTTTAAAATAAATTTCAAAGCAACAATGACCAAAATATGTTGCTGGCATAAAGATAGGCTTATAAGTCAATACAGAAGAGGGCCTAGAAATAAATTCACACATGTAAGCTGACCTTTCATAGGGTACCAAGAATATTCACGAGGAAAAAATACTCTCTAACATAGTATTGGGGAAACTGGATATCTTGATGCAAAAGGATGAAATTAACCCTGTTTTTACACAATAAACTTATAACTCAAAATTATTCAAAGATTTAAAAGACCCAATAATACTATGTAACTCCTAGAACGTGGGGGGAGAAGTGTCATGACATCAGCCTTGGCAATTATTTCCTAGGTGGGACAAAACACAACCAAATCCTAAACCATACCAAATACAGTCAAATGAAACTATTTGCATGGCAAAGGAAACAACCAGCAATGTGAAAAGGAAACCTATGAAATGGCTTGTGTTTTGGGTTGCAAAGTAATATAATGAATAAATACATAGGTGTCTAAGTCATTATTTGAGTCCAGATTGTGGTTCTACCACTGCTGGTTAACCTTGGATAAGGAACTCGATTTAACTATTTCAATTATTTTTGAGATAAAGTAAAATGGACCTAATGTTGCTATTTCAGGATGGTTATGAGGATTAGTAAGATACATATTTGAATGTATATGTATCATATCAAAGACACTAAACATTTTTTTTCTCTGAAAAATAAAATACTTGTAGCTCAAAAGGGTAACAATAGTGATAAATTCAATAAATTTTCCAGTATTTACATCTTAGTCATTCCTATTTGATTACATTAATTTATATTTGACTGGTTAAACTTCTTGTCCTATAAGAAGTGAAAATTAATGCCTAGATTTTTTTCTGTATAGAAATTGATGTATCTTTTTCTGTGCAAATACATCATTAACTCTTTATGGAGAGGTTTACTGTCTATTGTTAACAAAACAGGCTCTGTTTTATTACTTTTGTATATAAAAAAGTAACCTATGTTCCAATATGTAAAGATATAAAATGATTAATAGCTACAGTATACATCTATTCATACAACATGAAAAACCAGCATTGCTATTCATTTTAATAAAACTTAAAACTTTTTCACTTAAATTAATTGTGATCAAAATTTTTTATAACATAGTAATTGGGGTATGGTCGGGGCCAAGAAGAAGTTGCTATACAATGATACTTGTCTAGAATGAAATTCACCTGCATAAAAATAAATCAAGTGTTATGGAGGATAAATATGACAGCATATTGGATGGCAAAATTTGGAAGCACTGTAGAAATGCAGATGAGTTTCAAAACAACAACACTGAGACCTTGGTAAAGGAGATGGAAGGACCAAATTGGTAATTAATACATGTCTGACCATGGGTAGGTAATTTACCTGTACTTCTTGAGTCCCTGTTTATAAAATTTAATGCATTTCAAAAATCTAGTGTGTCTGGGTTATAATTCAGTTGAAGGCCACATGCTTTGAATGTATGAAGCCTTGGGATCTTCTCCCTTTCTCTTCCCCAAATGCCTAGTGCAACCTGTGTTAGGAAGGCTTGGAGTTTTAGAGAATGACCAAGTTTTTATTTATGTAAAATCTCTGCTAGTAGAAATAATCAAAGATTGACCACGGGCTTCAAATATTTCTATTCTCATTTCCTCTTGTATTTTATTGGCTGTATGTTCCACTGTTTCTTTCATATCCTCCTGTATTTTATTAGATGTCTGTTATACTGTTTCTTTGAGCTCATTAAATATCCTCCTCATTTTGACTCTGAAAGATTATCTGTGTTGGTATTCCTTGATGTAATTTATAGAGCTATAAATCTGCAAAAAAATTTATCTATACCACAAGAAAAGTTGATTAGTATAGTAGTGGTCTTATATATCTTCAATTATTCTTTTGCATATAGCAGTACCAAAGTTTATTTTGTTCTGCATAATAAGGTAACCTTCATTTACCATTTGCTGCTTCTCTGCATGTGGCTCAGGAAAATTTAATTTAATGCTAGAGAATTAAATCTTTCAATCATGTAAAGATTCTTGTGTGTGGGGGCAGGGCAGGGTTGAGGAACAGTAGCGTCAAAGAGTAACTCAGTCACAAAATTATAGCACATTGTTACAAGGGAAATAAAGCACTATGATTGGCTCCCTATGAAGGAGAGGGGAAGACTTATTAAAAGAAAGGAAAGGGAGAACAAGTAATTGTTAGTTCAGAATAAGTGAATTGTTTGCATATTCTTTTGTTAGTTGGCAGCAGCCAGTCAGAACAGTCTGTCCTTTAATATAACAGGTAAGAAATTATCAGAAGAAATCTGTGTGAGCTCAGCAATGAAGTTATATGACATGCTGTTCCTCTGTAATGTCAGTCACTGTACTAGCTCACTAGACAACTTATTATATCGGCTGCATTTTCTAAATCCCTTTTCTCTAAAATTCTCATTGGTTCCTCTCCTGAGTTCTTAAAAGATCATAATCTGAGATGCTCTTTAGTAGTATTTATAAAAATTGCAATTAGAATCATTTTTAGTATGAATTTGAGTTAAATATAAGTATACAAATTTTAAGTTCCTCATTCTTGATTTTTCTGAAGATTAGTATCAGTATAATTACAATCCAATAAAATAGCAAATAGTAATGACAGTACTGTCAAATGAATATGAGCTAACAGAATTGAGTAGGTAATAGCTAAAAGTGCTTTTAAGTATTTTAACACTAACACCTTAAATAGTGATCACAAAATATTTTAATTAAAATAATCACTTTGGTGCCAGCAGTTAATTGCTTCTGCTCTGCAGTAAATTATTAAATGAGCAAAATTTGGCAAATATTTGCTGACCACATGTTCACAGGCATTGTGAAGCGAGTTTTAGATTAATATCAAACCCGGGAATATGTATTTATTATGCATAATTTTATAATTAAAATCTGAGATTGTATTTCTTCCAGAAAAGTCAATGCTACATTTGCAGGCGCATGCGCTGGTGCGTGTGCGTGCGTGAGTGTGCGCGTGTGTGTGCACGTCTAAGCAGAGAAAACACATTTTATATTAAAAGCAAAAAAAAAAATCGCCCAGTTTCTTGTTTACTTTTCTCCAAATATGTAAATTTTAAAATGTACCAGGCATATTGAAATAATTCATTATATCGTGTTAGGATGAGATGATTTTTCTTTCCTGCCCTTGCTATGTAATATCGCGACGTGGCTTTTCTTACAAAGCTCCACTCATCTTAAATTGTTAAGAATTTATATATGAAGGCCTGTAGTTTCTTATCCGCATTACTACGCTTAAGCCCTATGATCTACCAGATACAAATACATAATATTTTAAGTGAACATTTGAGAATATCTTGCGTTTTAGAAATTCGTTAAGCGCCTTAGAACATCAACATGTTTAACAGTTCTTACACATCTGATTGAGATCTGCACCAATTTATACGTACGCCCAAACTTCCAAGTTGCAACATCTAACCGCTAGGTAACAAGAAAGAAGACAAAAGAATCTTCTTGACTGACTGGCGTAATCACAAAGCTTACAGAATTCTCGCGCGAGGTTACTAGGCGCTGGGATGACGTCACGGTTGCCATGGTAGCATCCTCTCCCGAGAGAAATAGCGGAGTGGCCAGAGGGGTGGAGCACAGTTCCTGCAGAGGACCAGAGACGCGCTCCTCCTGCAGGTCTGACTTCTGCCAAAATGAGCGGCCTGGAAGAGAGCAAAGACCTCCCTGTCGCCGAAACCCCCGGCCTCGCTCCTCCCGAAGACGCCTCGGCCCCTCCAGACGCGAGCCCGTGCCAGGGGACGGAGACCGCGGCGAAGCAAGTGATGGCGGACACAGGTGAGAGCAGCTTGGGGACCGCCGCAGAGGGAGGCGCAGCCCGGGAACCCGTAGACTGTGGCTTCGCGCTCCGCATCCGAGTTGCGGGGAGTCGCGTCGGTGCAGCCACCAAAGTAGCGCAGGAAGAGGCCCCGCCTCCCACCCCGGGCCGGGAAGCGGCCCCTGCCGCCGCCGCCGCCGCCGCCGCCGCCGCCGCCGCCGCGGCGGCGTCTGACAATAGCCAGGAAAAAGGCCGTCCGCGTAGAGAGGCCCGCGGCCTTGTCGGGGAGAAAGCACTAGAAGCTTGTGGCGCAGTGGGGTTGGGGTCTCTGCTCCTGGCTGGGGTGAAGGCCAAGGAAATGATGAAGAGGTGCGGCGTTCTCGTGGCAGCGGAGAAGGAGGGAGGAGCAGCGGAGGTGGCGGGAGAAAAGGGGATGCCGAAGGAAAATAAGGCAGTAGGAGGAAAAGAGGAGGGGAAGCCCAAGGCCCCGAAGATCAATAACTGCATGGACTCTCTTGAGGCCATCGATCTGGAGCTGTCGCAAGTGAATGCCCAGGCTGACAGGGCCTTTCTTCAGCTGGAGCGCAAATTCGGCCGTATGCGAAGGCTCCACATGCAGCGCAGAAGCTTCATTATCCAGAATATCCCAGGTTTCTGGGTCACTGCCTTTCGAAACCACCCCCAGCTGTCCCCGATGATCAGTGGCCAAGATGAAGATATAATGAGGTACATGATCAATTTGGAGGTGGAAGAGCTCAAGCACCCGAGATCAGGCTGCAAATTCAAGTTCATCTTTCAGAACAACCCCTACTTCCGAAATGAGGGGATTGTCAAGGAATATGAGCGCAGGGCGTCAGGCCGAGTGGTGTCTCTTTCCACTCCAATCCGCTGGCACCGGGGCCAAGACCCCCAGGCTCACGTCCATCGGAACCGGGAAGGAAACACAATTCCCAGTTTCTTCAACTGGTTTTCAGACAACAGCCTTCTTGAATTCGACGCGATTGCTGACATTATCAGAGGAGAACTCTGGTCCAACCCCCTGCAGTACTACCTGATGGGTGATGGGCTCCGCAGAGGAATGCGAGATGCTGTACGACCTCCAGTGGAGAGTCCCAGGTCTTTCAGGTTCCAGTCTGGCTAAATCCTGCTCCTGCCGAAGCTTCCTGCTCAAGTTACCATACCATCTCCTCTTGGACCCATGCTTGGCCATCAGCATGCAGCTTTTCCATCTGCTAGCTCTTCATACTGAGTTTTGTCCTTTGATTCTTCAACAGTCTTCTAAGTCTTCAGCAGTCAGTTGCAGCATTGCAACTTACACGCCAGTGCTCTTTTTTTTTTCCTTCAGGGCCTTCATACTGTTTTACATCCAATTACATGTTCCAGGTGCATGCCCCTTCCACTGCTTCTGTGCCAACACATGATGCTGTAGATAAACACCATCTTCCTTTGCGTGCATGACTTGGGATCCTTTCTGTGACTGAGCCTATCAGTTTTTTCAGTGGTTATCTACCACAGCATCTTTGATAGCTTGATACATCTTTGCAAATAACTCACTGGGCTTCACACTTTATGCTGGTCTTTGAGGTGCACCTGTGCAAGATGAAGCTGCTATAGATGATGCCAGCCATCAACCCAGACTGGACATTTCAGGCTACCATTAACAGGATTCCAGCTGCCTTCCTGCAACCATGCCATGCATCCGTTTTTTTTGGCAGTATCAGGTGGCTGGTAGGTGGCTACTAGGCATGGACGAGGTAACAGATGAGAGGTGTCTGTTATGCCTTTGGTCACTGTGCGTCATGACCAGATGCTGGTGAGTATCAAGACCTGTTAGGCTCCACCCATACTTATTTCAGCCTCTGATGAGCTTTGCACAGGAATCATTGTCTGCCTTTCCAGAATCATCTGTGGTCTAAAGCTCTCAAAGGCCCATGGGTCACACATAAACCCAATCAGGCAAAATGATTGGGCAGTCCTATGAGACAGTGACCAAAACAAGGCTGGAATGGGGTTTCCTTCCAGCAGTTAACTTTTCTGAATCCTAGCCAAGAAATCATTCTTAGGCTAGGTATTTCCTGCCTAACACCTTTACCTAGTTAGTATAAATAGACCAAGCTCCCAAGATGGCACTGAGAAAGAAGTATTTCTGGTCTGTGGGACCTGTTAAATATATCTGATTGTCTCTTTCTTTCCATCTCTCCCTTTCTCCACCTCTTCCTTTCCTTTCCCTCGTGTCTCCTTTTCCTTTCCTTCCTCCAAAAGTACTCCCATCTCTCTTCCCATCTCTGAAGCAGTTACTCTTCACAAATAGAAAACAAAACTGGCAAAGCAGGCTTTTAAATTTAATTTGCTTTGTTCTTATGTTCAGAGGGAGAAAGTTCTAAACCCTTTGAAAGGAGACCTCTATGGCTTATTCTTGCTTAATTATAGGCTATAATTAATCTTCCTTTAGGCCATTTTGACAACACCCTTTACCCTGTCCCATTTTCCAAAACTTGTGTTTTGAGCTTTATTTTGAGAAACTGGGAGGAGAATCTGAAGACCTCACATTGTGGAGGATCAAGACAGACCAGAGAAAATTGTGAACTAAAGCAACAAAATGTAATTTAAATCTATGTCTGTAAAGGTGAATTTCTTTCTTTTTTTTTTTTTTTTTTGTAATGGTGGACCACTAAGAAATTGACTCCATGGCAGCATTTTGTGGACAATCCTGTCATCTTTTAAAAATTTTATTACTACCTTGATACCCCAGGGGAGTCCATTCTGCTGCTAGGCCTTCTGGTTCTCAGCTTCTTAATTTCCTTCTCTGCTTCAGTGCTAGCCAATGAGAAAGCAGACTGCTGTCTGCATTGCGGAGAAGCTAAGCCTCCCCACCTCTCTAGTGGGGATGTGTAGGAGGGTGTGTTCCAATAGGTGAAACAGCTATGCTGCCAGGGCTGGCTTAGTTTTTGAGTTGTGTGGTGGGGATAAAGAATATCTCCCTTTCTTTTTCTGAAGGTGTTGCCCTAAGCATCCTCTGGGGTTAGGGAGGAAGGAGCAGCAAAAGGTGTTCAATGCTGGGGAAACAAATCCTTGAAATGTGCTCTGGTGACCCAGGCTGGGAAAGCAGATAGGGAAGACTAATATAGCAGGGTCTGAGTTGTGAGGGGTCATCGCTGAGGCTTTCCCCAGAGATACAGTGGTTGACATTTAAAGGTGATTCTTGGAGCAGTGTTTTCTTCCAGTTTTTCTCAACTCCTAGAATTCAGTTTTTTTTTTTTTTTTGTACATAGAAATGCAAGTCAGGATGTTTTCTCTATTATTCTAGGAATAATCTTTTATGTATAGAAGATGAATGGTATATGCTCACTTCACTGTGTTTGAGTAAAATCCTTTTTCCAGTTTTGCTTGCTAGCAAAATTGACTTTGACAAATCCTCTCTTTGCCTGTAATTGAGAATGTGTGCAAAATATCAAACTTGTGTCCTTGTAATATGAAGCCTTCTGTGATTATTAATATATCAGCTTGTTCTGGTCTCTCTTCATGTATAACTCAATTACAGTTCTAATTTGAACAGTCTGATCTTTGAAGAGTCTGGAATTTTGCAAGTTGTCACTGTGTCTTGTGAAAGTAATCTCAAAAAGAACGTGACTGTTGTCTTGATATTTCTTGACCTAGTAGTCATGTACTTGATATATTGTCATATACTTGATATATTATGTTCTTAACCAGTGTAAGTACCTGTAGAATTGCTGTCAAACTAAATAAGGATTGTTAGTACTTTTGTCTTTTATGTGCTTGAAGGAAAAATTAAATTTGTCACTGCTGTATTTGTTTTACCAAGAAATAAAAATAAATAAAGTTTTGTCTGTGGTGTCTAGGCCTTTCCCCCCAAAAAAGAAAAAAAGGTTGGGAGTAACTAAAAGCTGCCATATGATTATGGTCATAGCAAGCATAGTCCTGAAAGATTAAAGAAAAAAGAAAAGAAGAAAAGAGCAGGGGTGTTGGGGGGTGGGCAGAGCAATAGTACAAAGGGTAGTGTGTTTGCCTTGTATACAGCCAATCTGGATTGAATCCCTGGCACCCATATGGTCCCTTAGCCCACTTAAAATGATCCCTGACCTCAGAACCAGAAGTGAACTCTGAGCCCTGATAGATGTACCCTCCTGCCCTTGTCCCAAAGGGGGGCCTGGAAGATGACTCAAATGAGCAAGTACCACTTCCTTTCTTCCCACATTCCCATCTGGGTGGCCTTCCAAAACAAGGGACAGTAACTAGCCCTTCAAACTTTTGCTTAACAAATGATAAGTTTCATTAACATAATTTTCCCTTATGCAATGATTAGGGGTTAAATTTCTTTTTTTTTTTCTTTTTGGGTCACACCCAGCAATGCACAGGGGTTACTCCTGGCTCTGCACTCAGGAATTACTCCTGTTGGTGCTCAGGTGACCATATGGGATGCTGGGAATCGAACCTGGGTTGGCCACGTGCAGGGCAAACGTCCTACCCACTGTGTTATAGCTCTAGCCCCTACATTTCTTTTTTTATGGCAAAAATACACATAAAAAGAACCATTTAGGGCCAGAATGTAGTGGGTAAGGCACTTGCATGCATGCATGCATACATGCATGCATGCAACCAAAGTGGGTTTGATCACTGGCTCTGCCTATGGTCCAGAGACATAAAACAGTACCAGGAGTTATCCCTGAGCACAGAATTAGAAAAAAGCCCTGAGCACAGCCAGATATAGCCCATATTCCCCCCCCCAATCATTTATTAATATGTGCATTCACATTTTTGCACAATTATAAGGACTATCCATTTCCAGGGTGTTTTTCATACCATACTGAAAATTACCTACCCATTAGGTGATAAATCTAGTTATCCCTCTTCCCAGTCCCTAGTAACTATTGTTTGACTTTCCTGAATTTGGCTGCTCCAGATAGCTGAGTTAAGTTGAATAACACTATTTGATCTTTGTGTCAGTCTATTTCAGCATAATAGCTTCAAGTTTCATTCAAGTAAGCTGTTGCAAGTTTCAGAATTTCATTGTTTTATTTAAGTTTTAGGCACGGTGATTTATAATATAGTTAATGACAGGGCTTCATGCATGCAATGTTCCATGACCAGACCCTCTAGCAGAGTGTCCCACCCTCACCCTAGCCTGCCCCTAGTTCCCCTACAGTATTACCATTACAATTTTTGGTGATAATTTAAGCGGTAATCAAACCATCTTTTGCACCACAATGCTTTCATGAAAAAATGTCTACATGTAACATCTTTTAGGCTAACCATATCCTTCTTTAGTGTCTTTTCTTAATGAGCGTTAGATAAACTTTTGGAGGAATTACTGTGTACTGGTAAGTGCTAAATTCCTGTCCTATAACAGTGTGAGTGTGGTGCTTTAAAAAACAAAGACAAACCATATGGGCCCCCAGCCCCACCAGGAGTGATCCCTGAGCACAGTATATGCTCAGAATTTACTCCTGGCTTAATCCTGTATGACCCCAAACCAAACTAAACCAAATCAACAAAAAACAAAACCAAGGACTAGGACCAGAGATTTGGTACAGTTAGCTATTGAGCTTTCCTTGCATAGAGCAGACCCTGGTTCAGTTTCTGGCAATGCATATTATCCTTCCAAGCACCACCAGGAGTGTCCCCTAAACATAGCCATGAGTAAGTCCTGACATTGCTGGGTGTGTTCTCCCACCCTTCCCTCTCACCCCTCCAAAACAAACAAAAAAATGAGAAGCTGCAAAGCTAATAATGCCATTTTTGTTTTTCAGCAACTTTTACATGAAGGGTTAGAAGGTTGGGATACAGTATGCCAACTGATTGTGTGTGTGTGTGTGTGTGTGTGTGTGTGTGTGTGAGAGAGAGAGAGAGAGAGAGAGAGAGAGAGAGAGAGAGAGAGAGAGAGAGAGAGGAGAGAGAGAGAGAGACTGTTCTTTAATAATAGCACAACTAAGTAGGCAGGTGTATTAAAGTGAACTTTATTTTTCTCATTTGTAAATTGTTTGGGACTCTCAAGCAATGCTCATCTCTATCCTGGCAGAGCTGGGGGTCTACAGGATCACACTTGGTGGCATATGATTGAACTAAGGATTACAAGAAACATGCCATAGCCCTTCGAGCTCCCCCTCCTATAAAACCTTTAAGAACTACACACTTCTTATAGTTGCCATAGGGTGGAAATAAGTAGGGCACATGAAATGACTTGGTGAGGATGATAGGGTACATTCCTTTGCTATTTCTTAAAACCATTCTTTCTGCAGAGGATTTAAACACCAACCAACAGAAGACACTTTTCTTTTGGTCCTTCCCTGCAGTGTTCTGGGGCCACACTTGGCAGTGATTAAACTTCTGACCCTAAGCCATCTCCCCAAAGCTATTTCTTTCAGGTAATCCCATGATTGTGCCCAAGGATTTCTAGGGGCAGCAAAAGGACCAGTCTGGCTTATACAATCTCAGATATATCCCAGTTACACTAATCTGGAACTTAACTTTTTTGGAGTGCTTAAGAATCTCAGAAGAGGAAAGCGACAGTTACTGCAATATCACTTTTTTTGGGGGTGGGTGGGTGGGTCAAGCCTGGTGGTGCTGAGTTCTCCTGGTGGTGCTCAGAGTACCACATATTGCTGGGGATCAAACCAGGGACTTCTGCATTCCAAGCATGTGCTTCAGAACACCATCTTCCGGGCCAACATCAATTTAAAAATAAATTATTCATAGGTCAGGGCTGTAATTCAGTGGCAGAACACTTGCTTTACTTGGGTGAGGCCCTGGATTCAATTCCTCGTATCACAATGGAAAAAAAAAAAGGAAATATTTGTATGATTCCAATAGTGAGGGTTACTATATCAAAAGAGGTAGTTTGACTTGACATTACTTTTTTGGTGTTTATTATATTTGAATATGAATATGAACTATAGAATGTGGATGTTAGGGAAATAATCACTGTATCACTGTCATCCCGTTTTTCATCGAGTTACTTCAGTGAGCGCCAGTAATGTCTCCATTTGTCCCAGCCCTGAGATTTTAGCAGCCTTTCCTTACTCATCTTTCCCAATGATTGGAGGTTCTTTCAGTGTTAGGGGAATGAGACCTGTTATTGTTACTGTATTTGGCATATCAAATATGCCACGGGGAGCTTGCCAGATTCTTCTGTGAGGGAAATAATATGATTTCAATTTAGAGTTTAACAAACAGTAGATTTTATTTATATATATATATGCATGTATTTTATATTTTTTGATGGTAATTCATGGAGCAACTGAAGTTTGTGTTTACTCAATCTTCAAAATGCTAATTCCGACAAATCCATTTGACCAATATGTAATTCATATTTTTCTTCTGATGAGAGAACAGGGCCTGTAAACAAAACCTCAGGTCCCTAGCATTTAGTTTTAGGTGTCTTATGTTTGGATACAAGCTAATATTAAACTTTCCTGACATTTAAACAATTTTCCTGCTTTCTTCATGACTTAATATAGTTTATCTTCTCTGATGTCTTTTTTTGGGCTGGAGCGATAGCACAGTGGGTAGGGCATTTGCCTTGCATTTGCCGACCTGGGTTCGATTCCTCCATCCCTCTTGGAGAGCCCGGCAAGCTACCAAGAGTATCCCGCCCGCAGGGCAGAGCCTGGCAAGCTACTTGTGGCGCATTCGATATGCCAAAAACAGTAACAAAAGTCTCACAATGGTGTTACTAAAACAGTAACAAAAGTCTCACAATGGTGTTACTAGTGCCCGCTTGAGCAAATCAATGAATGGGATGACAGTGCTACAGATGTCTTTATTTTGCTGGTGTTCAGTGGACCCTAGGGCCGGTCTTGAAGTACCTCAGTGCAGCTGTGAGGGCCTATCAGTCCAGTGTTCAAACTGATGATGTCATGTTACTTGGGCCCAGGGTATCAGAGATCAAACTTGGGATCTCCACAAGATATTGCTTTGAGCTATCTTCCCAAGTCCTCTTTTTAATTTCTATAGTGCTGTTTTTAGGATTATTATTTTTTTAACTACTGGCTTCCCATATAAACACTAGGATTTGTATTTACAATGCTCTGGGAATTCCTGGTGGTACTGGGAGTGGTAGGGATTGAAACTGGGGTGCATGAAAACTTACACCCCACCTATTTGAGCCATTTCTAGCCCATGACTGAGGCACCTTTTAGAAAGTTTTAAACGTCTACCATTTTTTTTCTAATAAATAGAAAACATTTACCAGAAGCACTGACTTTGCTAGACGGTAGAAGCAAACTTTTAAATGAATTTCAGTTCATTTTCTCTATTGACAAGATGAAAGTAATTGTTAAAATTCAATGGTAACCTGCTCAGTGTAGGTACTGGCAAAAGGAGGGCTTGGAACTTTGGAACTCAGTGACTTTTTCACTTTTTAGTGGCTAAAAGAGCTAACATTTCTTACTGATTTTGTTTTTAAGCTTTTATATTAACAACAGCAGTCCATAAGCTAGCATTTAAGATGAACTTTTTTACCATTATACAAATAAACACATAGATTTTTTTTTAAAGGAACATAGCTTTATTTAAAAAAAAATTGTGTCTTCAAAAGTATACATGAGATAGCATCTTCCTAAGCTTGACTTTTGTATCTGTTATCAAATATATTTCAATATTTCAGAAATCAATTTTTTTTAAAAATGTCTTTTTTAAACCTAGTAGAAGATATCAAAGATACTGACTTAGAGGAAAAAAAACTTCAGTAACTGTTCACCTACCATGATAAGTAAACTCAATATATTTAGAATTATTTGAGCATTTGAAAATATTCACAAAATATTTTTACCTTTCATTTCATATATCAATGTTAACTACTCTTCTATACTCCAAGAAAAATAGTGATAACGAAAATAATGAACTAATGAACAATGGTTTTTCTTTTCTAATGCTATTTATGACATATATATTGAAATTACAGTGTAAATTACAGTAAACATCACCTCGCTTCAAACATCTTGCAGCTAATAGCTATTAATATGGCTTCATATAGCAGAAAACAGTAACAGCCCTGGATTACTGAATACAAATAAAATGTCTCAAAGCAGTTTTACCTGACATAGTTCTGGGGAGGGGTTACTCACTCTCCCTACTCCCCATGAGAAACCAAATTTAAATTGATTAATTCATTTAAAATAAATCTCTCCTTACAGAAATTAGTACTAAGTGATAAGATTTTATCTAGTTGGTTTGAGCTTTGGTGGGTGAAAAATCTATTATTTGAGGTATTTCTTACTCCATAACCAATTTTTATCTCACTGAGAATATTTGCCTTAAAGTATATGAATATGAATTAAAGAGCCTTTAATGTTCTGAGGGAAGAAGATTCTAACAGGTAACACAGGAGGGTGAAATACTTTGCTTCCAGTATCATCTGTCTATATTGGCCACATGGCCCCCCAAACTAATGTCTATTTGCTTGTTTTGAAAAAACACAATAACATGAAACCTGATAGCTTAGAAAAATCATTTCATTTTACTAGACTCTGTATCTGTCTTTTAATCATATGCACTGGTGTATATCAGTTGTTTTCAAAGTTGGCTCCTCAAGTATGTAAAGATATACTACACATCTGTATCTCTAGATCACTTAAACCAATCTCTGGAAGACATGGTCCAGTAAGTGGTTCTTAAACTTTAATATGTATCACAGTTATCGTTAGGCAGACTGCTGGCCCTCACAGGATTTCTCAACTTTGAAGTTGGGTGAAGTCATATTCTACGAAGTTTTCAGTTGATGCTATGTGATTTGGTACCATATTTTGGTCTAGCGCCCCAAAATTCCTGATTTATTTGGCCTAGCACCTCCTTTACAGAAAAAAAAGAAAAAGAAAAAATTAAACCAACATTATTTAGTGCTCTAGAAATCTACTTTCTGTAAAGTCAACAAACAGAAGACATTCTCCAAATTGTATCATGAGGCTTCTACTTCCTCTCTAGAACATTCCAGTACCCCATGAAGGAACTATCATCAACTTTGGGAAAGACTTGCTTATGCATATTTGAGAATGTAAGCAGATGATGGATATCAATATATGGGTATCAATTCCCAGGTAAATTCTGATCTTAGAATTGTTGGTATAGAAAATGCTAACACAAGTTCTTTACAGTTATATGGTATGAAGGTAACAATATAATGAAAGTTGCTGGCATCAAGATGATCAATATAGAAAGAAAAGTTATAGAAAAGCATATAAATTTTTTGGTCAATTTTCATTAAGAGTCTGTTCCTATAAAGCATAGTAATTTTTGAAAATTTGCATTTTTATGGTTCATTTGCTAAATATAATTCTTTACATAATTTTTAAAAGATAATTTATTTTGTTTTTAATGTCCCATCATTTGATAAGACTAATGGAGGATTTGGATAGTAGCCGGCCGTTTTTGAACTGTTTGAAGAGAACCTTGTGAATTTGTAGTCCAGTGGTAATTCTAGGAAAAAAAAAAAAAGATTATTCTATAGATTGCAAAGACTTTGTAAAAGCAAACAAAAAAACCCTAACCCCAAACTGATAATCATTGATAATAAAACTTATTGAGAGTTTAGTATTAAAATTTTCTAAGGCTGCATTTACAATAAAAATAAAAGATGGATTTTCACTGTAATTGGTGAGTGAGAACTAAATCTTTTTGTTTGTCTCTGGGTCACACCCTTCACTTCCCCAGCTAACTTGTATTTGAACTATTCATTAAAAGGACATTCTGAAATGAATCGCAAAAACTGAATTTCAAAAACAATACACCTACGGTCCTAGATTTCTAATCACTGTATCACTATATCACTGTCTTCCTGTTGTTCATCGCTTTGCTCGAGCAGGCACCAGTAACGTCTCCATTCCTCCCTGTGTATAGCACTAGATTTCTAATATGCCACCAAAATGATACAGGCTAAAAATGAAACAGTCGTTCCTTTCTGTCTTTCCTATTCATTTCCTAAAGAAAATGTTTAGGTCTCTGAAGTTCTTTGTAAAGTTCAAAAGTATTATATTTAATATTATATTATAAAAATGCATACAATCGAACCACCACTGTAAAGTATATTGTTAGTATGTGCAAATGTTTACAACATCTATAAACATAGCCACTCGGGCATCTCAATGCCAGAGAGAACCAAGTCTAACAAGGCACCCATGGATAAATGTTAAATGTTAAATGAATATAAAGATGTTTATGAGGCAAAGGGGAGTGTCGGTTTTCATTTAAAACTAAAATTTTATTTTCTCCTAGACAGCAGCAATGATCTGTTTACAAATCTGGATGTGAATAACTGAGATTAGAAATGTGTGTTCTGTTCAAACAAGGGTATCTCAGGATGGAACTTCTGAGACTGAGGATTCAACAAGAGGGAAACAGATGTTTCCCAAGAAAAATATATGTTAGAGAAAGATTTGCTTCTCATAAAGGCAAGAATTCTAATTTTTAAGGAAATACCAATTCAGCAAAATGTAAAGCTCTCTGAATATTTACTCCCTTACCTGCTATTGCTTCAATACTTGGAATTGCAATTGTGCTATAAGTACTGATTCTCTTACATGACCAGGTATAAACCAAGGAATCTTCTTTATTTCTCAGTCCCGAAAGAGAGTCAATGAAAAAAGAGCCCCATTTTTTAGATAAGGCATTTAGAGATTTTGTCTTCAGTTCCTGAAATAAAAGCAGAATATGTGAAAGCTGTGATTAATCTTTTTCTAAGCGTCTAATCTCATTATGTAAATTTTCCCTTACTACTTAAAAAAAAAGTTATTTTGTTAACCTAAAACAAAACCACATCCTATATAGTCACTGTCACTGTCATCTCATTGCTCATCGATTTGCTCGAGCGGGCACCAGTAATGTCTCCATTTTGAGACTTGCTGCTACTGTTTTTGGCATACAGAATATGCCATGGGTAGCTTGCCAGGCTCTATCATGCGGGTGAGATACCCTCGGTAGCTTGCCGGGCTCTCCGAGAGGGGCCGAAGAATCGAACCTGGGTCGTCCACGTGCAAGGCAAAAGCCCTATTGCTGTGCTATCGCTCCAGCCCACATCCTATATACAAAAGTATAAGCATCTAAGCATCTAAGTCTTTGATAATATCCTCCCTAAATTGGCTGGGGAGCACCTTCCCCTCCTTTGGGATCTGGATTGAATGTCAATAGCAGTTTTCTTGACTCCCCATACTCAGGCTGCCTTTGGTCTCCTTACCTTTGCCTACCCTGAGTTCAGCCCTAATATACTAGCTCTCATGCTATCTTGCAGTTGTCACACTCTTTGCTTTTGAAAAGTTAGACTGAGCCAGAGAGAGATATTGGACAGTGGGTCGGGTGCTTGCTTTCCATGCCAACCTGGGTTTGATCACTGGCACACCATATAGTCCCCCTAAGCATGTCAGGAGTGAGCCTTGAGCACTGTCGAGTCTGATCCCCAAACCAAGAATAAATAAATGAATACAATAAAACAAAACCCCACAATGACAGATCATGTACTATTTAAGGTTAGGAACTGTCTTATATATTAACGTATGCTGCAGGCATTATGCTTAGGCAGAACAGGCACATCAAACTATGGACTAAAGAGTCATTAAAAACACCAACATGTTTTATGGAGACAGGATTGAACTGAGAATTTAAAAATAAAATCTCACCTTTTTCTGATATTTTATTTTATTTTATTTTATTATTATTTTTTTTTTGCTTTTTTGGGTCACACCCAGCGATGCACAGGGGTCACTCCTGGCTCATGCACTCAGGAATTACTCCTGGCGGTGCTCGGGGGACCATATGGGATGCTGGGATTCGAACCCGGGTTGGCCGCGTGCAAGGCAAACGCCCTACCTGCTGTGCTATCACTCCAGCCCCCCTGATATTTTATTTTAGAACAACACTGAATCCCATGAATATTTCTATTCATGGCTTTGTGTGTGTGTGTTAGAACTTATTTTGTGAAGCAAAATGAGAACAATTCTTTTCAGATGATAGAGTTTAGAAATCACTCAGCAAGTACAGATTTGGGTTTTACCAAAGATATTTAAGAGTACTGAATTATACAAATATTCATGCTTTAATGTGTACACTTAATGCATATTTAAATTTCTCAAGAACAACTAAAAGGCAACTTTAGTATCTTCTAATTTCTAATATAAGGGATGAGAAACTACATTATACATAATTATGTAGATAATGATCCTGTACTGATAGAGCCTAAAAGTGTTTGCCCCTCCCAGTTCCCAGATTTATATGTCAAAATCCCAGTCCCCAAGGTGATATTAGATGCAGGCCCTCCGCCCATGCTGAGATCCCGAGTGGCACCTTCATGACGAGATCAGTGCCCTTATAAAGAGGCTCAAGACTGTCGGCTTTCCCTCTTGAGGGGCTTACACAGAAGTGGGTCCTCACCAGATACCTATTGTATTTCACTGTAATAGCCTGCACAGGGCACGATGGATACCATTCTAATACTGAGTTTTTTATCACTCAATTTCTCAAGTCTAGAGAAAAGTTACATATGTAAAACACACGCATAAAATCCTGATTTTCTTGAAACAAGAAGTACTAAAAAAAAAGGAATTTTGAATCATTCACAAGGAAAACATTTTTAGTGTTTCCAGATCCCCAAAATAACCTCCCAAATCACACCACATAATATAAAAACCTGAAAACAGCACTATGCTATAGTAGCAGGAAGGATGACAGGAACATGTATAGTCACTCCTCGCAGGAGCGTGGCAGTGGCATGTGAGATGCTACTCAGCCGTGAGATGCTTCTACACGGCTGCTCTAAGACCGGTGCTGAAGATGACTCTTTTCGCTTTCATTCTACAAGTGCAAATCCTCCACAGGTATCTCTTGCTTAGCAACAGGTATAAAACAGGTCTTCTATAAAAGAGAAGTGGTGAGACACCAACTTTCAAACTGGGGGATACCAGTATCATTTTGGTCACCTACTGGCTTTACTTATTTAAGAACTTTGGACAGCAGTAATTTCTCCATCAAGATTGATAACTCTATAAAATTTCTAGAAAGTGACTCAGTTCCCATGCTTTTGTAAATGACTTAGTTTTCAATACAAACTGTATGTACGTGGTTACTACTGGCAGAGAGGAAAAAAAAGATTTTTAAATGCTGACTTGGGATGACGGCTTTCTGACCACTTTGGTGATTCCCATGATGATCTTACTAATGATCATGTAACTGAATAATGAAAGGTTGGTATCATCTCTTTAAATCCCTATTCTATATTTGTATTTATTTTCTTACAGTGTTGGACAGTTATTAAATAATAAGAGACATTCTTAAACTTAATTTTTTGGGTAATTTCTTTTGGGGGGTGTTGTTTGGGGATCCACCCTGGTGTGGTGCTCAGGGCTTACTCCTGTTGGTACACGGGGCACACTCAGACTAGAAGGCTCGCCTTTGGGATGGCTATTTTTATTTATTTTATTAAAAATTGTTTTATTAAGCCACTGTGAATTACAAAGTTACTCATGATTGGGTTTCAGAAATACAATGTTTCAACACCAATCCCTTTACCAAGTTCCACCTTCTCTCACCAATGGCAGCCACTCCGTATCCCTCCTCACCCCCCAATCCCCAACATACCCCATTTCCCTTTATCTACCTGCCTGCTTCAATGCCAGGCATATATATTTTTTTAATTAAAAAAATTGTTTTTTGCTTTTTGGGTCACACCTGGTGATGCTCAGGGGTCTCTCCTGGCTCTGTACTCAGGAATGAATTCTGGCGGTGCGTGGGAGATCATATGGAATGCTGGGAATCGAACCTGGGTCCGTTGCATGCAAGGCAACCGCCCTACTATCGCTCCAGCTCCGACACATTTTTTATAATTTTTGATTTTTGGCTGACACCCGAGTTTACTCCTGGCTATGTGCTCAGGGATCACTCCTGGCAGCACTTGGAGGGCCATTTGGGATGCCAAGATTGAATCCAGCTTGAGCCCATGCAAAGCAAGCGCCACTGTACTTTCACTTCCCTCCCACCTCTGCTTTTTAAAATAACTTGGCACTGTGGCTTACAGTACTGCTGCAATGTGGTCTCATTCACAATATTTTGCTACCTTTTAAAACCTAACAAATATTATTAAAGAGCTTCCAAATATCATGATAAAGACAAACTGTTAATGAGCACCTAATAGAGACCTGACTTGTTTATCCTAACATTTTGTTGGGTCTGACAACAGCTACTATTTTTTAAATAAAAATATTCTGTGCATGGCTCTTCTTAGTGTATGTGTGTGGGTGCTCCCAAGCAATGCTCACGTTCTGAGGCCACTCTCCCAGAGACCTGTCTGTACAGGCCTAGTGGTTCAAGGCTTAGTCCAGAGACACAGTGCTATTCAGGCTGGTAGTTCTGGGGGTACCAGGTCTGTACCAGGTCCTGGGATTGTGGGTTAAAGTGCTGGGGATCCAGTGTAGGGTCTATAACTTGCAGGCAGGTGCTCCAACCCTTTAGCTATCCCATTAGCTCAAAATTTTTATTAGTATCTGAGGTTACATCAACTGATATTCAGGCTTACTCCTAGCTCTGTGCCCAGGGATCACTCCAAATGCTGGGAATCAACTGGAGTTTGTGTGCGCAAGGCAAGCACTTTATTTTTTGTACTATCCTTCCGGGCTTTCAAGGTTTTATTTTCAGAACAGTTTTAGGTTTACAAATACATACAGCAAATAGTACATATTTCCATCTTCTTTCCATTGACTTCCCCTTTAATATCTTGCATTAAGTACTGTAGTATACTTGTTAAAACTAAGTTTCCTAAGTAGACAAAGGGCCAGGAATATTGCCCCATAGTTGGAAGCCTGCCTCATGAGCTGGGGGAGAAGGCAGCTGGAATAGAGAAGGGATCACTAAAACAATGATGATTGGAGTAATTGTTCGGGATGGGAGATGCGTGCTGAAAGATAAAGGACCAAACGTGATAACCTCTCAGAACCTGTATTGTAAACCATAATGCCCACAAGTAGAGCAAGAGTATGGGGGAAATTGCCATGGAGACGGGGAGGTTGTAAAGGTGAGGTCTACTGGGGACAATGGTGGTGGAGAATGTGCATTGGTGGAGGGATGAGTGTTTGATCATTGACTGAAACTCAAACATGAAAGCTTTGCAACGGTATCTCAGGGTGATTCAATAAAACAAAAACCAAAAAACAAAAACCCTAAGTGTCCTAGAAATCCAGAGCTTATGTCCAAGCTTATTATTTTGGAGGAGAGGGTGTGCTGGGGATCGAAGCAAGGGTCCTTAGAATGAGTAAGACAAGAGCTCTACTGCTGAGCTGGGTGTGCTGGGTTCACTGTTTATGATGCACAGTTGAATGGGTTTTAAGAAACGCATAATGTTATGTATCCACAATTATATGGCCATACAGAAGAGTTCTACCATAACAGACATCTGTGCTCCATTTATCCATCCCTTACATGCCTGGAACACTGATACCTACTGGTCTTTCTGATAATAGTTTGAACTTCTGCAGAAAAAAAACATTATCGTTGGAATTATATAGCATTCCATTTCCTCTGACTCCTTTCATTGACTAACAGGAATTTAAGGTTCCTCTGTCTATGGGACTCATAACTCTTTCTGTTTTAAATTCTTTTTTAATTTGACATTTACTTTTTGACATAGGATAAAAGACATTTCCATACAATGCTGAAGCCATTGAAATGGACTTAGAAAAATGCCTCTTATTTTAAAATCTTTTTCCTTTCCTGATGCTTTTTATTTTTCCCTTATTTTCTTTTTCTGCTGTTTACATAATTTTCCCTTTCTAAATCTATATTTTCCTTTTCTTCAAGTCTCTACCTGGGGGAGGAGCATACTGGGTGTACAGGTGCTACCCATTAAATTTGGAAAGAGCACAGCGCTAACATGCTTAAGCAAGGCAGACACACATAAATGGCTGTAGTAACACTGGATCTGGTTATCTCAGTATCAGTCAAAACACATTATGGTGCCACAGCATTCGATGAATATAACAGATGTACAGTGGTGCTACCTGACATCACTTAAAAATTATGAAAGAACAGAGTAGGAGACTAACACCCAAGAATAGTAGAAATAAGTACCAGGAGGTTGGCTCCATGGCTTGGAAGCTGGCCTCACATGCTGGGGGAAAAGGCAGCTCAGATAGAGAAGGGAACATAAAGTAAAATGTGGTTGGAAATCACGTGCGGGAAGGGAGATGCGTGCTGAAAGTAGATTAGAGACTGAACACGATTGCCACTCAATACCCCTATTGCAAACCACAACACCCAATTGGAGAGAGAACAAGAGGGAATACCCTGCCACAGAGGCAGGGTGGGGTGGGGGGAGATGGAATTAGTGGGTGGGAGGGATACTGGGTTTATTGGTGGTGGAGAATGGGCACTGGTGGAGGGATGGGTTCTTGAATATTGTATGAAGGAAACACAAGCACAAAAATGTGTAAATCTGTGTAAATGTGTACAAAAAACGGTACCCTCATGGTGATTCACTAATTAAAAAATAAATTAAAAAAATTTAAAAATTAAAAAGAATTATCAACAAGATATGCAACAATGGCAACGATGAGGACATGAACTTGACCATCACAGGAAGCAGCAACAGATTTTACCATTCTTTGTATAAATAAGCACTTTCCAAGACATGTCAAACAGGTTTTGCTTTCAAGGAGTTGAAAGGAATCCTTACCTCATATTTTCCTTTTTTCTCTAAAGGCTCGGATTCCTCAGGCTTCCTGTCTATGTCCCCGTTGAGCTCTTCAAGGATAAGGACTGTCTCCCAGTTACTATAATGATGGGCAGGAAAAATATCTGAATGCATGCTGTCACCAAAGTACACAACCTGTAAGACAGCACACTATGTTGAAACCTTGAGAACTGTGAAAGAGAATGGTACACATTTCATGGAAGGCAAAGGATTCCTTGATAGATATCGGATAGACAAAAACTGCATAAACGTGTATTTTTTTTGACGGATCCAATCTAGGGCCTCATTATATGTGTAAAACTGGTGCCATCTCTCCCACTGAACTTTACCCCTACATCTTACATCAATATCTGAAACATCCCTGAAATCACTTTACAGGTGATCGAGGATCTGTCCCATTTTGATTTGCAGGTTGTCAAGTTACAAACTAGTTACACAGGTACTCAGAAAAAAGACAAGTGCTTTAATTTAGTTTCTTGCAGGGGTGTGTGTGTGGAGTGGAAGTGCATCTGTCTAAGAGTTAAATCTGTCCCTCAAATTGAAATCTAGACTATACTTGTCAATCTACAGATGAGGAAAAAAATGAGGTTAAGGGCATCTGAACTAGGATCAGGAGGCCCTAGTGGTCTGTGGTGAGGTGGGAGCCAATGAAGTATGCTGTTACCACTACCCTTCCTGCTAACTGGGCTCCTAGTAAATGATTTTGTAGACAGAAGAGTTAGAAATGCACCAATATCAACATTGATAATGTGGTCAGGATGTCCAAAGCAAGCCAGTTTGTTCTACACAAAAACATTTTTAAGATGGACTATCATTCATGATAACCTTTAAGTTATTATAATACAGAAAGAGAGAGAGAGAGAGAGAGAGAGAGAGAGAGAGAGAGAGAATCTATTGTAGAGGCAGACTTGGTGGGAGGGGTGGCATGAGGGACTGGGGACACTGGTGGTGGGAAATGTATACTGATGAAGAGATGGGTATTGGAACATTGTGTGACTGAAACCTGATCAGGAACAACTTTGTAATTGGGTATCTCATGGTGATTCGATAAAAAAATTGTTGGGGATGGGCCTGGACACCCTCCTCTGTCCCTGTAAACAGGGACTGGGTGAGGAGGGGGCCTAGGCAGCCCCTACCTTAGTTCCTGTAAACGGGAATGGGTATGGAGAAACGTGGCATGAGGGCGAGTTATCCCCTGACAGCCAACCTTGATAGGCGGCCGAAGGGCCACCATGCTCTGGCGGCCAGCCTGGAAAGGGGGTTGAAGGGCCACCATGCTCTGCAACCTGCCTCATGAGAAAAGCTGAAGGGCCACCATGCTCTGGCAGCTGGACTCGAGAGGAGGCTGAAGGGAGGATTGGCTCGCGTCTGCCATGGCCATGCTCAAGGCCACATCTGCTTTCCCATGTTTCTCAAGGCTGAGAGAAGGAACCAAAAAACAAGTAAGATTGGCAAAAATAAAGTTGCTTGCACCACTTGATTAATAATGTTTATGCCACTTATGTAACCTGCTGATCATTGCTAAACTAAGACTATATAAACCTGCTTGGATTTCAATAAACTTGCTGTATTCCATATATTGCATGCAGTCCTCCCTAGCCCACTCAACTCTCATTCCCTCTCTCCGGCCAAGGTTCAAGTTGGCCGCGCGGGCCAAGGCAAAAAATAATAAAAAAGATGGACTATTATCAGAGCATTGCCCCTCAGGCATCCCACACTAATCTAGTGTATTCCCTGGATCTGGGGTTACCTCTTTGCTCTTGTCACAGACTAAGACCCAGTTTCTCTCTACATAGGATAGGCTTTTTGAATCAGAAGAGAGGAGAGGCTGGTAGATCTAGGAGAGGCAGATGATTTCCAGTATATAAAAAAGTCGAACACACTCTAAATGGTAGTTTTAGTTTACAACAGTTTATACATGCAAGTGGGTATCAAGGACTCTGCATCAGCCAGAAAGTACCTTGGGTTCAGGTTTGCCAGTCATTTTCTTCAGAAGTTCGTAGAGATGTACAGCATTCCCTTGGGAGTACCAGCCAGGTTTATCCAGAGATGGGAGTGCCTCCTGCTCTTCGTCATTCACTGCAAATACAGTTTCACAATCATATACTTTTTAATTAAATGTGAGCACTCGACTGGGCCGATGTCATTCATGTATGTCTGTGGGACATGTCCAAGAAGGAACTATGTGGTGACATTCAGAGAGCACCTGCAATTTATAAGAAGTTCATGAATCTGGGGCTGGACGATAGTATAGCAGGCTGGGTGCTGCATTGCACAGGGTCAATCCAGGTTTAATTCCTGACACCATATATAGTCCCGAGAGTCCTGCCAGGAGTGATCTTTAAGAACACACAGGACTAAGTCCTAAGCACTGCCAGGTGTGACCCGAAGATAAAATCAAATGAACAGAAAATTAATTCTATGGATTTAAAATACAAATATATGAAATATAACTGAAAATTAATTTGGGGGCCACATGTGCTGGTACCGGAAGAATCATGTAGAGACAGGGATCAAACCCAGGGTCTAGCATGCAAGGCACATGCTCTACTACTTGGGCCACATAATTAGCCCTAAATAATTTTTAAAAGTGGTTTTAGTTACAGAAAAACAGACTTTTATGGAGACCTCCCATTCACCCCTACACCCATAAAGGTGTAGTCTCCCGTACTTAGTTGATTGTGACACGCAGGTTCTTAAATTACAACACATTTATTACTCTGGTGGCTGATACCAACACACTGACTCCTTGAGGTAACAGGAAGGCAATTTTTTAAACATTAACTTGACAGTAAGGTTCAGGAAATCTTCAAAGCTGGTAAGGGATTTATTAAATGATTAGAGATGTTTGCTTGATATTATGTCTTTACAAAGCTGATCAACAAACAATGTAACAGAAGCTATTAGGTCCTATCATTATATATATGTTATAATGATATATATATATATTGATATAAAAATATATATATATTTGCTTTTTGGGTCGCACCCAGCGATGCACAGGGGTTACTCCTGGTTCTGCACTCAGGAATTACTCCTAGCGGTGTACAGGGGACCATATGGGATACTGAGAATCAAACCCAGATCAGCCACGTGCAAGGCAAACGCCCTACCCACTGTGCTATCATTCCAGCCCCTAGGTCCTATCATTTCTGGGGTGAGGATAGATTTTTAAGAAAGAATCAATAATCTATTAAATTCACGCTCTTTGTGTAAGTTTAATATATTCTAAAAAAATACTCATTCTACTATGGTATCAGCTACTTTTGTTATTTTAATTTCACTATAAAACACGGCTCGTTTCCTAACTAATGAGGAAACAAGCTTAGTAGTGTTCGCTTAAATTCTCTGACTGTTAAGGGGCATCTGCAGGACCTAAGAGAGTGTACCCGCCATCATTTTTGCTCCCATAATAGCTCTTCTCTACTCCCATAATAGCTCTACCTGCCCTCGGATGGAGAGAGGGTGGATAGTAGAGGAGTGTCTATGTCCAATTTAGAAGTAGACTGTTCCAAGCTACAATCCTACTAAACTCTCTTAAAGAAACTATATGTAAATGTTTGATACGTACTGTGAGTATCTGAGTAATCTATAATATAAACACCTCCTACATGGCAACGGAGAATGTAAAATTTACCAACAAAATGTCTTTTTTTGAGAGCACCGTTTTTAACTTTATAAAATATGCTTCTGGATGTAGCTGTTTAACAGTTATTAGTACATAATTTTCTAATTTTAAGAGTATTCGGACATGAAAAATAAATAAACCAATAAAATGTTAGTACTGGAGTTAAAAATTTGAAATCAGGAATGACAGTCAAGGTTATGGCTGACAGCCTTGAACATAGTTCTGCAACTTTGATCTTGCCATAGAGAAGAGAAAGGTTTTGTGAGGAGAGTTTTGAGTGTGCCTAATTATTTGATCTCACCCCACAGCTATAGCTCCAAAACCAAAGTGCATGACTACCTTATCAGTGTTTTAATGTGTATTTGTTTTCCTGAATTGGTAATAAATTTACATTTTTAAAAACTCATTTTTGAAATCTATCTGCTATGTGTTCATCACTTCTGCAAAAGGTAACCAGTCTTTTATGTACATAAAAGCAAATAAAGAATATATTTTCCTTGCATGTGAAAGATAAACACATATTGAGGTATAATTGGTATACAATAAGCTGCATATATTTACAGCATACAATTTAGTCATTTTTGACACATGAATATACCTTGTACAGCATCAAAAGAATTTCTCTCAATTTCTTATAGTGACACCTTAGCATGTACTTCATAATGTGGTAAATAGGTGGTTAAGGTAATTTGAACCTAGGAATGTAGGCCTCAAAGCAATATAACTGGCGTCCATAGAAGACCATAAGACACAAAATTAGGAGACTGGGACACAGAAGAAAGATCATGTAAAGGTATAATAGGCTGCAATCAGCCAAGGATTTTTGGAAAAAAAAAAAATTTCCACTGACATACTGATCTTGGGCTACTAACCTATGAAAGAAATTAATTCCTGGTGTCTTATATCCTACGACTGTAGGTCACAGTCCCATAAGGGATAAATAACTGAATGTGGAGGCCATAAAAATTTTGTTTTAAAATAACTGATTATTTATAATCAATAAATGTGATTAATATCCAATTTTATATGCCAATGGTTATATAAAAATTCCTCAAGTGAAAAAGAGATCGAGTGGAAAATTTTAAGCCCAAATTTAACCAATCTGTGGTATTTTGTTACATCAACCCTAGCAAACTAACATGCATGGTTCAATCCCTTAGGTAAATATTAGCATATTCTGCAGTTTCACAATTTGCATTGTGTGTGTGTGTGTGTGTGTGTGTGTGTGTGTGTGGTTTTGGGGCTACATCTGTTTGTGCTCTCGGCTTACTCCTGGTTCTGAGTCAAGCAAGGAGTACGCCCGCAGTGCCTGGGGGACCTGTGGATCAAACCTGGATTGGTGTGTGCAAAGCAAGTGCCCTACCTGCTGTACTCTCTCCCCAGCACCAAACAACAACCTGCATTTCAAAAATTTAATTTTTTAAATAACAACAAAACAGTTGTGCTTGGCCTCATTCTAAATACGTGGCTATTACACGATTTAACAGTTTTCTACTGAAAAATGTGAGCAGTTGCCAATATGTTGTTATAAGTTACTAACATGAGAAAATCCACACAATATAGTGGAATCAAACAATATGAGCTGGATTTTACTATTTCTATTCCACAGACATTCTAGGTATGTCTTAAACTCCTGCCATGGCCTAAACTCCTCTCCTCTAGAAACCTACATTCTAATAGCAATTTGATTTGTTAAAGATCCACTGAACAACTATTTCCAGTTTTATATTTACAATTCTTTTGAATTTTAAGACTCCTATTATATAAACTTGACCGAAAAGTTCAAATTTTCATGCACCTTTCAATTTGAGTTCTAAATACCCCCCAACCCCATTTTGCTGTTTCATATATGCTTTCTCCATTTTTAAAAAAAGCATGCTTAAGTAAAACATCTGCTACACTATTCCAGTATTGGAAGATATAAAAGGCAATTCCTCCCCCCATCCCCAGTTTTCCCTTCTGGCTTAAATATTATCAACTACCTCATTTCCACACCTAAATGATGAGAATGGAACAGTACTATATTCCAGAATTAACAACCTTTAATTAAATGCCCTACTAAAACACAGTAATAAGCACCAGGGAAAAAAATGAAAATAAGTGACATGTGACTGTGTGCCAAAGAAAGGGATTTGAGGGCTGTGGAAGAAAGATGGAGGGAGGGAGAGGTATAAAGTAAGGGCAGAGAGGAGTTACAAGTATTTTCAGAGAGTGCTGAAGGCTTAATGGAAGGGAGTGGACTGCAGAGATGAGATTTTTCCGAGGTAGGCTTACCAGGACTCCATACAGCGTTCTGGGCATAAAAAGGGAAAGGAAGATAACGTGTTTTGTTATTTAAAAAAAATTTTTTTATTTAACTGCGCAACTCGGTGCATGGTCAAGTAACCGAGGCAAGGACGGAATGAAAGGCAATGAAGTTTGGTCCTTTCCCTTTTTTCGGCTGAAGTGAGAATAACAAATCAAGATACCGAGTGGGGCTGGCTGCCTGGTATACAGAAGAAAATACAGAAAAAAAGGTTCTGAAAAAGAAATATCAGTTGATGAAGATACAGAGTGCTTGGTCCTGGCTGAGAGGTTGAGAACAAAGGCAGCCAGTTGAGTCACGACTGCCAAGTTGGGGGAGGGAGTGGGTGGATGGGCACACTGGGGACTGGGCAGTGATCGCGAGACCGGATCCCTCCCTACACTAATCACTGCTAGATACAGACAACCCTTCCCCCAATGCTTCTCCCTTCCCGGGGCCTCAGCTCTGGTGGGAGGCGGGCTGTGGAGGGCAAGGAACGAGGGGCGGCCAGACAACAGATTCTGCCCGCAAGTCCTTGAGCGTTGCTAGGGATCTGGCTGGCTCAAGCTGATCAGCCGCCCACGACCTCCCCAGGTTTTTCTTGTCTCCATGACAACGAGGAAGGGCCAAAGTCAGCCAGCGCTACAGCATGCAGCCACGGGCTCTGCTCCCCATCTCACAAAGCTGGGCCTTTATCTGACCTTAGACTTGAACCATTTGGGGCAGGGATGTGATTTCTGAGAAACGAGGCTGTACTGGCAGACGGTGCACAGTCATTAACTGACATGTAGATGGTATGTCTCATGTATGTCTCTTTACATTACTCATGTAAAGCAATCTTTACTGGGAGATCATGATTATGTAAAGCAATTACCCAGAAGCAATGCAATCTTGACACAAAGGATAATAACTCAGTTCAGGAATATGCTAGGCCACAAAACAGAAATGGCTGGAAAGCTGAGAACAAGACGAAGGGGATGCCCAATTTCCTTAGCTTTGGCAGATCCATGTTTGAATGCAACAGGGAAAGGTGAGGCAAACTAAGATGGGAATGCGAGCATTAAGGAGTTGTTAGCACTGTATCACTGTCACCCTGAAAGAACCCCCAATACGCCATCGGGCTACACTAAGGAGTTGTTATAGTCACCTCAAATTTCAAGAGGTTCTCAGAAGTTTTGAATCCAAAATAGGCCTTAGTCAATCATGGCAAATTAACTAAGATAGGATTGAAAGTCAATGGAGTGATAGTTAAAACCATCAGAGTGGACCGAATTGAATGGAAACAGCTGAAGAAAGGAAGTTCAAAATAGGATTAGAGAACATCAGCGTTTAAAGAGAAAGGTGCCAGGAAACTAGCAGTGGACAATGGAAGAGAGTAGGTGAGATATCAGAATCAGCAGCAAAATTAACAAGGTAACAGGTCATAATGAATTAGAGTTGCAGCTCACACAATTCATCCTCTTTATTAATAATTGTTCTGGCAATCTTTACACTTAAAATGGGCATAATCCATCTTCTGTTACCTTAAAACAAAAAGGGAAGAATTCACTATATCTTTTATTATATCGTTCACAAAAAATATTTTCAATCAAAGGCCCAGCAAATTAAAGATGGGAAAAATGTGGAGATGATTTAGTCCAATCTTCTGCATGTGAAAAGAAGAGGCAAATTTTTCTGTGTATTTATATGAGATGCATGCAATTCCATGCAGCCCCGAGCCATTAAATTCTAACCATTATAGACAAAGGTGGTAGACTGAGCTCCAATTTCATCAGCCAGAAATTGAGTTCCAATTTCATCTCAGAAACTACAAAAGGAAATGAAAGCAGTAAACTGCTTTTGAGAACTCCAATTTTGAATTCCAATTTTTTGGAACTCAATTTTTTGGAATTCAATTTTTGAGTTCTAGTTTTGAAAGTTCCAATTTCATCTCTGAAACAAAACGAAATGAAAGCAGTACTGCTTTTGAGAACTCAGTTTTCTGTAGAATACATTTTTTAAAAAAGAGTATTTAACACAAGCATCTTTTAAAGTTAAGATTTTTAATGTACTATAAATCTAATTAATACACCTTGTCAAAGTTTTAGGTGAATATATTTGAAAACCATTTTGATAACCATCTTTATGTCATGCCTCAAGTACAATCTGATACTACAAAGAAAATGCTGTGCAGAACTCATAGGATAAGTACTTCTTTCATTTGTTTTACGGGGGTACTATAATTGTGTCTTCCAACATACGTAATTCCAACATCAGTGTACCTGCCTTCCCTCCACAAGGATCCCAATGCTTCAGAGTATTTCCAAATGATTTTAATTTTTAAACAGTTCATGCTGTACCTCTGGATATTATTCTATTAAATAAACAAATCATCATCACCCCATTGATCTTCAATTTTCTCGAGTGGTCTCAGTAACGTCTCCATTCGTCCTAGCCCTGAGATTTTAGGAGCCTCTTTTTCCTCATTCTTCCCAACAGCTGCATTGGAGGCTCTTTCAGGGTCAGGGGAATGAGACCTATCATTATTACTGGTTTTGGCATATGAATACGCCACGGGAAACTTGCCAGGCTCTCCCATGCAGGACAGAAATGCTTGGTAGCTTGCCAGGTTCTCCGAGAGGGAGAAGTAGGCTGTAAAATGCTTCCGGGAGCTTGGTTTTATAGTCTCTGGATGTTGGCCGTTGATGGGATTACACGGCACTAGGGGCAGTTTCTGGCTATGACTGCCTTGCTACTGGAAAATGGGGGATGTGGTCAGAAGAGGTCCAGTCCGGATCCGAGCAGGCTTGGAGATCTCAGCCCCGGATCCCGCACACCTGGGTTCCTCTGCCAGTACCTTCACGCGTGAGGCTCTTCCGAACGTGAGGAGAGGGGCCTTGAGTATGGCTGTGGCTGGGTTCCGGAGGTCTTCAGCTTCTGGGGCTCTGCTCAGGATGGGGAGGGAAACTCAACCCACCCCCTCTGAGGGGCCCCAGTCAAGACAGCCAGGCCCGGGGGTAAATAGTGTATAAAATGTGGTAGCTGGTCATTATGACATAATGAATTTATGATTTCAAATATGTAACATGTTTGGTATATAGTTAGTGTGCTTTTGTTTTATATTACTAGTAAGTCTGTACTAAATTTCAATAAACATCTTTGTGAGGGAGGCTGGAGGGAAAGAAAAGGAGTTAAGATTTATGCCTTGTAGGCACTGGACCCTGGTTTGATCCTCGGCACCACATGGACCACCAAGCATCACTGTGTGAAACTGAGGCTCCCAAGCAATGCTGAGTGTGACCCTGGAGACCCCATAGCACTATCACAGTGGCCTGGGTGAGCCCCTGCACTGCAGGGTCGGAGCAGCCCAGCATCTCAAGCCCTAGACCGAGTCACGGCTAGGTTGGCTGAGAAGCACTGGCACTGGCCTCTAGCCCCTTGAGCGCCAACTGGAAACCAACCCAGCCCCTCTGTGAAAAATCTGAGAGAAGGTCTAAGTTAGATCAAGTATAAAGCAGGTATCATGGCATCATTATTAACCATATGGAATTAAAAAAATTAGAATAAAACCGGCAGTCAGAATCCTAAGATAATTCCTAATGACCTTCACCCTTACACAATCTTTTCCTCTTAGGATGTGTTTGAAACCCATGATTATGAGACATTATTCCCCAACTATGTTAAATATTTTTGGATGGCCCTGAACTAATCAGGTAAGCTCTTGGAGAGCTGACAGTTTTCTGAGATTGGTTGAAGTCAGAGTTTCAAAGCTGCAGTAACAGCTCCCAAAGTCTGAAAGAGGCAGCTGCTATGTGAAAGGTCACCTTGGCAGAACCGTGAAAGGACTCTAGGAGCTGAGCATGACCTTGTTTGTGGCCATCAAGAAAACAGGGACCCCAATTATGAACAACTTTGTAATGTTTATCTCACGGATACTGAACTAAAAAAAAAAAAGTAATGGGGAGTTCATGCCCAATTCAATCAGCTTAATCAATGGCTGAATAAATAGTAGTACTCCTACATTAAAATTCACTGTCACTGTCATCCCATTGCTCATAGATTTGCTTGAGTGGGCACTAGTAACGTCTCTATTGTGAGACTTGTTGTTACTGTTTTTGGCATATTGAATACACCACTGGTAGCTTGCCAGGCTCTGCCATGCAGGCGAGATACTCATGGTAGCACAGTAGCTTGCCGGGCTCTCCGAGAAGGACAGAGGAATGGAACCCAGGTCGGCTGCATGCAAGGCAAACGCCCTACCGCTGTGCTATCGCTCCAGCCCATCATAAAGGTATAAGAAATATAAAAATAACTAATACCCTAAAGTACACAAGGTAATCAGAAAAATAAGAACTCAAAAACTAGGATTAGGGGTTGGAGTAATAGACAGCGGGTAGGGCGTTTGCCTTGTACGTGGCCGACCCGGGTTCAAACACTGAAATTTAAAAAAAAAAAAAAAGAAACAGGTATCCCCCCCCTAAAAAAAAAAAAACCCTCCAGGAACAATTAGACTAAATCTGGAAGTGAATGTTTGTCAGGACTGTCTAAGAAAGCTCAACTCAACTGACATCTTCATTTCTGCCTTAAGATACCCCGAATAAAGGCCAGAAATCTGACCTATAGAACTATGAATAAATTGATGATATTTCAGTAATACTAAAAAAAAAGTATAAATTTTCTGGGCACAAAATATAAAAATTCTTCAGATAAAAATACAAACCAGGGGCTGGAGCAATAGCACAGCGGGTAGGGCGTTTGCCTTGCACGTGGCCAACCCAGGTTCGAATCCCAGCATCCCATACGGTCCCCTGAACACCGCGAGGGATAATTCCTGAGTGCAAACCCAGGAGTAACCCCTGTGCATCGCCAGGTGTCATTCAAAAAGCAAACAACAACAACAACAACAACAACAAAAAACAAACGTTTGTTGAGTACTTTGTTCAGTACTTAACTATAACTGTAAGGAGGGGAAACAAAGCAAGTTTTTGGTCCTAATTACAAAGAATTATTTAAATACCCGACAACACACTCTTCCTTAATGTCAATGATTCATATAGCATTAAACCACTGTAAAAATCACTGTCAAATTCTCCCATTCTGTCGGGCTGGGATTTCTCTGGGCACTACTGAGAATTGGGTATCAAATTAGTCTGTGTTGGTGGCTGTTGAAGTGCTGTCTGTGTTATAGGCTGTTCATGACATCCTTGACCTCCACTTCCTTGACAGAAAAACTTTAATAGGGAAAAATCATTGTTCTAGACTATTCTCATTTATGCAGTGAATTTTGAAGTCTTCAATATAAGTAGTATTAGGATGTGTGTGATTTACCTGAAGACTTACACTTTTTTATAATAAATATTTTTTTTTTATTTTTTTTGCTTTTTTGGGTCACACCTGGCGATGCACAGGGGTTACTCCTGGCTCTGCACTCAGGAATTACCCCTGGCTGTGCTCAGGGGACCATATGGGATGCTGGGAATCGAACCCGGGTCGGCCGCGTGCAAGGCAAACGCCCTACCCACTGTGCTATCTCTCCAGCCCCTATAATAAATATTTTTATAATTTATTTTTATTAATATAGTTTAGGTAACATAGTTACAATAGTATTAGCATCCATGGGATGGATGTAGAAAGTTACTGCACCTCACTGCCATCAAAGTGCCCATGACTCTCCACCTGTGTCCCTGTGCCACCTATAGCCCAACTCTTCATTCCCTGCCTCCCCCTTCTTCTCTCCCTACTGCTTTGTAATCTGAGCTTTTGTAATCCAAAATTAAGGTCTTGTCACCATTCAATAATGTCTATTCCCCCACCCCTTTTTCTGTTTCTCTATGAGCCACAGAACAGTGAGCTCACCAGAGATCTGTTGAACTCCCTCTGACTTAATTTCCCTTCACATGGTACTTTCCAGTTGTATCCATATTACAGCAAATGGAAAGATTTCATCATTTCTTATGGCTGCATAGAATTCCACTGTATATACGTAACTGTGGGCAGGAGCGGTAACACAGCGGGAAGGGCGTTTGCCCTGCTCAAGGCCGACCCTGGTTCGATTCCTCCACCCTCTAGGAGAGCCCGGCAAGCTACTGAGAGTATCCCACCCCCAGGGCTACCTGTGGCGTATTTGATATGCCAAAAACAGTAACAAGTCTCAGGATGAAGACATTACTGGTGCTCCCTCGAGCAAATCATGAGCAATGGGATGACAGTGATACAGTGATATATAACTGTATTCATTGTATATATACATTGTGATTACATTTATGTTATTGAACATTTGGGTTGTTTTCATACTTGTACTAACTGCTGCAACAAATGTGTTCGCCCAATTTTATTTTATTAAATTTTTAAAAATTGAATCACTGTGAGATAGACCCTTACGAAGTTATTCATGATTAGGTTTCAGTCATACAGTGTTCCAACACCCATCCTCCACCAGTGTATGTTTCCCAGCACCAGTGTCCCCAGTTTCCCTCCCATCACCCCCTCAATCTCCCTTCCTTCCACCCTCTCTCTCTCTTCCTCTCTCTCTTTCCCTCTCTCTCTCCTATCCTCTCCCTCTCCCTCCCTCCTTCTCTTTTACAAATGGGGTAGGGACTATGAGAAAGTGAGAAGACCCATATATATGTTAAATATCACGTCCATATTCACTGTCACTTTCACTGTCACTTTCATCCCGTTGTTCATCGATTTGTTCGAGCGGGCACCAGTAATGTCTCTCAATGTGAGACTTATTGTTACTGTTTTTGGCATATCCAATATGCCATGGGTAGCTTGCCAGGCTCTGCCGTGCGGGCGCGATACTCTCGGTAGCTTGCCGGGCTCTCCGAGAGGGTCAGAGGAATCAAACATGGGTCAGCTGCGTGAAAGGCGAACGCCCTACTGCTGTGCTATCGCTCCAGCCCATGTCCATATTGGTTCAGATTATTTATAAAAATTGTTCAGCACCTGAATCAAAGGTATATTACAAAGCATTTATAAGCATTTATTAGAGTGGATGCTTACATGTATTTTCTATGTAATCTATCTGCTCATTTTTCCTATCATTCTCTTGTTGGAGGCATTCCAAGCAGTATTTACAAGGGTCCTGGGACCACTCCAAGCAATGCTCAGCCTACTAGGCCAGAGACGGTTAGTGCTCAGGCCCAGAGGTGCCAGGAGCCACAAGGGCCACACCTGGCAGTTCTTGGGGCTAACCAGTGCCCAGAGATGATGAGGTGGTGGGCAGGGTGGAGTTGGAGTGGTTGCAAAGGGGTCATGCAATGTTGGGGATTGAACTCAGGTTCCCACACATGCACGATATGTACCCTTCAGTTCCAATATGTGGCTACTGTCACAACCTCATACTGTTTTCATTTTAACCCAGGGCTATAACTTTTAATTGTTAATGTCCTCATATACACATATATACATTTATAAGCATTCAGAGTGCTTCAACTTTCAGGCCTTCCTGTGCTCATTTTATATAATCATCTCAGCTAATTTCTAAATGACCGTTAAATGTCTGTCACTGAAGCTATTTGGTATCTCCTTTAGAAATAATATGAAACAGAAATCAACAGCTAAACACACTGCTTTCACTCCCAAATTTATTAACCCTTTTATGTCTGATCAGGCGCTGCTCTTATTAATTCAACAAACTTGAGCTGACTACTTATTATGAATGCTTCACTCTGCTATTCTCATTCTTCTTCATTTGAATAACTTATTCATTCTTTTCACCTTAGCATTAGCATGGGCAATCATTCTAATCACCTTTCTCAAAGGCTTTCCTATTCTGAGAGGACTGACTTAAAAAAAAAAAACCGCATATATTCTACAGGTACTTTTTTGGCTCTCCATAAAAATCCATCCTCAATACAATCATTTCATCCCTCAAATATTTACTGAGGCACTTATTTAGGCCCTCCCAAAATGAAAGTAAAGTCCACATCCTTTATTTTTAAAGTAAAGGAGAGACTGATATTGCAAACAAATAATTATAAAATGCAGCAAAGTAAAATTTAATAGAAATATAGGTAATCTTACTCCCCCATGAGGAAAAAGAAGATATTGCATCTAACATTGTACTTATTAGAACATGGTTGCCAGTCAATAGGTGTTTATTAAGCAATTAGGTGAACAAATCTTAAATGGGAGATAAAGAAAGCAAAATGTAGCTTACCAAGTGTCCTGAAAGGTCTCTGACTCGGTAAATGGGAGAAGAAACCAGGTTTCAGTGCATTTGTAATCACAACATCAAAGAGATCTGGAAAATCATTCCTATAGAGCAACAACATTTTTCAGAAATCCATATTAAGGCATTAAAACAGATCTGCACAAAATTTCACCTTCACTTGATTGACCCAGTATCATTTCTTATCTCGTAATTAACTTTTACGTGCTTTCTCTACATTTCAGCATGAGTCTTACGCTGGAAACACAAGGTGTCTGAGCAGCAGTCTTCCTGACAGTCCCTGAAGTATAAACCTAAGCAAAACCAGCACATTAACTCATACTGCAAAGCTGGTGTTCCCTTTTTGGTAACAGGTAAAGTCAGTGAATTTTCTTTTTTTTCCTTTTGGTTCATGGGCCATAGCTGGAGTGCTCAGGGCTTACTCCCAGCCTGGTGACAGGGATAAAATTCAGGTCTCCTGCATGCAAAACATGCACTCTGGATTCCATTGAGCTCAAAATCAATACTTTCTAACAATCAGAAATATTTATGAGCTCTTGCCTTCACATCTGTTTGGATATATGAGCTTGTACAGTATTAGTCATTTTGTATAGTATGTGTCTGACAGAAACCTATCATTATACCAAGTTCAGGTAATATCTTTCAAAGAGTGTTCAAATCAGGAAGAGGATAGTTTGTTTTAAAAATTGGTGTCGACATATAACTCGGTAATTTTTAGATAAAAATAATGGTTTTAAGTTAGGAAATTAAGGATTACTTAGGATGGCAAAGGAACACTTGTTATGGTTCTGGAAGCCAGAGAGATAGCATGGAGCCTGAGGTTCAGTCCCTGGCACTGATTATGGTCCCTTGGACACTTCCAGGAGAGAAGAGTTAGCCCACAACCAGGAACAGCCCCAGAAGACAACCAGATGTGGCCGAAAATCATCCACGCAGTTAAAAACAAACAACACAGTCACTGTTGTGGACTCATTAGTGTACTGTGGAAAGAGTATTTGCCCAGTATTATTTTTATACATCAGATTATCACAAATATTTTCATAAGTCGGGGCTGGAGCAGTAGCTCAGCGGGTAGGGCGTTTGCCTTGCACGAGTCCAACCTGGGTTCGATCCCCAGCATCCCATATGGTCCCCTGAGCACCGCCAGGGGTAATTCCTGAGTGCAGAGCCAGGAGTAACCCCTGTGCATCACTGGGTGTGACCCAAAAAGCAAAAAAAAAAAAAACCCAAAAAAACCCCAAAAAACAAACCAAAACATTTTCATAAGTCAAAACTACAGTAAGGAGAAAAGAGGAAGAAATGGTTGGTTATATATACTGAAGAAAAAGAAGATCCTGAATGTTTATTTTGAAGCAAGGTCACTGCGAGCAAGGCAAATGAGGTACCTTCTAAAGTCTTGAGAACTCAACCTTATTTTAAGAATCCCAAGTATACATAGTTCCAGAAAGCAGAAAAACTATGCACAGCCTTTAGGAATCCTAAAGAACAATCAAAACATAGACACCAGGAGGCTAAAATGCTAGCTAGAAGTCATTTATGAGGCTAAAACTTATTCCATGCAAGCTTAGTAGAAATATGAAGAAACTTTAACAGAGATCTAACAGCTCATTTAATTTAATTTATTAAAAAAAATTTTTATTTTAGAGAGGAATTTCGCGAGACATACTTGGTGTGCTTGGGGGAGAATCCCAGCAGTGCTTAAAGGACCCTGTGGTGCTATAAGGACTGAGTGAGGGCTGGCTACATGCAAAGCAAGTGCTGCATATCCAGCCGTAACAGTTCACTTTAGAGTTTACTCTGATGATGGTCTGTATTTTTTTTTTTTGAAGTAAACAGATTTTATTTAGGGGCTTTTGAGGATAGGAGGAAGGGATAAGAAAGAGAGAGAGAAGTAAGAGCAACACATTCAAGAGAGAACGCGGGCTTCTCCAGGGGTGGAGGAAGCCCCTATACATAACCGAGCTTTAGACATAAAAGTATGAAAGCATGAAAGTACACATCTCAAGAGGGGAGATGCGGGCAACACATGTGCTCGGGCACGTGGGCGCAAGCAGCACATGGGCTCAGGCAGCATATGTGCCTGATGGTCTGTATTTGAGGTATCACTGTCTCACCTTTTGTTTTGCTTTGCTTTTGGAACATGCCTGGTAAGGTGCTAAGGGACCGACTGTGTAGGGTCCCTCCCGACAGTGCTTGAAGGAAGATATGCGGTATCAGGGACTGAACCCAGGTTGGCTGTGCTTTAACCTCTGTACTATCTCTTGAGCATTATTACTGTTTCACTTCAAAAAATTATTTTATTTTAAGATGGTTACAATAATGTTAACTTTTATGCGATTGATGCTTATAGTTACTGCACGTTCACCACCACCAAAGTGTCCATTCACCCTATGTCACACCTCGTCCACTTCTTCCTTCCTTTTCCTCCATCCTACTCCACTTTACTCTTTCTAATGACCACAGAGTTTTCTAAAATAAAGACATATACAGGGCTACATAATATTGCATTACGTGTATGTACCACAACTCCTTTATTCACTTGTCATTCTTTGAATTCTTACCATATCTTAGCAACTGTATTAAGCACAACAATGAACAACACATAGGAGCATATATCATTTCAGATGAATGTCTTTTGTATTTGAAGGACAGATTTCAAGTCTTATGGAAACGTGATTCTTAGTTTTTTAGAGAAATCTCCATACCGTTTTCCACAGGGGTTAAATCAGACAACATTCCCACCACAGTGCATTAAAGTTCCTCTTTTACTGCATCCCTTCCAGCATTGGCTGTTACCTGTGTTTTTCTTTCTTTCTCCTTCTTTTTCTTTTAAATTGAATCACCATGAGATACAGTTACAAAGCTTTCATGGTTGGGTTTTGGATCCAACATCTTAAACTCAGGTGTGTGCACTGAGAAAGGCTCTTCATCCTCCTTTATCCTGAAGTCTGGTACCCACATAAAGGGAAGCCTGGCAGCTGGACTCTCAGTGTTTTGACCCTGGAGCCCATCAACCTAACATCATAAACTGTTTCACTTTTAAGATGGTAAAATTCAGGCTTAAAGCTTATATATAAATCTACCCAACAGGAAACTGCAGGGAGCTTGAACTTATATCCTTCTTAATTTGAAGTCAGTGTGTTTATACTATCTTGATTTTCAAGGATGTCCAGTCTCATCCCTATGCTAAATGGTGAAATACACTAAGATGGTCACTGACAGGTTGTACTCGGGATGTTAGGGAGCATAATCTATAGTTTGTGTTCCTCCGTAATCATCAAAGCTAAGAAACCAAATCCAAGGAAGATGCTTGAAGGACACATGATCCTCCACCTTTCTGAAAATCTGAAGTTCAGGGGGTCAGGATGCCCTGAGGATGCTCCAGGGATACCACTTCACTAAAATGCATGTGCAGGGGGATAGATGCTGCTATTATAAGACACAAGCATCTGTAACTCAGGTTGCTTAATGTAATGATTTGGCCATCACTTTGATCAGTATCTTAAAAGACTATGAAGAGGAAATGACAGGTCACATACCCAAGGATATATTCACAGAGAAGTTGACAGTAATCACTGTGAGAACTGGTGATCAGCAAGAGAACTTTCCCAGCGCTCTTTAGTTGTCGGAGCCACTTCTTTACAGATTCAGGACATCTGTGTATATACTTGCCTGGATCTCTTTTTATTTCTGGAAAATATATTCCAAAGTTCTCTGAAAAATAAAAATATGTAGAAATTTGTCTTTGCTTTTTTTTTGACTCAGTATGAACATAAATTAACATAAACATAGACAAACTCAAGTTACAGACATATTACTTGAATAATTTAGCAATAAGATCCATTACTACTTTTCGAGAATCCTTATACTTTAAAATGCGTAACTTAAAGTGTTAGTTATGAGTATCTATTAATATCAAAAACTCACAAGTGTTAAAATGAATAACATAATTAACATTAAATAACTGGCATTTTCAAACTGACTACACTTGCAATGTCAAGTGACTAATATTTGTTTTGTTTTGTTTTGTTTTATGCCCCACCTGGCTTTGCTCAGGGCTTATGCCTGATTATATTGACAGGGATCATTCCTGGCAAGCTTAGGATTGAACCTGGGCTGGTCATACGCTTCTCTCTCTCCAGTCTGAATTAATATTTTTAAAATCATTTAAGAAACATTTGTTGTACTAGAGAGGCATCTTAATAGTCTGAGCGCATGCTTCCATGCAGCAGGCCTGGGTCTGATCTCTGGAACCACTTGCTTCCCAAGCACAGACCCAGGAGTAGCTGCCCAGCCCCAATAGGTATGGGCTCAAGACTCAAAATACCATAAATACATAGTCTCAACGTTAAGGATATCTATTACTTGCAACTTAGACCACCTTTTCTCAGAAAAGAATACACTGTAAGAATCTACTATCACCAGATCTAAAATTAACAAAAGAAAATTTTACAATGTAAGAATACTAGACCATGAACAAAACCAAAACCTGTATTCTTTTATTTTGCCTAGCAGGGCATTTGTGTCTAAACATCTTGGATCTCTTAAAATCTTAAAATCTCCCTGACTATCTAATGACCCCTACATATACAGCCACGGCCTAGGGCATGGTTCAGCGGCTGGAAGCACCTGCCTTTAGATTCCAGGGCTGTCTGTGCGCTCCAGCATGGCTCTCTCTCACTGCACCATGGTGTGATCAGTGCACAGTCAGTGAGCACAATAAAAGTTGTGTGATCCCTGACAAGCACCACAAATAATGGTGTGAGCACTGTGATGTATGAGCACTGTGGCAGGAATGCAGCAACACTTCCCACCCACTCCTCTGTGGGCACATGTGCAAGCACTGTAAGTAAAGTGTGATCCCAGCCATCACAATAGCAGCACGGAAAGAGAAGGGAAAAGGGAAGTTAAAATGTTATTTTTTCTCCTTCAGAGAAGTTTCTCTCCACTAAGAGAAAATTAATAAAACTAAATAAATAAGCATAAAAATTTGATGTGTAGGTGACTATCAGGGTAATGCAAAAGTCACGTCTTTCAGAATTTATTACAGTCGTGAGTCAAAACATGAGATCATTTTACCTAGATACAGAAACAGCTTTTATAGCCATGGGAATTTTATGGTTGGATTACAAAGCTTTATTGTATGCAACGCCGAAAACATTTATATGGTTGAACTTCTCTAGTCTTAACATTTTTTTTAAAAAAGGTATTTTTTTTCTTAGCTATAGGTATTTGGTGCCATCTAGTGATCAAAATACAGATTACTACTAAAACTGCTGCTTCGTTTTGATTTTTTTTAAAAAGCACATACATTTAAAAACTACTTTACAGAATAATCTCTCTCTAGCAGATTACAGAAACATAGTAGGTTAATAACAAATAGCTAACGGCAAGGAGCTGTGAGTTGGCCTACAGAACTCAGATTACCAAGAAGCCTGCGGGGAGTGCCCGGGAGGGGACCTTGAGACGTTGGGGGAGGGACCCTGACCCTCTGCTGGTGGGTATGTCGATAGAATACAGTATACCTGCAGGTATGCCTGCAATTTTACTGTTAACAGAATCATAAATTATGGTGGTTAAGTAAAAATTTTGTTGTTTTTGTTTCCAGGTCACACTCAGGGTGCTCATAGTTTACTCACTCCTGGCTCTGCGCTCGGGGATCACACCTGGCGGGCTTGGGGGATCATGTGTGGTGCTGTGGACAGAACCCGGCCAGTTACAAACAGGCAAATGCCCTATCTATTGTACTCTTTCTCCCTAGCCTGAAAAACTTGAAAAAAAAAATTGAGTCTTATTTAATTTTATTAGTTCCTTAAAAAGTCTAATAGAAAAAAGTACAAATTTAGTTACCGAAAATTTCTTTGCTAAGATAATAATAAGGGTTGTGTTTTGCTCAAAAGTTAGACTGAAATTAACAAACTAGAAAGGGCAAGGCCCAGTATAAGTAAATGTCTAATCCAATGCTATTCATGGGATGCTCTTAGGTTAAAGGTCATTGGCTGCAGCTGGGAAAAGGACTTTTGTTCCCTAGTAACCTCCAATCACTAAAGGTTAGGAGACAGAATTACACACTCACCTTATTTACTAAAACAATCCAAGCTATTAAGAATTTGTGCAGTGTGGTAGCTGAACTTGCCTATTAAATGATCTCCCGCCACCCTACATTAAGTCTGAAGGCAGCAAGTTTTTCTTTCTGCTCGAAATGGTACGGTATTCCACAGATAAAGGAATTGGTGCAGGAGCAGACCAGGAATGTTTCTATTTATTTGTATTGTAAGTAATAACTGTCGTCTGTCTAATAACATAGTTTTAAAATATACAATCTAATAGCAGGTGGCAAAAACTGTTTTACTAATCCTACTAGTCATCGTATCTAAAGCATCCATTCATTTTTAAACTACTAAAAAACGTAATGTTTAATTATGCTTACTAATAATATTGATACATGGGGCAGGGAATTTAAAACAAATGAAAGATAAAACAGTCCTGTTTTTCCTAACCCGCAAAGTAGTCTGTGTTTTCACTTAACTTTTAAAGAAATTTGCCTTCACTACCACTTTAACACATTTTCCTGGCTTTCCCAGTTCATTTCCTTAGGTGCTGGTATTTTAGGGAATTAAAAATGAAGTACAGAAAAGCACGTTCTATAAAATAAAAGTTTAGCTTGCCTCAGTTAAAAGTTTGATTAACAATCATAGAAAAAATAGCAAAGTACAGCAGCAATCGAGTACAAAAATAATCAGCCTTATAGTCAAATAGCATTCAGGATTTAGGGACCTCTTGTGGTCAAACAAAGTAAGTACAGCTTGAATATCTTAAACCCTTTTTGTTTTTTCTTCAGAGATACTTGTGCCACATCATGGAATGAGCAAATGTTTTTTCCTGTTAACTCTATCACTATTATTTGCATGACTTGGGCCTAAAGCTTTCAAAGCTGCTGTTCGAGGGACCAGATGGGATGGAACAACTCTATCAGCCTCAAGGTTTGCTGTTTCCACTGCAAGATGTATTTTAGAAGAAATCAAAACTTTGTAAGATTTGGGGGGGGGGGGGGGGTGAACGACATTGAGTATCTTGAAATGTCCTTTGTTTTACTTATTTATAGATGGCAAAGAATAAAAACATTTGGTATCTTAACAGATTTCCTTTTTATTTGCTTTATTTGTACTCAAAGTATTTTTTTTTCTAAATTTTTGAAATTTATTAATCACACACAAATTATTCCTACCATTGTTTAACAAAAGAAGACAATGGGTAAAAGATCATTATTTGGAAATTAAAGGAATTCAGATTGTTTACCTATGAAATATTCAAAATTTAGAATATTTCAAAAGTACATACTTTTATTATCTTAGTTGTTCTCTAAATCAAAAGTTGTTCTGTTGTGGCTCTACATGTCTTTTTTTTTTTTAATTTATTTATTTTTAATTAGAGAATCACCGTGAGGGTACAGTTACAGATTTATACACTTTTGTGCTTATACTTCCCTCATACAAAGTTTGGGAACCCATCCCTTCACCAGTGCCCATTCTCCACCACCCGTAAACCCAGTGTCCCTCCCACCCTCCCCAATCCCATCTCCCCCCCACCCCACCCTGCCACTGTGGCAAGGCATTCCCTTCTGTTTTCTCTCTCTAATTAGCTGTTGTGGTTTGCAATAAAGGTGTTGAGTGGCCGCTGTGCTCAGTCTCTAGCCCTCATTCAGCCCGCAACTCCCTTCCCCCACATGGCCTTCGACTACAATGTAGTTGGTGATCGCTTCTCTGAGTTGACCTTTCCCCGGAACGTGAGGCCAGCCTCGAAGCCATGGAGTCAACCTCCTGGTACTTATTTCTACAGTTCTTGGGTGTTAGTCTCCCACTCTGTTATTCTATATACCATAGATGAGTGCAATCTTTCTATGTCTGTCTCTCTCTTTCTGACTCATTTCACTCAGCATGAAACTTTTCATGCCCATCCACTTAACTACAAAATTCTTGACCTCCTTTTTTCTAACAGCTGCATAGTATTCCATTGTATAGATGTACCAAAGTTTCCTCAACCAGTCATCCGTTCTGGGGCATTCGGGTTTTTTCCAGATTCTGGCTATTGTAAACAGTGCTGCGATGAACATTCATGTGCAGATGTTGTTTCGATTGTACTTTTTTGCCTATCTGGGATATATTCCCAGCAGTGGTATTGCTGGGTCAAATGGGAATTCAATATCTAATTTTTTGAGAGTCGTCCAAATTGTTTTCCAGAAGGGCTGAACCAGTCGGCATTCCCACCAGCAGTGAAGAAGGGTCCCTTTCTCCCCACATCCTCTCCAACAGCGGTTGCTTTTGTTCTTTTGGATGTGTGCTAGTCTCTGTGGTGTGAGGTGGTATCTCATGGTTGTTTTGATCTGCATCTCTCTGATGATTAGTGATGTAGAGCACTTTTTCATGTGCCTTTTGTACTCAAAGTATTTTTTAAAAAGAAACCCTGAATACCTAGAATGATGAAAGTGATTATACAGGCTAAATCCTATGTCTGGAGAAGGACAACAAAAGACTGAGAAACAAAGTACATATATATTTTAGAAATTATAATTTGGGACTGGAGAGATAGTGCAGCAGACAGGGTGTTTGTTTTGCACATGACACTACATATGGTCCCCTGAGCACTATCACGAGTGATCTCCATGCAGATAGTTATGGCCCAACCCTCCTTCCCCTCCATTTTTGATTTAATAATATCTGACTTCCATCTCTGTAATTTGAATCACATACCTTTCTCTACCTCAAAGATTTTTATCTAATTGATCTGCGCTGTGGCAGTAACATTTATTTTCAAAAACAAACCCAAGTAATTTTTAATGTATAGCTAGGATAAAGAATTACTTTTATTTATTCTTTTTGCTTTTTGGGTCACATCCGGCAATGCACAGGGATTACCCCCTGGCTTTGCACTCCTGGCAAATTAGTCCTGGCGGTGCTCAGAGGGCCATATGGGATGCTGGGAATCGAACCTGGGTCGGCCGCATGCAAGGCAAACTCCCTACCCGCTATACTATTTGTACTATTGCTCCAGCTCCTAAAGAATTATTTTTGTAAGATTAAAAAAGTGACAATATAGGACTGATGCTTTTATTTTCTGTATAACCTGCCTACTGTGCTACAGATAACAGGGAGTTCTAAGTTCAAAAATACCTTTATTTCATAACACATAGCCTTGCACATATGAACTGCTTCTGATTATCAATGTCAATATGATTGATGATCTTGAAAAAGTTTATTCTTTATACCTATTGTACATGGTATTCTAAACTTAGTTTTTTACATTTCACACCTATAACTGAGAATTCCTGGGAGAAGAAGGTTGACAGAATTCCCTTAGATGAAAATAAAACAGTTCATATAAGCACAGACAGGCCAAAGGGACTCCTCTCCTTCTCTCAAGTCATTAAACACGCCGATCTTGGACTGAATATGTTTTTTAAAGTTATTAAAGTTTCAGAATTCTTCCCTTTTATTTATTTTTGTTTTAGGGGGCCAGGCCCAACAATGGGGTAACTCTTGGCTCAGCACTCAGGAATTACTTCTGGTGGTGATCTGGGGGCCCTGTGTGATGCTGAGATTGAACTGGCTTGGCAACATGCAAGGCAAGTGCATGCAAAGCAAGGACCTGCTGTACTATCTCTCTGGCCCACAGAATTTTTCCATGTCACTGACTTCAAATAGTACTGTACTCCTAACCATCCCTACCCCAGTAGAATATTATAACTCTCCTGTTGACACTGAAGTTTACAAGTGGTTTCCCTCCCAGGATGCCAGAATGAGTCACGATAAAAGAATCTGGTTTTCTTTTTCTGACATTGTGACTGGACAGATACTCCATTTGTGTGTAATTATATGGGAGATTAAGTATACCACATTGTTTTTGTTCTTCTTTAACTTTTTTATTGAATCACTGTTGAGACAGAACCTTACAAAGCTGTTCATTATTAGATTTCAGTCATACAGTATTCCAACACTGATCCCTCCACTAGTGTACATTTTCCAGCACCAGTGTCCCCAGGTTCCCTCAACCCCCACCCCCTGCCTTCCTCTATGGCAGGCACTTCCATCCCTCCCTCCCTCCCTCCCTTCCTTCCTTCCTTCCTTCCTTCCTGGCACTGGCATACCACTAGTTTTTACGTATGGTTTTTGTTCAGCACCTTTGATCAATTCCCTAAGATATTAAGATCCATTTAAAAATATTTCAGTCATGTTCCCATAACTTTTATGAATGAATAACATAAAATTAAATTATTTTAAATTCATTTTACTTATAAGTAAAATTACTTATCGGTAAAAACTATTTTTTTAATTTTACATATAAGTAAAAGTATTACTTATAAAAACAACCAACATGCTTTCACAGCTTATTTTCACAAAACACTATTCTAAGACCTTGCTAACTATTAATTTGTTTAATTCTTTATAATAATCCTGTGAAAAAGGTCCTATATTATTCCCAGTTTGCAGTGGAGGAACCTGAAATAGGCTAAAGAACCTGCCAAAAGTCACTGTGCTGCACTGGGGGAGAAATAAGGCTTGAATGCACCAGTTTGCTTGCAGGGTATGGGGTTGTACAAGACTCTGCCTCTCCAGAGACAACAGAAATGATTCCATAAAAATCACCAAAAATGGTCATTCCATAAACATCATTCCACCTGCGCCAGTGCCTGTCGCCAGGCTGCACAGCCTGCGTGTGCAAGGCTCCAAGTTTGCACTCCACCAGCTCTTACCAGCCCCACCCTAGCCCTTCCAAGCATGGCTATTTTATTTAAAAAAGGAAGAAGGAAAGTTTGCTTATTGGGCTGATGATGTAACCCAAAGGCAGACCACTTGCTTTGCATGTCTGAGGCACTAGATACAATCTTGGCACTGCAAAATAAATAAAAGCTTGCTTATTCCTGAATAAATATAGTATTTCATAATTATAAGAGAGCCACAATACACAAGAGTTGCAACTCACTATTAGAAATGTCAACATGACTAATTAACAAAAACATTAGTTGGAAACTTTTAAAAGTACTTAGTTTCTTAGCAGAATGAGAAAATATTCGAGATTACAAAATCATGTGATAAAACTCTTATTTCTGAAGACAGTATTAATACCCTTATCTTTAGACCACAATAGATCACCATGCGTGATGTGCTTAACCCTCAGTGATTCTCTGGCCTTGGTTCTTTTACTGGGTCAGAAGAGGGGTCTCTTCATTGTCTTTTTTTTTTTTTTTGCTTTTTGGGTCACACCTGACGATGCACAGGTGTTACTCCTGGCTCTGCACTCAGGAATTTTTCCTGGTGGTGCTGGGGGACCATATGGGATGCTGGGGGTCGAACCCTGGTCTGTCGCATGCAAGGCAAACACCCTACCCACTGTGCTATTATTCTAGCCCCTCACTCTGTCATCTTGTTTAAGCAAATCAAAATCTACTTCTGCCATTGCCATAATTTTGATGTATTTTCTTTTCAGTTTCTAAGTAAAACGTTTTCAGCTTCATCTGTTGTACTTGCTAACAGAGCAACAGCAAGGATCACAGCAAAGTACAGTAAGTACAAGTCTAAAGGCCAATGGAGGGTACCACTTTCACTCATTATTGTCAGGGGAAATAAAAAAGTCCTAAAAAGGCACACATAATGACTTTATCAGAAGAAGCTAAAGGCCTTTTAGTTTAAGATGAGTAAAGGTCTTACTGCTTAAATACCATCTCAGAAAATTAGAGACACAGCTATGTAAAACCGAGACAAGATTTAGAGGTTCGTTTCAAAGAATGTTAAGTTTCAACTCAAATAGTTTTAAAATTTATTTGCCAGACAGAAAGTCACCTTGGAGGGTTGTTTCTGCCAAAGGAAGTCCCCATCCACTGATTATCCTGTCTTGAAATATCCCCCTCCTCCAGAAGCAGGGACAAGTTAGAATGTGGCTTGGAGCGAGGCAAGCTTAGGGTTGGGCCAATGCTTATGCCTCCAGAAAAAGTTAAGAATTGACTTGTCTGCTTTGAGGCACACAAAGATCAGGAACAACAGGCACCAGAGAGTCAGAACCTAGACATAGGTCTAAATTAAAAGGATAACTGCCTCCCACTGAGGCAGTAAGTGCTTATTTATTTAACCTGAAAGAGAATTCTCATTGTTTTTCCAAACCTCCTTTATGTCTGCTGAATATAGCCTAACTGAATGCCAAGAACGCATTTCATGTATATTACCCACACTGTACTACGTTCAGTTCCTACATGAATGTAAGTAACTAAAATCCATCTGTTTTGGCAAACTGGTCTTCATATGAGGGACAGAGATAGGAAAGCCAGAGACACAGGCTTAGTACCTAACACAGTCTGCAGCCTCTGCTGTAGGATCTCTGGTAGGAAACAGTGGTACCATGGACAAGAAGCATTTGAAGGCGAGGAATGCTGGGCCTGGCTGGCTTCCAGAGAATATTCCATCTTGGCAGAGCTTTTTAGCTTCTCAGTCCCTCATCCTCTGACTTAACTCTTTTCATCTCCCTCACTCCACCTGATTCCAGTGTAACTAGTACAAGTTTATATATTTTGGCTCCTGTTCTAAAATGATAAATCATATTAAGATAATCACATGTATTTTAACAATATGTAAATATGAAGGACTTTAAAAACAAATATTGAAAAAACTTGAGAAACATGAAACAATCTAAAAATAGGATTAAGAACTTTGTTATTAAAGGATTTGAGAGAAAGAATTTTCTATTTGTTTCTCTCGGGCACTTGGTTCAAAATTGCGAGAAGGCCTCAAATGAACAACTAAGAACAATGCAGCTGCTTTGGGGATGATTTCTTCCTCGCCAGGGCAGCAGGGAAGAAAGAGAAAACTTCTCAGTCTGGAAACGAGAGGAGATTCAGGAGAGGGTCAAGTTTGGACTGGGCCATGGCCAGTGAGACAGATTTCAGCAGGGTAAGAACAGTATTTGAACAGAAAGAACAGCAGAAGAAATGGTACAGCATGTGAACTTTTGAAGAAGATTGGGGCTGAGAGTAGGAGGGAAGTCTGACTACAAGTGAAAGTTGTTCTTCATGACTAGCCAGAGACCCATTTGTTCCTCCGACACTTCTGTCAAAATGTTCACTGTTCTTCAGCCTACCACTAGATGCTATTACCTCAAAGCTGATTTCTTCTCTGCTTTTCTAAATTCTGCTCTGCTTTTGGGGCTCAAATTAATTCCTGTTGATTTTTTTCCCCTGTTTCCTCTTCTCTCTGAATATACCAACTACTAAGTTCTTATATCCCAGCTCTTGTTTATTTTTTATTACATAATAGATTTTATCTTCCATTTAAATAATTTTCTTTTACTATTAGAACCATAAAAATAATCTTCTCCTCTTACCATAGTGATTAATACTAAGGTAACTAGGTTCTGGACACAAAGAATATATTTTACAAAGGTAGTTAACAAAAACTTTCTTCATGTTAAACATACATAACTTGACATTTTATAATGTTAACAGAGTATTATGTATTTTAATTAAATCCCCCCCCTTTTTTTTTTTGTAGCTAACAGTAAATTTCATTCCTGCTGAATCCAAAACTCAGGCTTGCTTATTTATTGTAAGTTTTAATTAACACTGACACAGGCACTGCAATTTGTGTTAATTAAACCACATTCAAGTGTTAACCACAAGTGGTACATGCCAGCATCCTAAAGCAATGCATTAGGGCTCTCAAAGCTAAAGATCTTAGGGGCAGTAGTGCAAATTTGAATACTGGTGTATGCTTAGTGCTCCTCTATAATTTTTTTCCAGAATAAGCATGATAAATCTGCTGTAAATAGAAAGCAGTTCTAGTTATTTAGGCAGAGACCCTATAGGTTCCTAGAGAAACCCAAATAGCCTGGTAATAGATATTTACTAGTAAAAAAAGTCTATTCTCTTTGTTTCGGGGTCACACCCAGCAGAGCTCAGTGATTACTCCTGGCAGCGCTCAGTGGGCCATCTGTTGTGCCAAAGATCCAACCCCGGTGGGCTGAATGCAAGGCAACTGCCTTACCCACCGTATTGTTTCTCTGACTCATTTTCAACTTCCTTTTGACCTAGGAAAAAAAAATTTTTAAGTGCATGTCACAAGAGTTCAAACTTTTTTTTTTCTTGAAAGGAGATGTCAGCATTTATCCAGAGAATCCGAAGGTCCTAAATTACTCAATAACCAATAAGAGCACACAAAAATTCAACTAAAGTGAGACAAATATATTTTGCTCAGAGCTTTGGCAAATGTAAGCAATGAACACTAAGTGAGCTATGTGTTCTCAATGAAAAAAAAATTGCAAATGGAAATAACTTCATAGATGACCACTGACAGGTCAATTTATCTGAAAACTATGACAAAGAAAATGGGGTTCCTTCCAGATAAGAACTCCATTTAAAACATTAAAAACAAAAACTTTAAATGTCTCATGCCAATAAATTAAGTCATTATAAAGCAGAGTAAGAGTAAACAGAGAAAGGAATCCCTGACTTGTAGGAGACTTCATTAAGTAATCTCTATTACTGCTGATGTAAGTAAGGAGAGTATCCATTTCATTCCTACAGAAAAATCTTCAAAGGACAAAGTGGTTTGGCACTGGGATAGTCACACATATGCAAACACACCAGAGGCTGTTCCCAGGAGACCCGGATCCATACCAGACAGTCCTAATTAAAACTGCAGTTGTACAAATTACTCCGGTAAGTGTCTTAGTCACTCAGTTTCCTGGCTCACCTGTGAAATAATGATAATGGAACCAAACCCTTATGGTTATTAAGTGGATGAAGCACATTAACATAAGGAAACACTCAGCACAGTACTTGGCACACAGTAAACCCTCTGTGTTAGCTATTGTGACTTAAGAATAGATATTAATCAGACTTGAAATACTGTGGGTCAAAGCCATTCATGGATTGACCTGCCTGTAAACTACGTCCAAAATGCAAGATTTTCTTTTTAAAACTGCACTTACTTTTGAAGCATATTAAAACAAAACCAAAAAACACTTTTTTTAAAATAAAAACCACTAAAAGTTCAACTGAGAAAGTGCTATAGGTTCCCTTGTCACTTCTCTGATAGAACACAGAGATGGATGGCCCACTGTTTCATTAAATTATTCTTCACACAGGTCTGAGAATAAAAAAATCCATCTGCTCAGTGTACAGATAGGAAAATTGGGCTAGAGAGGAAAAAAGCATGCTGGAAAAAAATGCTGGTTTTTCTGGAAATGCTGGAGAGAATAAGCCCTTTCATGATAGAGTCCTGTTTTTGCCAGGTTATATCCTTTATTAAGGTATTTTAAAGCCTTTTTTTGTGTGAATGTACTAGCAAACACAATGTTTTAATGTATGCTTTTTAACATAAAATTAGAACAAAGACAGAGACATATATAAGTAGCTGGTATATTTCAGTGAAACGTGGAATCTTTGGACAGCTCTTTTTAAAATCTATTCCACACATTTAAGGAATTCCCTTTGAGAAACAAACCCGGTGAGGCCAGGGGCTCTGTCTGGCTGTGTGTGGAGTGTGGGGCTCTAAGAGAAGGCCCTCCTCAGTGTTTCAATTTGAGAAAGAAAAATAATTTTTCCATAGTAAGATAGCACCTTGAATTTATCTCATAAGTACTAAAAACACACAAAATTTTACTTTTCTAAATATGAAACACTATAGAAAAGTTTGAGTGCTATTCCAAAATTTGGATCCTTTTCTGTTTTGTTTTTTATCCTGAAGGGGATCATTGCTGTTATCATTTCCAAATACTCCTAATGGACTTACACACATGTGCATATTGTAAGCCACGGTCTAGATTAGTATAAGCTATGCATATGCAATTCAAGCATTTCTTAACTCACCAAAAGACTTTAGGCTCATCTCTCTGTTACCCAACTGTTTTGATGCACGACCAGAGGCAACTGTTCTGAAGGTGTACTTTGTAAGCAGCGATGGGGTGGAGACATGTGAAGATCCCAGAGCGTGTGTGCAGAGATGTCTGTGTCAATCTAGCTATTCCCCACTGACTTCCTACAAATCTTACATTGAGATTATCAATATAGACAACAGCGAAAGTCAAGAATCCTGACACCAACTGTTGATGAGGATACTGAAAACAGAACATATCTGTTAAATAGTATGAGTACTCTGAAAAACTGGCAGTTTATCTACTAAACTGAAAACATACCATAGTGTAACATTCCATTCTAGGCTTAGAACTAAGAGGAAAATGCAAATATATGTATATAAACGTAGGCAAATAATATATAAAATATAGGCAAATTGTGCCTGTGAAGTATTACTAATAGCAGTCCCTGAATTAAATTACCTTAAATGTTTTCCAGCTATAGAATGGATAAACTATGGTATAGTAATAGAATGCTCACACCAGTGATACTCAGGGGTTACTCCTGGCTCCGCACTCAGGAATTACTCCTGGAAATGCTTGGGGGACCATATGGAATGCTGGAATCAAATTCAGGGTTGGCCGTGTGCAAGGCAAATGCCCTACTCCAGTTCTAGAATGTTATATTATAAAGTAATGAAAATCAATGCAACTGTTAAAATTGACAACAGGGATAAACTACAGAGCCAGTGGTGAGAAGAAGCCATACTAGAAACAGAGAAACTAGACAGAAAATACATACTACCTAATTCCACTTTTGTAATATGAAGAACCAACCAAAATCTATATATATATATGATAAAAGATGTACCTCCAGGGAAGGGATGTTAGTTGGAAGGATGCATGAAGAGGGATTCTGCAGGGGCTGGTAGTATTTTACGAGTGAAAATGTGGATTAAATGTGGATTTAACAACAATTATAGAGAACTTACATTTTCATCACCATAAAAAAAGTCCAAAAATAGAGTTGACAAGTGCTAAACCAAAATTGAAAGAGAACATTTAAGGAAAATCTAATGTAGTGCAATGGTGTAAGACTTCAGTAAAGAAGAACAAGAATTTGCAATTTAATTTGTTTCAATTTGCATTAAGAAACATTTTAAGTTAAATTCACTATTTCCTGTTTCCTAGCCTAAGTACTTTTATAATACAAGGACTGGTAGGATATAGTAGTCTCCTAAACTTAACTGAAAATTATTTGTATTTAGAGGTCAAAAGTCATAAAAAATTTTCTTATCAGGTATCATTCTCACATCTTTCTTTTGATATTTCCCTATTACTTCAGGTATTATTAGTATCTTTATTCCTTTTTTTTTTTTTTGCTTTTTGGGTCACACCCGGCAATGCACAGGGGTTACTCCTGGCTCTTTGCTCAGTAATTACTCCTGGCGGTGCTCAGGGGACCATATGGGATGCTGGGATTCGAATCTGGGTCAGCCGTGTGCACAGCAAACGCCCTACCCGCTGTGCTATCGCTCCAGCCCCAGTATCTTTATTCTTTCCTCACTCCTTAAAGGTTTCTGGTAAAGGAATTTTTAAGGTAATTAAGAACGATCACATTATCTGACAGCTGCTTAGAGCTTCTGGATTCAATAGCTCAGGTTAACAACAACAGAAACAAAAACAGTTGTCATTATTTTTAATGTTTACCTGCAACCCACAATGAATTTATAAACCACAGTTCTCCTTTCCCAGACTATAATTTCAGAACTTTGTTTTAAGTTTAATACAAACATCATGTGACCGAATTTTTGTCGAGTTCCGTAAATATCACTGGATCCTTATTTAGAGTGTAACTGAACTTTGCAGGCATCAAATAACAGATCTGTATCTGTAAAAGTAAATATTTCTTTGTTTTTGGAATTAAAAGAAATAAACCTTTTGCCAATAATAATTTTCTAAAGGCTCAAACCCTTAATGGTAGAATCAAGGACATATGGGCTCATTCTCTCCTTATTCCCTCCCCCCCCACCACCAAGAAAGAATAAGGGAGACTCAGTGAATTTTATTTTTTAGAGGCAATTTAAGATCTTAGTTTTAAACTTAAGTGGGTAAAAATTATATAAGAAATGCTGCCTATCAACATTTACATATTCCAAATATCCCAAACATAATTTAAAAAGATTCCTAAAACTCCCTTTTTTCTCTGTAAGAATGGTCAAATGTGTACAAACAATGCTTATGAAAGGAAACTGAATCACAACATAAGATTCTTATGTCATCTAGATCCGTACTGTCCAACATGGTGCCTATTAATCATATGTGGCTATTTAAAATGAGATTAAGAGTGGGCGGTGGATGCCCCTCCCTTTCGCCTAGGCTCTAGCATCTTCCAAGTCTGACCTCTGTCATTTCAATGAGTCCAGCTCCACATATCCTGATAGCGCCTCATCAAATTTCGCACTCTCACAGTTATACTTCCTATCATTGTGTGAAGATAGGCAGGGATGGAAAAGAACAATTCTCAGGTTACTTCCTCAGGGCATCCCAGAGGGGCTAACTACAAAGATCCACCCTTAACACAGCAGGAGCACAGCAAACCCAATGGGGAAGATCTAAAAAAGCTAAGTTCAATGAGTGAAAAAAACAAAACAGTAGGCTCAAACAGCACCAATAAGCTGAGAAGATTCTTAGAGAATGATTTTAGTGACAATTTTGTAAGGATGTTTAATGAGCTCAAAGTAACAATGGAACGAACAGGTAATCAGCAAAGAACAAGAAACTAGAAACAATGCAGAAATGAAGTGTATGGTAGGTGGTAGGGAAAAAAAAAAACTTAATAGAGGCTCTGGGCTGCAAAATAATAGCAGCTAGGAAGAGATGGAAGTACTCCAAGATAAGATGAAGAAAACCTCCAGAAAACAACAGAAGGTGGAAAAATGCCTGAAAAGAAGTAACTATGGGATAAGTTAAAGAGGAACTTGAACTTATCCTCTTGCTAACAATGGCTTTAACAATCATTGACCAATGATTCTTATATAGAACTGAAGAACATGGAAATGAATTTGATGAAGAACCAGTAATTAAAGGAATCATAGGGGCTGGAGCAATAGTACAGCGGGTGGGGTATTTGCTGCAAGCAGCCAACCCGGATTGGGTTCCCAGCATCCTATATGGTCCCCTGAGCACTGCCAGGAATAATTCTTGAGTGCAAAGACAGGAGTAACCATGGCTGGATGTGACCCAAAAAGAAAAAAAAAAGAAGAAGAAATCATAGATAAAAATTTCCCCGAGTTCAGGAATACAGACAACCAAATAGAAGATTCCCAAAGGGTCCCAGCTGAAATAAACCCAAATAGCAAAATTCTAAGACACACGGTACTCAAAATGACAAAATCCAAAGATAGAGAAAGAATACTGAACGCAGCAAGATCAAAAAGGAACTTACATACAAAGGAAAGTCTGTAAGAGTCACAGCAGACATATCAAATGAGATTCTGTGAACCACAAGGGAACTGAGGGATGTAGTACAAAAAACTCAATAAAATGAACCTCACCAAGAATACTCTAATCCAGCTAGGTTATCACTCAGATTTGAAGGAATGATACAGAGCTTCAAAGACAGGCAACGGCTTAGGGTATTCATAGACTTAAAACCAGTCTTGTAAAAAGTGTTCAAGAAACTAAAGGCAAGACAAACTTCTCAGAATTTAGCAGTGAATGGCATTCACTTACAGTGCTTATGGTTGCTCTACTAGGTTAAGAAAGGTTTGTTTACTCCTAGTTTTCGAAGGGATTTCACACATCTGCAATAATGAATTAATGTTTCAGTTATATAGAATGTTCTATATCTGACCAGGATTTTTCTTTCACATGATACAGATTTTTATTAAAATATTTTACTTAGTAATACTGACACTTAAATATGATTGGCAACAGGATTTATGACATCAACAAGGTGAAGTCCTATTTATTGGTACTCTTCATGCTCTTAAGTTGGAAACCTAAAACCAGCCCAAGGTGGCAGAGGGGATGAAGTAAAGTTGAAAATGTCATTAAATATTACTGAGCATGCAGGTGGGGACAGATTTCATGAAGAGACTTACAACTAAGCATATTAAATACTAACTAAAGTCTAATGACATCCTTTTAGATAAATATACTAATACAATAGTACGTTTACTTAGCTTTGTCTTAAAATGTATTTTTGATTTAAGAATAATTTTAGATTTGTAGAAAAATGTGAAAGATGAGAACAAGAACTTCTATATACTCGGTGTCCCCAATGCCTTACAAGGTTCTGAAACACTGTCACTATTAATTAGCAAAGCTACTAACTGCACACTATGCCTTGCTTACATTTTCTTAGTTTTTACCTAGCATCATTTTTTTTTTTTGTACTCCAGAATCCCACTGAGGATGCCAAATTCTATTTAGTGGTCCTGGCTTCTGGGGCTGTGACAGTTTCTCAGACTTTCCTTGTTTTTGATGATCTTGGCAGTTTCTCAGAGTATGGGTTAAGAATTTTGTAGAATGCCTTTCGCTGAGATTTGACTTTTTCTCCCCTTAAATGTGACTGGGTTATGGGTTTAGGGAGGAAGATCTTATACAGGTAAAATGCCATATTCACCTCTTCATATCAAAAGTTACATACTACCAGCATGATATATCATTTCTACTGTTGACTCATTATCTGGCTCAGACAAGTTTCTCTCTATAACATTACTTTCCCAAAACTTTCTATACTTTCTGGGAGGAAGTCACTATGTGCAGCAATAATGAGAGAGTGGGGAACTCATGCCCCCCCCCCAGAAAGCAAAATAAATTATCTGAAATTCTTCTGTGCAGTAAAAGTAGTCACTTCTGCCCATTTATTTGTTCAATCATTTATTTTTATCAGTATGACTCTGACATTTATTTTATTTTTTGGGTCTCTCTGTTATAATCTAATATACTCTACTTATTTTGTTTTCAAATTCTTTCAGTGCTGACCACTGGTAACTCTTATTATTTGATATTTTATTCCTACATCCCTTTGACATACCCCATTATTATGTTGTTTTTGCTTTGCTTTTTTTGGGAAACCACTTTTCTAGAAACTTTCTGATATTTCAGGGTACTCGAAGATCATCTTGTATACTGCCTGTTCCAGTCACAAAGGAAGATATTTTTCTAATGAGTTTGTTTCATGACTTTACTGGAGAATGATTTTAGAATCTAGTATCTGGATTATTTTTGTTTCCTCCTGCGCACACTCAAGCGTGGACACAAACACATAAACTCTCTTTTGTGTGTGTGTGTGTGTCTCTCTCTCTCTACACACACACACACACACACACACACACACACACACACACACACACACACACACCCTACCTTCTCATATCCACAACTTGTTTTGCAGAAGGTAGACTATGTTTCAGAAAATGTAGGAAACTCACTCAAGATCAAAGCTAATAACAGAAGTATTGGGATGAAATTCAGTGTTCCAATGGTGATTCTCTAATGCCTAATTTCTGGATGAAGACAGCATTAAAGATTGTAATCATAACAATGTGGAGAAAAAAGGAAAAAAGCATCAGGCATTTCCAGAAAACAATTTAACAGGAATATCTAACAGACCTTGCTATTTATCTTGAATGAATATGTGGACCTTTTGTCCTTTGTAAGATAAAAGACCTACATCAAAGCAATGATTCTCAACTAGAGGCAAGTTTTCATTATTTCTCTCTTATCACCCCAGACATTTCAGAATGTCTGAATACAACTTTGCTGGTGAGAGAGTATGCCGTATTAGCATCTGAATAGAGGCTAAGATTATTGAAAAAGCACAGCCCCCCTCCGAAAAAATAAAAGAATCATATAGTTTGAATGACCACCCTGTTATAGATGAGAGTCAAAGAAGTGACCAGTAAAAGAACTTTATTTAATCTTATACTATTTCTATTACTGTTAAATAATTTTTTCACTTGTTGGGTAAGAGAGATGAGCAATCTGGGAAGACTTTGATACTGTGACCTCATGAGTTGGCTGATTAGAGAAATTTCTGATTAAAGAAAATGACTTATAATCAGCAACTCCCCTGGTTCTTAATGGACTGGCCATGTAGAAACGTTTTCATAAAACTCATTTCTTTAAAATGAGTTGCCTGTGTCAAGCCAGGCACAACCAGAGCACAGACACTCGCACCCTGTCTCAAAAGGGAACACGTATCTCCATGAATGCCATCATTTGCTGGCCCCACTGTCTGCAGTCCTCGGGACTCGGGAACATGTTGTGCGGAACAGTAAGGTGCCTTGGGAAACTGACCAATGAATTGTGAACTGTACTAAGTAGATGGCTGTTACCCAGAAATGGCTATTCACTGCTCAGTGACCTCACTTTGGAGAGGAAGTGAGTGACTGATCCCTGTTTGTTGATGTAGTTACTGACCACCCAGCAGTTTGACAGAAGAATGGATCTTTTTGTTTACAGAATCTCTCCTGGAAGCTTTAGAAACAGCCTGCTCATTCTCAACAAGTCAATGAGGAACATTTCTGAAGAAAAGTGAGGTGTACATTGGGGCCACTGGCCTCTATGAGAAAGTACAGAGAACTGATGGGGCTGTGCCATTTGGGATGAGTCGATTTGCTGAACCCCTGATAACAGCAGTATGTGTTTGCCAAAGAACTCAATATACAATTGGGTCTGAAATATAGCAATTGCTTGTCAGTGGCAGCAACAATAAAGAACAAACATTTGCTTAGAATTCTGTCAGGCATGAGAAAGTAGTAGAGCTTGTATTGAATCTTTGAGTCAGGTGTCTTTATCGTTATAGTATATGAGTGTTTTAGTCACTGTTTATGATTTTTTCACGCTCCAACTAATTAAGTACACTCTAGGTGTCTGTAATTGAAACAAATAAAAGGGTAAAAATTGAGATAACTAAAAAAAACAAACTTGCAGGAAACAAAATTATGCTTCCATAACATTTTCAATGTTCATAATCGCTGATATTCTCTTCTGCATGATTTTGAGGGAAGAGTATTGGGCTTCACCTGGTGCCACAGATGCAATCGGGGTTTTCTGCATGCAAAGTAAGCAACCTAATTTCTATACTGTAGCTCCAGCTGCTTTCTCATGGTTTTTATATTGAAAGTTTGGTATAAAAAGTCTGGAATTGGGCTTATAGCAGGTAAGGTGTTTACCTTGCATGCAGCTGAGCTGGATTTGATCCCCAGGACTCCACATGAGTCTCCCTAGCCCTATTAGGAGTGATCCTTGAGCACAGAGCCAGGCATAAACCCTGAGCACTGGCAGAGTGGCCCAAAAACCAACTAACCAACTAACTAAACAAACAAAATCCTGGTATCCATTTTCTAAGCAATAGATAAACGGTTTTATTTAGTAACAGAATACTGGTATTACACACATAGTTGATATAAATTTATCATCAGCATTTCAATGAACAAGGAAACTAAGAATTTTCAATAATATAAATTTCCAGCCTAATTGACCTTTAGACTGGAAAACAAAAGCATTTCATTCTACCAGGTGGAAGAGGGGCGTCTTAAAGGGATACTAAGCTGGAATGACAGCGAAGTAGATGACTCCAGGCTTTAAGAATTACAGGATAGAGGTTGGAGAGATAGTACAGCTGCCAGGGTACTTGCCTTGAATGCAGACAACCTGGGTTTGATCCCTGGCATCCCATATGGTCCCCCAAACATTGTCAGGAGTGATTCATAAGTGCAGAGTAATATGTGCAACTCCTGAGCATTGCCAAGTATAGCCCAGAACTTACCATAAAGAAAGGGAATTAACAGTTTGTTTGGAGGACAGGAGTGACACACCAAAGTACCCATCAATGACTTTCTGCTATCAGTAATTGAAAAAATACTTGTATCAAATACATTATATATAGGAGATAAATTCTGGGTTTTGAGGAGTCTCCACACTGCTTTCCAAAAGGCTTGATCCACTTTATATTCCCACCAGCAGTGGATAAGGGTTCCTTTTCCCCCACATCTACACCAACATGGTTGCTTTATTTCTTTTTGATATGTGCCAGTCCTACTGGTATAAAGTATTATCTGTTTTAATTTGCATTTCCTGATGATCAACTATACAGAGCACTTCTCCCATATATACGGACTGGTATGATAGACAGCAGGTAGGGCGTTTGCCTTACACGCAACTGACCTGGGTTCAATTCCTTCGTTCCTCTAAGAGAGGTCGGCAAGCTACCGAAAGTACCCTGCCTGCATGGCAGAGCCTGGCAGGCTCCACGTGGTGTATTCAATATGCCAAAAACAGTAACAAGTCTCATGATGGAGACATTACTGGTGCCCGCTCGAGCAAATTGATGAACAATGGGACAACAGTGCTACATATATATATATCACATGCATATACACACATATATACACACATATACACACATGCATATACATATATACATATATGTATAATATACACATATATATGCATATATATATGCTATGTGTACGTCTTCTTTAAGGAAGATTCTGGGCATTTACGCCAAGGGCTCCAAAACTAGTCAGAAAATACAGTTGTGTTCCCATGTTCATTGCAGCATTATGGACACAGTTAAAATGGAAACAACCCAAGTGTCCAAGGACAGATGACTGGATAAAGAAACCATGGTGTATATCTACACAATAAATACTACTTGGCTATGAGTATAACAGAAATCATGCAATTTGCTGCTACATGGATGAGCTGGATGGAGTAAATCATGCTGAGCTAAATCAGCCAGAAGGAGGGAGAGAGACACAGAATGATCTATCTTTCTCATTTGTGGGCTTAAAGAAACATGGTAAAGTAATAACAAAGGGCCTAAAACAATAGAACCTGAGAACTGGTTTATAGAACTAAGCTTAAAATGGAGACAGTGGAGGGGTTGGTTTACAGGGCATGATAAGATAGCAGTGGAGGGAAAAAGACACTGGTAGAGGGTATGGCACTGGAACACTGCACGCATGAAACTCTACCATTAACAGTCTTGTAAACCATGGTGACCAAAAAAAAAAAATAATACATTATATATTTTAAATGCCATATATTTTGGTATAAAGTGGCTTTACAATGAAAAATGAGACTCTGGCTCCATACAGGTCCCCTTTTGGTACTGCTCTCAAAGGCCACAATTTTAAGACACTTGCTTTAAAGTCTTTTTATTTTATAGTTATATTTAGTCTTAGTTTTTTACTGATCACTTTAAACAATACATTTCAAGCGCTTACTTGTTTTTCTATCCATTTCAAACTCCTCACAACATAAAACAAGCTTAAGTTGATTCGTCTTTCCCACCAACTCTCCAGTTTCCTTTAATCTTCTAATTTCTGAGCACTATTGTACTTGCATGTCATTTATAAAAGTTAAAGGCAAATACTGTGTTCACTGTACTTTGATGTACACATACATAGTGTTTCTATCAAAAGTAATGTATTAGAATTATACTCCCCCTCTCTCTGTTCCTTTCTGTTTTGGGGTCACACTTAGTGGTGCTCAGGGATCACTCCTGGTGGGGCCTGGGGAACCAAACAGGGTTCCATGAATAAGTGCCCAACTGTAATTTATTTCCAGCAGTCTATTTTATGAATTTTTGAAGAGCGAGTTACTAGGATCAAGTCAAATGCTTCCCTTTTCTTAGTTTTCTGAACTGCACAAAATCAGATACATTTTGGTGCTTCGTGGTTGGACCAGGACATCACTGTACAACTATTTCTCTAAGTGTCTAAATGAGCTTAATTTTTAATTATTCACCAAATCCTCAATCTTTTATACCATAATTATATGTTTATGTCTAATACATAAGAATAGAAAACTCAAGATTTATTATAGCAGGTTGAGAAGGACAACCTTTTGTACTTCTTTTGAAAATTTTGAAAATTCTGTTTTATTTATAACTGCTTATACAAGAATAGCCATTTGCTTCTCTGACCTTTAGTAGTCCATGTACATGAATAAGTTACAAATATCTTATATTTTCATCTGAAAAAATTGTTTGCACATCCTGTTTCATGCACTCAAGAAGAAGGCAAATCTTCGTTTCACAAATACAGCAATTTTAAACTAGAGACTAATGATAGACAGTATATAAATTCCAAGTTCCAGGTCTGAACCCCAGTTTTTGTTTGTCAAGGGTCAGTGCTCTTTGCTCCTACAGCTGCCTACCACATGGTCTCCTTCTGCCTTTTGTTTAGAAGTCATTTTGATTTAGAGGCTTTGTTATAAATTTATAAATTACCGCACGCCAATGGAGAGCCACATACTATGTTCGCTCCTTATTTATTACCAGATGCTGTGGAGCAGATCTTCGTAAATAAACAATGGAAAAAGTGGAAGAACTAGGAGAAAAACACAAATAAACTCAAAGGCCATTACGTAAAGGGATACTAAAATAATGAATTCAACTTTTAAAAAAGGTCAAAGGCTTTTTTTTTTTCTCAAGTAATGCATTAGTGTGTTAGGGTCATTACATTCAGTTTCAAGAATGCAGCATTCTGATAGAAAGAGGGCAGCCCAGGCCAGAAAGGTAGTACAGTGGGTAAAACACTTGCCTTGCACGAGTCTGACTCTGATTCACTCCCAACCGCCCCAGTGGTACCTCAAATTTGTCAGAATAATCCCTGCATACAGAGTCAATAGTAAGCCTGAGCACCGCAAGGCGTGGCCTGAAAACCAATGGGGTGGGGAGGAGTAAGAAAGAGGCAGCTGTGCCAATCAGGCCCTGATTAAACCAGCTACACCTTACACATCAGCTACAGGCAATGATTCTGAAAGATCAGGGGCAACCAGTGATGGCTCAGAAGGATGAAGTCTGGAGAAGCTGCTGCATGAAACCAGAGGAAGCTGAACCTCCACAAGGGTTACTCCTTACAGTATGAATACAAAGAAGCTTAACACCACGAAGAGATTCTGGGACAGAGTCCTTGGGATTCTCCTTACTGGTGATTTTACACCCTACAGGAATAAAGCAAAACCTGAAAACTCAATTTAAAAAAATTATGCTTCACATTTACTTTTAAAATACAAAAAGATGTTCTTGGTTTAAGAATCTACTTGATTTCTGAGTGTGTATCAAAAGGAAATAGCGGGGGTGGGACTTAAAAATATAAGCTGTTTAGGAGCTGGCCAGAGTGATAGTACAGTGAGTAAGGTGCTTGTTTGGGACACAGCCAATCAAGGTTGGATCCCCAGCACCACATATGGTCCCCCGGCTCTGCCAGGAGTGATCTCTGAACACAGAGCTAGGAGTAAGCCCAGGAGATGCGGCCAAACACCAAACCCTAAACCTTCTTTACTCAACATGTTAAATAGTTCCACTTCATAGACTTTGCTCCTGTGTAGAAATTACCTTAGGGTCTGTCTCCGGGTTCTCAGTTTTATTCCAGTACCACATTATCTCAATTGCTATTGCTTTATAGCATAAAGTTGGGAAAAGAGAAGCATTTTATCCTTTTTTTCTCCTTGGACTGCTATTCTGAAGATTTTACTACTTCCTATAAATTTCAACAACACTTGGTTAACGTGTCTTTAAAAAAAAATGGGTATTTTCATAGGGGCTGTACTGAATCTGTATAATGCCTTGGTAGAACTGCTATCTTGACAATACTAATCCTCCCAATCCATGAACAGGGGATCTGCTCCCATTTCTTATATCTTTTTAAAAAGAATTCTGCTTAGTTGTGATTTATAGTTTTCATTGTGTAAGATCTTTGACCTGGTTTTATAAGTTTCATTATAAATCTTTTGTTGAGTCCAGGTACTTGAGCTTTTCAAAACCAAATACAATGAGCGCTCTCAGATGTGGAATGTAAAAAGAGATAGTAAGGGTATAACAAATCCTCAAGGCAACAGAACTGGAGAATCAATCAGTTTACTGAACTGAGCTTTCCAAGGTGGAGGCAGGAGTGGGGGAGGGCACGGGAACAAAGGAGGGGGAAATAGGACAACAGTGGTAGAGAAGAGTGGATGCAACAGAGGAGAATGTGGGGTTGGAACATATGCACTGACCCCCTATGACTAACAGCAGTGTAAATTCCAGTGCCTATTTTTTTTTTAAGAAACCTTTAAAAATTAACAGGGAAAAGAATCTGACTTGAACAAGAAGAAATACCTGTTTTAAGTTTTTATTTTTATTATACTTTTATTGTAGTGCCAGTTTTCTGTTTTTAAAAAAAGATGAGGGGAAAGCAGTGAAACTCTAAAGCAGAAATGCATCTCTAAAGAATGTGATTATGCATAAAAAGAGAATACTCTCTTTTAATCAGCAATGTTTGCTGATATTTATTGAGAACGCACTGCATGTTTAGATACATTAAGTGTACTATCTCACAACTATAAAATTTGTAATCATTTTAAATAATAGGGAATTCGAGTTTATAAGGGACAATTATTATGTACTTAAGTCCCAAATCATATCCATCTCTTAAATATTACACACAAATAACGAAGTCGACTGAAAGTCTACATGACAAATTCTTACTATAATATTGCACTGTAGCACTGTCGTCCCGTTGTTCTTCGATTTGCTTGAGCGGGCACCAGTAATGTCTCCATTGTGAGACTTGTTGCTACTCTTTTTGGCATACTGAATACGCCAGGGGTAGCTTGCCAGGCTCTGCTGTGCTGGCAGGATACTCTCGGTAGCTTGCTGGGCTCTCCGAGAGGGCGAGAGGGACAGAGAATCGAACCAGGTTGGCCGCATGCAAGGCAAATGCCCTACCTGCTGTGCTATCACTCCAGACTATAACATTAATGCTTATAAATTTTAATCTGAAGAGCAAAAGGAAGATTAAAATTTTTTCCTAAGTCCAAACCCTCATCTATCTTCTATCTATCTATCTATCTATCTATCTATCTATCTATCTATTTATCTTATATTAATGGGTCACACCCAGCAGTCCAGCAGTGCACAGCTGGTTCTGTGCCCAGGAACCTGGAAGTACTGGGGACCATATGCAGTGCCTGGGCTCAAACCCTTACCAGCTGTGTGCAAGGCAAGTGTCTTAGCCAAACTGTACTATCTCTCCAGACCATCCTTCATCTATTTTCAGTTCCATCTCATCTTTATATTTCCCACTTTCTTTGGTTTCCCTACACACACACACACACACACACACACACACACACACACACACACACACACACACCTGTTAACAGAGCAAAACTAATTTGAATTAATCTGTGATCATGTTTCTTGTTCCCTTGCTGCTGATAAGGGCATTATTAAACAAGAACTGACAGCCCAGCCAGTTCATGGAATAAAAATATATACAAAAACCACATATATCAATACACAGAATTTTAGTAGTTAGGTATCAAGGGAAGCATCTCAAATTTAGATACTGGTTCTAGAGTCTTAATAACCTACATTATCATACAAAAATTTTTAGAAAATTTTGTAGATTACTTTTACAGGAATATTTTCTTCTAAAAACTCCAATAGGAAATTTAGATGGACTATTTTCTACTGTACTAATTTCATATATTTGTTAGAATCATGCTCATTGAATAAAAAACATAGCTTTTAATGTATATTTAGTCAAACACACAAAATCTTTGAGTTGGTGACTGCTGAAGTCTATTTCATCTTATTAAGTCTATTTCATCAATTGTGCATCTACCATTGGTTCCACTTCCTGGCAGCTACCTCAAACACAAAAACACTAAAAGATACATGCACACCAATGTTTATTGCAGCACTTAATATGCTAGCCAGGACAGGGAAACAACCCTAATGTCCAATTACAGATGAATGGATCAAGCAGTTGTAATACAAATACACAACAGCATGCTATGAAGCTGTGAGAAAAGATGAAATGCTGTGTCCACTGCAAAAGAAAATGGAGGGTATTATGTTAAGTGAAAGGAAAGGAGAAGGACAAACTGCATGGTCTCAGTCATCGGTGCAATATAGAGACCAAAGGCAAAGGAATGGACTGTATTAAATGGTGGCAAATCTTTGGTTATGACTTACAGAACTGGGAGTACCAAGTAAGAGGGGAGAAGGATGAGGGAAATATGAAGTAGCCTGAAAGTCACAGGGCGACACTGGTATAGAGTCATGGGCAGTCTGATGGTGGGGTTAAGGTAGCTGGGGACATTAAAATCAGACATTAACAATACCGTAAACGTGATGTTAGACTATTAAAAAAAAAAACCCTCTAAGTCTATCAATAAATACTTAAGCATTTATTAGTCAGAAGGTACCTGCACTTGAAAACCTTATCCTTCATTCTTTTGAACCTCCTCTCACCTGTTTCTTCCCTAGAGAAGTCCGGCAGACTTTATGGCTTATTTATGTTTTAACAGTTTTATATATATATTGAAGGGGCTACACCTCTTGGTACTCAGGGTCACTTCTTTTCAGGGGTGACTTTTCGTGATGCTCCAGATGGGCCACATGGAAAGAACTGAACCGAACCAGGACTGAGGCTGTTGGAGGCACATGCAAGGCGGAGTCCTCTATCACTCCAGCCAGCTTAACATTTTTGGAAACCTTGAATAATAGTCCCGGTTTTGTTTCCGGAAGAAATTAATACAGAAGATTGTGTCAGAAATATAATATGAATTCTTGCTAAAACTATAGAAAGGTTAGCAGCTATTTATTTTCTTTTTAAATATTCTGATTTTTAGATATTAAATAAAGATAAATAAGTAGAAACACATGTTGCTTTTTTTTGGGGGGGAGGGTAGGGGCACACCCAGCAGTCTGTAGGGGACAATAAACGGTGTCAGGATCAAATCCAGGTCAGCCATGTGCAAAGCAGGAGCCTTATCTGCTGTATTAACTCTCTGGTCCCGCATTGCATTTTTCTTGTTTGCTTTTGTTTTTTTTTTTGGCAACACTCAGCAATATTCAGGGATTACTCCTGGCTCTGCACTCAGGAATTACTCCTAGCAGTACTCAGGGGTCCATATGGGATGCTGGGGATCAAACCTGGGTTGGCCACATGCAAAGCAAGTGTCCTACCTGCTGCACTATTTCTTCAGCCCCTGACACTGAATTTTAAATGATTTCTCTTATATTAATTTAAGTTGAGAGCTCATAGACTCAGATCGTGGCCTGAGTTCTAACATTAACTCATTGTGAAATTCTGGAAAGTCACTGAGCCTCAGTTTCTTTATAAATGGTAGTAAACACTAATAAGGAACATGTGGAAGCTCCACATACATGCTATCCAAATGAACCACTGAGAGTTTACAGTTGGTCTCTGACACCATTTTCAGATTACAGAAATCCATCAGACCCATCACTGGCCCCTCACCAGAAATATTTTTTGCAGGCGCTGTACATACCACATGATTCAGGCAGCTCAGCTGTCAAGAATCCAGAGGTCAATATATTTTTGGCAGTTTCACAATCTAAAGTCTTTGCTGTTTGATTTTATTCAAGACCCAGTATAGTAGAGTTGAAAAGAGTAGAGGTTTTCCTCAGTAGTTCTTTACATTTACCCCCTAAAACAAAACCACTGTCATTTTTATCTCTTGTGACATATTTAGAAATGCAATAAAACAATTCAGAATAGGAAGAAAAAGAAAGATAAAAAAGCAATTAATATGATGGAGGGTTTTCTTTGTTTTCTCAAGATACAATGTCACTATCTCCTTTATCCCACCTACTTTCTCCTTTACCTGTAATTTTTCATCCTAATAACTATCCATACTTTTCTTTATATCTACTGAGAAAACAATTTACCTTTTCTTTCAAAATTAGAGGCATAGAAATTATTCCCTTGTGTCATGCGCAAATAACTCATTTTTCAAGAATAACATCTATATTTCTCATAATCATAAAAGGATAAAAAAGGATGCAAAGAAACTTTGAGTTTCCTTTGCAGAAAAGGTGGTGATAGAAGAGAAGAAAATATACCACTATATACTGGGCACTTTATACCCTTCATCTCACTTAACATCCACTACTATTTTTGAGACATACTGCAATATCCATGGTAAGGCTGGAAAAAACAATCCCAAGATTGATTCAGAGATGAAATAATTTGTCCCTATTTACCTAAAACTATGCAATTTTCATTAAGTCATGTTTTGATAATACTTTGCTATTGTCTTAAAACTACTGAAACAATACACACTTCTTCCCTGAAATCAGTTTAAAAACCTTGTTTCAACTAGCCAGGACGCCTTAGCAATTTAATAGGGAAAAGAAAAAAATCTTGGAAGTTATCTGCATACATACAATGTAAGAACACACACATACAAAAAAATCTTTTTTTTTTCTCTAAGGGATAATATTCAGAACTTAGCATTTAACTAAGTAACTGCAGCCTGCCTGCTTCATTTGCCTTACCTTCTGTGAATGAATGGATTTTTGTACGTATCTTCAATTAAGACTACAGTTTTATTAAAATCATTTTCTTCAACCTCAGAACATTTTACCATAGCCACTATAAATATTTACTATCATATGACAACCAGGAGCCTTTTAAAAGTAGAGAAAAACAGTCTGAATGGCTAGTTTAAACTTCTGAACTTTATTTTATCCACAAGTACCAAAGAAAACCATTAATCTTCCTAAACCCACCTCAAGTCATCTAACATTCATTTGTTCATGTGCTCAGTTTTCTTTTCTTAATGGAGAAAGTATCTGAATTACTTGTATAGAACACACACAAATAAGATAGAGCTATATAGAGAATATTGGAAGAATATAGACGTCACAAACTGAACCTGAGTTTACTGGCACCCAGAGCAGGATATACATACATTTATATAGTCAATTACAGATCTGTTTTCTTTTGTGGTGCTGGAGATTGAACCCAGTGCTGCAAATTTGCTAGGCAAGCACTTAATGCTGAACCACATCCCTGACCAGCCAATTATACTATTTTGATGATTTGTGAGAGATTAAAGATCTAATTAATTGAGGTTAAGCTTTTACCATAATGTACACCTGAAAGAAAATTCTCAAGAGTGAAAAAAAACCCCAAAACTGAAACTAAAAAGGCAGCAAAATTCAAACAGAGAATATATTCCTAAATACACTACTTCAATCAGATTTATCTTTGGAAAGTAAATATTTATAAATCTTTGGAAAAATAATAATGGTGAGAGAAATGAAAGATAAGAACTTTGTTTTAAGTTGAGAATATTTAAAGGCACAACTTCCAGAATTTATAAGATCTTTTGAAACTAAAATTCTGACGTGTGAATGGTACGTTTTATCACTTATTTTAAAAGGATGGCGCTGCTCAGTTGGACTGACTTGTTGGTTCATTGGGCACCCCAAGTGGAACTCCAAGAGCCTGGGGCCACTTCTGGTGGTACTAGGCAACTGGTTCAATGATAGCACCCATGGGTGTGGTACTGCTCAGACTCCATGGTGCTGGGGACAGTGCCACCCTGGTGATTCTGAGTCTCCACACCACACCCACAATTGCTCAGGGACCTCCAGTGCTACACCTAGAGATACCAGGTATGCGGTATGTTATCAGGAATCAAACTGAGGTGAGTTACATACTAACTGTTATACTGTTATATCCTGGCCCCATCAAAATTTTAAACAAACAGAGAGTAGATCTTAAAAGTTATCATCATAAATTGTTTCTCCCCTACATACAGCGATTACTGTTAGTGCTTATTTAGCAATTTTGTCATATATACAAATATCAGATTATGCTGTATGCCTGAAATTATCATGTTATACAGTATATGTCAATTGCATCTTAATAAATAAGAAACAAGATGTCACTAGGAAATAGGTCTGACACCTTTCATCAGAAATGAGACGTGCTCCTTATAAAAATTATTTTAAGATTATATAAGAAAGCACAAAAACAATCCATTTATATTTTAGTGAAATATTTATTTTAAAGTAAACATCCATGTAATCACTGGCCAGATCAAGAAACAGAACTTTCCCAGAATCCTATAAGCCCACTGTGAACACTCTGAAAGTTAACTACTCTCAAGACATATATAGTATTAATAAATACAGAACACAGCACCAACTTCTTAATTTTGTGAAGGTTGAGAGAGATGATGAAACCATGAAGGTTGAAGCTAGGAGAGTTTAGAGATTGGTTTCTTAGAGAAAGAAGTCATATACATAGCATGAATATGCAAGGTGAAGTAGCCAGTGTAAATGTAAAGCGACAGTAAGTTATTCAGCAATATCTAGCTAAGAAACTAGATATAGGTGGCTATAGCACAAAACAGATAATCATTGCAGACAAAACAGCCACATAGTGGAGAAAACATGATTCATATCTTTCATTGCAATGGAGAAATCAATTATTGCTTCAAAGAACAAGCCAACTCTCTTGTTAAGGGCTAATGAAGCCAGTGACTTTAAACAGGTCAGTGTTTACTTGCCATCCTGAAAAACCTAGGGTCATTATAATAATTATGTTAAACCTACTCTACTTGCCCCTTATAAGTGAATAACAATAAGCACATCTGTTTATAATACAGTTTATTGAGCATTTGAAGTCTGCTACTGGGACCTACTGCCAAGAAAAAACTCCTTTTAAAACATTACTACTTGTTGATAATAAATCTGGTAAACCAAGAGCTCCGATGCAGATGATAAGGACATTAATTTTGTTCTCATACCTGCTAACATAACATTCAACCTTTGACCCATGTAATCAGTTTCACTTTGAAGTAATTTTATTTAAGAAATACATAGAGCAGAAGAAATATGATGCTATTACTTATTATTAGTGTTTTCAAAGATATCAAGGTAAGTAACAGATGAATGATCCAAAAAGCTTATATCTTATTTTCTTCTAGACAATGATTTCACTTTAATTTTACATTTCAATTTCTTTAAATTCCTCTTCCTAAAAATTTACAATGTTGAAGAGCTAATATGTATTTGGTACTACAACTCCCTTTAGTACTACCATTACCAACCTGAAGATTTTTCAGTGTCAGTGTTAATCCAAAACCACTCAAATGGTTTTCAGGTATCGAAAGAGTGCAAATTATATAATTGAAATCAAAGACAATTTTTCTTAATGTTCTGATTTAAAGTTCTAATAGCACAAAGGTATAACTGTTTTAAATAACTACTTTCAATACTTAACAATTTATTTCTGTGTAGATAACCTATTTATATAAAAAAATCAAATTTGGTGGCAAAATATCTAGCTTAGAATGTATTCCATCCAAAGCATATCAAAAGTCTTAACCTGGTCTGGATGAAGGACAGAGAATTCTGATCTGGCTAAAAGGACAACAAATCTCCAAGTAGACCATAACAACACACCTGCTTTTTTCAAAACAAGCAGAAGAGCTGTGGTCACAAAGGAATGAGAGAGCCCATATATTTGGAATTAGTTGTTCAGTTAGGAGAAGTCGCTGGAAAAGGACAGCTGGCTAGGTTAGAAATCCACTTTTTGGATTTAAATCAAAAAGAATCCTTTGGCAGGAGTGGTCGTACAGCAGGTAGGGCATTTGCCTTGCATGTGGCTGACCCGGGTTTGATCCTCTGCATCCCATATGGCCCCCCCCAAGCACTGCCAGGAGTAATTCCTGAGTGCAGAGCTAGAAGTAAGCCCTGAGCATCGCTGGGTGTGATCCAAAAAGTAAAAAAAAAAAAAAAGTAAATAAAATAAAAATGAATGAATCAAAGGGGATCCAAATGCAATGATAAGACTCCGTTAAATTACTGTCCTACCCAGGAATTTTAAAATTCAGAAGAGGTTGGGACTCTTTCATATATATGCAGGACATGTGAACTAGTTCACCTGTAGCAAAGCACTGGAAAAAAAAGGTTCAGTTATAGAAAAGTTGGTCAGAAGACTTTGGGATTAAATTGCAAATGAAATCTTGCCATCACTGGGGAGCAGGGATGAAGACATAGGAACCCCCCAACTTCCCTTGGTTGTGCAGGTATACAGGAGGTGATGGGGGATGAGATAGATGAGGCAAAAAGCCTAACTCCCTTGGACTTCTCTCTCAATGAAAGCCTTAAGCTTACTAGAAAACACATTTTCTTGCCACTGGAGCTAATCAGCAGTTGTGTGAAGGGGGTGGTGGAGGTAGCTGCAGGAGACGGGAAGCGTACCTCAGGTTTCTCAGACCCTTTAAACCAATGAAGCAAAAGACTGAAACGGCTAGAAGAAGGGCAGCAAGTATTCCAGGGAACAGGAGAGGGGAAATTGTAGTATGGGAAAACTCTATCTGGACCAAAAGGACACAGTCTTTTTGCTTTAGGTGATGCACCAATAGTAAGTGGAAGTCTACTTCTGGGCGAGGGCCAGGAAACTTTTGCCCAAAAGAACCTGCAAGAAAAAGAAAAGGCATTTGGCTACAAAAAGGGGGCAGAGGTAGGGAATCTGATAAATCCCTAGGATGAAGATCGCATGAACTCTCTCTCCAAGGATGATGCTGCGCCAGAACAGCTGAGAACTAGCCCTCTCCCACCTCCACAGCCAACATAAGCCTAGCTGGGCAATGCGATCATCTGCTAAGGGAAGAGCAAGAGTGTGAAGGTACAGCCTCTCTGGTGGTCCGCTGGGACAACTGAATGTTGATGGCAGAGCACAGCAGTGCTATGTACTCAGCACTGGTATCACAGTGACCAAGGAATGGGAGGCATGAGGTACACTAAAGATATCAAAATCCAAATCCAAGTAAGTTCCTGATTGGACCAGTTCAAACTAACATACTCATAACCCATTAGAAGAGGCCAGTTTGTTTTGAGGTGTAATGACTGTTTCCTTCCATCTAATAATGTTTACACATCTAGATTTTAATTTAAAAAAATTATGAACCTCATACAAGAAACAAACAAAAATGCTCCAAGTAGCGCATTGTTAAGCAACAACAACCAAAAGAAACAAATGCAGGGATGATCGAGATGTTGGAACTATCAGGTAGGTAGGGACTTAAAATATCAAGCGTATTGAAGTTTAAAAAGGGGTATCACAGAAACAAACAGATGGGAATTCTTCAGGAGAGAATCTTAGGCAAATACCAAAAGTTAAAAAGACTACTTCAGAGATAAAGAATCCTTTCAGGCGTTCCATCATTTTTGATGGAAGGAAGGAAGGAAGGGAGGGAGGGAGGGAGGGAGGAAGGAAGGAAGGAAGGAAGGAAGGAAGGAAGGAAGGAAGGAAGGAAGGAAGGAAGGAAGGAAGGAAGGAAGGAAGGAAGGAAGGAACTTAATCCCTGTATTATCTCTGCAACACCTCCAGATGTTTCTCCTGCCACATCTCTCCTTTTTTCTAGGATACCAGGTACATGAATTTTAGATCATTCAATAATTTCTTCAAGTTGATGAAGCTGTTTCTTCCTCTTCCCCCCTTTTCCCTTAGTACTTTGTGTTGTTGTTCTCTGTGATTTGGTTTGTTGTGTAAGTTCTTTTGACCTTTAAGTTCATTGATATTTCCTTTGGCCTCACTCAGATGGTGGGACGGTAGCGGCAAGGAAGGGTGACTCCAAAGGAAATGAATAAACTTTTGGGTAATATTTTACAGGCTATCTGAAGTACCAACTGTATGCATATATTAGAACCCATCAAACTGTACACACAAATATATGCACCTTACTTAACAAACCTAGTTAAATTTTTAGACAATAAATATCTCATGGAAATATTCTGACTTCCTTATGTTGTGGTGGATGACCATAGGAGAAGGAGAATAACTCATTTTATAAAGAGAACAAGGGGGTTCTTTTACCTTCATTTGGTTTTGAGGAGCACACGTGCCCTCGAACATCTCTTCTGTTCCAGCTGCTGGGACAGAACACATCATATGAATGAAGCTCACTGTTCTAAAGCAGATGCACAGACTATCTCTCCCTTCCATCATTGACTTTTTTCATGTTACTGAAAAATCACATACATCATCTTCCTTTTTGAAAATGATACTTTTACAAATTTCAGCTTACACCCTTTTAAAACCAAAATTTTGAGATCATTGAAATAGTGGTAATGTGCAGTTTTCAACATAGTTACATCATCTTTATCACTTATCTTTATCACAGACATTGTGATAGGCTGTGGTTTTGACACTTAGCACTTTTAGTTATTTCTCTTATTATGTTTAATTGATTCAAAATAACCACTCAAGAGGAAAAGGAATCATAGGGCTATGAATTTTGAACTTTTAACAAATTACTGAAGAACAAAACATGATTCTACAGCTTTCCTCTCAAATAATTATGTCAGTGTTTATGTAACAAATCAAGATATCTCTGGTATTTCTCAAAACAATGTTGAAAGGAATAACATAAAGATGATATTATCTTAACAGACTATCTACACGTGCATTGAAAAATTTCTGAAAAGAAAATTCTTGCAAATAAAATCCTGAAGCATTCTTTGTTATCTCATCATTTAAAAACCACACAGGAACAAAGAGAGATTTTCCTGAAGGTCAAAATTCAAGAATTTCAAATATCTAGACATGAAAAGTTTTTAGCATTTTGATTCATTAACACATAAAGAGATAAACACTTCAATTTATCAACAAATATTTTTCTGTTTTACAATAACAACAAGGTTCACAATGGAGACATTACTGGTGCCCGCTCAAGCAAATCGATGAACAATGGGACAACAGTGCTATAGTACAGTGCTACAGATAATATATTTTCTACTACACTAATATAAAACCATCTTTTTAACTTTAAAAATCACATTACATACCATGCAAAAATAACCAGAAGATCTGGAAAGAAGTTCTGTTTTTGTTTTTTTTTTTTTTTGCTTTTTGGGTCACACCCAACAGTGCACAGTGATTACTCCTGGCTCTGCACTCAGGAATTATTCCTGGCGGTGCTGGGGGACCATATGGGATGCTGGGAATCAAACCCTGGTCGGCCACGTGCAAGGCAAACGCCCTACCCGCTGTGCTATCGGTCCAGCCCCTGAAAAGAAGTTCTTTAAGGGTGCTAAAAATACTTCTTGGAAAGTGTTTACAAACTTACGAAAGGCTAGGAAATGCTCAGCTAGTTCAATCATCTTAAAGACGGAAAACATTTGAAGTTTAACATTTGTTTAAATTCATAGTTTGGATGACAGTGACAGTAGAAGGATAAGAACTGAGACCACTGTCTTCCTCACAATCTTTCCACGATAGTACTTCTATTATATATTCAATATTCATTTGGATGATTACCCATCCATAAAATCCCCACTACCGAGCAAGAACTCAGAAAACTCATCCTTGAGTATCATGCTCAATGAAAGGAGAAGGAAAGGGACAGATACAACATGACCTCTCTCACATGCGGGGTATAAAGACATAGAGTAAGAGAATAACATACGGCCAAATGGAACAGAGTCTGAGAACAAGTCTGCAGAACTGAGATTACTAGGTGGTTGGATGGTGGCACTAGGCTGGTGGGACACTCTGGTGGAGGGCATTGTTTAGTAACATTGTATGTATGAAACCCTATAATTAACAATATTATAATTCAAGGTGCCTAGCTGTTTTTTTTTTTAAGTTTAAGAAAGACAAATCTCATCCTTGGTCTTGAATTTCCTTGTATACTGACTGGAGCTAGACTTAAACATAACTCTCAAGGAACACTGTCAGCAATGAAACACAAGACTTAGAAACACAGGCAAAGTCACTGTACCCTGATTGGTCATACAATCCCACCTTTCTTACCACTTGACATAAGCAGAAAAACAATTCTGGACTGTCTTTAAACTCAAAATAGAATAAGCAGAAGATAAAAGCAGAGAAATACAGTAAATTATTGAGGGAAAATTATGCCAAATTAAATGTTGAGCAAGTTGTTTTTCTGTCTTCCTGAAGCATGTCATGGCCTTTTCCCAAATATCTCTTTCAAAATTTAGTTTTTGTTAGGACACTTTAAAAATTTTATTATTATTATTTTTTAATTGAATCACTGTGTATTATTATTTTTTAATTGAATCACTGTGAGATACAGTTACAAAACTTTCACAATAGGGTTTCAGTTATCCAATGTTCCAATACCCATCCCTCCACCACCACCAGTTATCCCACATATCCTTCCTGCAACACCCCCAACCCCCAGCCTGCCTCTATGGCAGACACTTTTCTTCTTTGTCATACATGACAATTTGATCTAACCAAGTTATCTTATAAGTACAGGTCTGAAATTATTTGTAATAATAATCATCAACACCAACACTTAACAGTATGGCTAGATTTAGAAGGCATATCACAAATTTCTAATAATGTGATTATAATTGGCCTTTGGGGCCACGTGTACTTATAATTGCTGGTCTAAAACCCTTCACGAAATAATGGTATGTGTGTGTGTTTTAAGTTAAGAATGTGATAACAAAATCAGTGATTAAAACACTAAAACATGCAAAATCTTAACAATTGCAACAACCATATTAACAGTTTACACATTAATTAACATGTTCAGTAATATGCTTATTGAACATACACTATCGGGTAAGTACTATAGTGGTGGCAAGTGTAAGTACTAAAGTTAAAATAAAGGTGTTCACTATCTTTATAAATATTATAGACTCTCTTACATCTAATTTACTATATATGTGTGTATATATTTTTTATATTATATATCAGAAAAATGTAAGCCCAGCAAATCCAGATAATACTTGACTGGGAGGGCAGTAATAGGGGCCACAGAGGAAAAGGGAAGGGAGCAACTATAGAATTATGTGGGTCAGGACAAAAGTCAGGAAATGACTCTAGTGTGGTGGTCCTTGAACTTGAAAGAGAAGTTGACTCTGGCCTATAATGAGGCTGGGATACATGGGGCTGTGAATGGGTGGCAAGTGTAAGACCTTCCAACTAAGCTGAGCAACTAAGGAACAATATACCAGACCTGCTTAAATGTTATCCCTCCCTCTGTCCCTCCCTCTCTCTTCTTTTTTTTTTGCTTTATGGGCCACACCTGGCAATGCACAGGGGTTACTCCTGGCTCTGCACTCAGGAATCACCCCTGGCGGTGCTCAGGGAACCATATGAGATACTGGGAATCGAACCCGGGTTAGCCCCGAGCAAGGCAAACGCCCTACCCGCTGTACTATTGCTCCAGCCCCAAATGTTATCCATTTCTAACTGCTTTTCACCTGAGGAAAAAAATTGGAGGGAGAGTAGGTCTCCTAAATGGTGATTGGAGGCCCAGAGGCTCCTTTTGGTTCTCAGCCAACATGTCTGGCAGTTCAATGCTTCGGTCTGAGAACATGGTGCTCCAGGGGCCTTCCAAGTGTCAGGTTATCCGGGGGCCACCCTAGTGGTGCTTGGAGTCCTGCAGAGCTGCACCTACCAATACTCAGAAGGGCAGCTGCATGCAAAGCATATGCTTTAATCCTTTAACTCTCTCTCCAGTCCTTTACCTGAAAATTTTTTATGAGACTCCAGATATACAGTCATATAAAATAAGTATACAAACATTTACTGAAAATGTTTGAACTAGATCCCACATTAAATAATGGAGAGAGCCTTTAATCTCCTTTAATTCCTTAATCTCCTTTAATTCCATATTCTCCTTAGGCTACCATTCCCTTTCTCTCTTCATTTTACAGAAATATCTATAAAAAGTTGTCTATTCTGATCATTTACTTCCTTACTTCCTATTTTCCTTTTAAATCAGTCTTCATCAGGAAGAAAAAAGGAATCTACTGTGGACTCCGTGCCATGATGTTTTCATTCGAGGTGCCCCAGAGAGGGCAGGTGAGAACCCTCCCCGCCCCAAGGGATCCAGCCCCGGCAGCTGGCCTCCACTACCAACCTACGCCATGCTCCAGGCCGCTATCCAGACACTCTGGCCACTTTGCAGCCGCGTGACACATTCTAAGACACTTCCTACCCATTTTCCGTATTTCCATAATTACCACACCATATCTGATGGAGTTCAGACAGCAGGAAACAAATTATATATATATATATACACACACACACACACACACACACACACACATACATACATATACCTCTTGGAGACCCTAGTAAGCTACTTAGAGTATCCTGCCCACACGGGCAGAGCCTGGCAAGCTATTCATGGCATATTCAATATGCCAAAAACAGTAACGATAGGTCTCATTCCCCTGACCCTGAAAGAGCCTCCAATCAAAGATGAGTAAGGAGAGGCTGCTAAAATCTCAGGGCTGGGAGAAATAGAGACGTTACTGGTGCCCGCCCGAGTAAATCTACGAACGATGGGATGACAGTGATACAGTGATACTGTGGACAGTCAACTATGTCCTCCCTGTAACTAATTTAAGGCCAATTAAGTCTCATCTTTCCTGAAAGCTCAACAGATAACCTACTTTTTTTTTTTTCACTTTGCTCCAGAACACTATTCTTGCCTATTTTGTTTTTCTTTTTTAACTTATTTGCCCTTCTCATGGGCTCATCATCTGCCTAAGGAATTGTAAAGTTGTACTATTTCTTCCTCATGCAGGATTTTCCTTCCCTACATGGAATTAATTACCTATGTGCTGACCAGAAACTCTAACAATTTTTTCACCTGTTTCTTCAAGAAAAGCAAATGGTATCTTACATTTAGCGAACTTATAAGAACTTTTTATTCCTCATGTTTTAATCCATAAGGAAAAATTTTTCCTAATGAAAATGAGCAAGCCAGCACCTAGAAAGTACAGTGAATTTCCCCACATCTAAAAAGTGCTGCAAATATTTGATCACTGCGAAATACGTACAGCTCACCACACACCCAAAGTCTTATTTATAGCACAGGTTTTCAACCTTTTTACATATCTGAAGATCAGTACCTGTCACTGCTCAGCAATGGAAAAGCAGTCAATAACTACCATGGCAGAGCGATGCTTTTCAGGAAACTTTTGATGCGAGTAGAAGAACAGTAGTTAAAAACCTCTACATTAGATGTAGATTGTTTTCCCTCTATCGGTCTTTTGTATAAAATTCTCAAATATTCACCATTATATTCTGGTTCATTGCTTTGTGCACTAGCCCTACACAACAGAAATTTAATAAGGAATAGCTGTAAATAAATAATTAAATTTTTTAAAAAATAGAAGCTGTAACATGATTTTTTTAAAAAATTATATTTTTATTTTATAAGTTTCAATGATCTCCTGCTCTTTATAGTGGAAGATTACATAATTTAAACCCAGAAAATAGTAAAAATTGAATAAAAGCTGTGAAAATATGTGCTTAAAGGCACTGATGGGTCAAAAAGTCAACGAACTCCACATCCTCATCTTGTCCTTTTAGTAAACCCTTTAGGCTCATATCCACCCTGTGTTCTTAACTCTAGTCACCGTAGTTTGTAGCATGAACCGACAGCTCTACTCATCAAACCTCACACTGCAAACACACTTACACATCCTGTCATTTCTGATTCCTAATCCCTCAGAGCTCCCAGTGGGGCAAGCACAAAGATTCACCCTCCAAAAGCAAATAAAACAGGTAAGCCCCGTGAAGAAGCCCACCAAACTTAATGACTGAAAATAACAGAGAAGTACTACCAATACCAACCAGCTCTGTAAGCTCTCTGATAATAATTTTAAGAACACTATGTGGAGAGTGATTAATGATCTCAAAGATACAGCAGTCTAGTCAGCACAGCATAGAAAGCATTAGAGTGGAAATGAGAAAACTGCAATCAAAAGTGACAGAAATGAAGAGTATGGTGGGTGAAGTTAACTTAATAGAAGATCTGAGCAGCAGAATGACAGCAGCTGAGGAAAAGATTGGTGAGTACCAAGATAAGATGGTGAAATCTCTAGGAAATAACAAATGATGGAAAAAAAAATCTGGAAAGAAATCAACAGTACAATAGATAACTATGGGATGAATTCAAGAGGAATAATCAAAGAATCACTGGAGTCCCTCAGATACAAAGGCAAATTTGGTGAACTACTAGTCAAAGAAACCATAGATTTCCAAGAGACTCAAAAATTCCCAGTAAAATAAAACCAAACAGAAATAGTCCAGGGCACAATATGGTCAGAATGACAAAATCCAAAGACAGAGACAGAATACTGAAAAGCAGCATGATCAAAGAAGGAACTTACATACAAAGGAAATCCCATAAAATTCACAGCAGATCTATCAGATGAGATTCTATGGGTCAAAAAAGAAAGGTACAATACTGTTATAAAGCTAAATGAAATGAACAATTCACCAAGAATATCCTTTACAGCTAGATTATCAAAGTTGAACAAATGATACAAATTTTTATGGATAAGCAAAAGCTTAAGAAATTCAAAACCTTGAAACCAGTTTTCCAAGAACCATTAAAGGAGCTTCTTTCAAAACAAACTTCTGTGGTGAGAGACAGTACGGTGGGTAAGGCGCTTGTCTTGCATACTGGCCACAGACTGGGCCAATCTGGGCTGTATCCCTGGCACCACTTATGGCCTCCCCAGTACTGCCAGGAGTGACCCTTGAGCAGAGCTGAGTATAACCCAAAAATAAAAAACAAACTTCTCAACACCTTGCCTTTGACCATGGCATTCATTCATGGTGAGGATGGTTTATTGTCCTCTGCTAGATTACGGTAGATTTATTCCTTAGTTAGCTAAGGGCTTTATACTTTCAAAATAATAAATTAACATTTCATTTATTTTGATTGTTCTTTCTATACCTACTCAAGTGATTTTTTTTTACATCTGTATAGATATTTTCTTTTACTTCTGAAAGCAGAAATATAAGCTTTATCCATATTTTCTAAAATAAAACCAATAATATCTCTGTAGGAAAAACACTTTTATATGTTCATAGATCTTTTCAGATTTTCGTTAAACTTTTAAAAATTCTCTCCCCACTCTTACTAAGTTGTACAGTTGTAAGATCTACTTAATGTAAATCTTAAATACTTTTTCACAGAATTACTCATAGGATAAAAAATTTATAACTATAAAAAGAAATCCTTGGGGCGAAGAAATGAACAGAAACTTTACCAAGGAAGAAATACGAATGGCCAAAAGGCACATGAAAAAGTGCTCTGCATCACTAATCATCAGAGAGATGCAGATCAAAACAACTTTGAGATACCACCTCACACCACAGAGACTAGCACACATCCAAAAGAACAAAAGCAACCGCTGTTGGAGAGGATGTGGGGAGAAAGGGACCCTTCTTCACTGCTGGTGGGAATGCCGACTGGTTCAGCCCTTCTGGAAAACAATTTGGACGACTCTCAAAAAATTAGATATTGAATTCCCATTTGACCCAGCAATACCACTGCTGGGAATATATCCCAGAGAGGCAAAAAAGTACAATCGAAACAACATCTGCACATGTATGTTCATCGCAGCACTGTTTACAATAGCCAGAATCTGGAAAAAACCCGAATGCCCCAGAACGGATGACTGGTTGAGGAAACTTTGGTACATCTATACAATGGAATACTATGCAGCTGTTAGAAAAAAGGAGGTCAAGAATTTTGTAGTCAAGTGGATGGGCATGAAAAGTTTCATGCTGAGTGAAATGAGTCAGAAAGAGAGAGACAGACATAGAAAGATTGCACTCATCTATGGTATATAGAATAACAGAGTGGGAGACTAACACCCAAGAACTGTAGAAATAAGTACCAGGAGGTTGACTCCATGGCTTCGAGGCTGGCCTCACGTTCCGGGGAAAGGTCAACTCAGAGAAGCGATCACCAACTACATTGTAGTCGAAGGCCATGTGGGGGAAGGGAGTTGCGGGCTGAATGAGGGCTAGAGACTGAGCACAGCGGCCACTCAACACCTTTATTGCAAACCACAACAGCTAATTAGAGAGAGAAAACAGAAGGGAATGCCTTGCCACAGTGGCAGGGTGGGGTGGGGGGGAGATGGGATTGGGGAGGGTGGGAGGGACACTGGGTTTACGGGTGGTGGAGAATGGGCACTGGTGAAGGGATGGGTTCCCAAACTTTGTATGAGGGAAAGTGTATAAATCTGTAACTGTACCCTCACGGTGATTCTCTAATTAAAAATAAATAAATTTAAAAAAAAAAAGAGGAAAAAAAAAAAAGAAATCCTTTTGAAAAAAATTATCAACTTAATGACTTACAATTTTGTGAAATTTCAGGAATTTAGCTTTATTTATCTCTCTCTGTATGTACATATATACACACACATATATACACATATATGCCATTACATTCACAATCAAAACAAATGGCCAACGGCATCAAGACTGGAGATTCTGTCAACAGACTGAGTTCACCTAGAATGTGGGGATGGGTGGAAGGGGTCCTTGTGACATTGGTGAAGGGAAGTGGGCACTTGGGTAGTGGGGTACTGGAACAACACATGCACAAAAAATATTATTAACAGAATTGCAGATTACGGCATCTCAATAAAAATGGTAAAGAAAAAAAAGAGTCAATGAAGATTTAAAGGGTCAAAGATGAAGAAGACAGAAACCTGAAGAGATGATCCTGAAGTTTCAGGAATTTGAAATGAAATTCGGCTTCCTGAAGTGAGTGGTAATGCCAGTTCCAAGAGCTGTTAAGGAAAATACATCAGAATTGTGGGGAACAAAAATAGAGTCCTGTGCCTGCTAAGGTAAAGTGGAGGCTAATAAACTTTCCACATTCACGTGATGACTCAAAGGGCTACACTACAGACATAAGAGAGGGTGAACCAGAACTTACTACAGTCTGCAGTGGCATGGAACACAATTTCAAATCGCCCCAATCTTAAAACAAGGAATTAAAGGTGAATCAATATTGCCAGCACTCTGGATGCTTGTCAGAAGTCAAGGTAAGTTCTCTGTGTAGAAAGTTAGTCTCCCCCTCAATGGTTTCTACAACTACTGAAAAATACAATAGCGGATATACACAAAAAGAGTTCAGATACACAGAGAGACAGGACAACATGAAAACAAGCAACAATTTAAAAAATAACAAGAAGGAAAAAGATGACGGAATCAGATCCACAGGGGATACTATGGCATGATAAAATGGACTAACTTTTAGAAAAACAACTACCAAACCACTGATAGTGAATGAAGGGGCTGCCTAATAAAAATCAAGACTTTGCTAGGAAACTGGAAAATACAAAAGGAAATAAATGAAATTCCCGGTCTGAAAAATACAGTAACAAAATTTAAGAGCTTGGATTAGGGGCTGGAGAGATCATGCAGTGGGGTAAGTTGTTAGCACTGTACAAAGACAACAGGACTCAATCCGCACCACCCAGTATGTTTCCCTGAGCCTCACCAGGAGTGATCCCTGAGTGCAGAGATGGGAGTAATCCCTGAGCATCACAGGGGGAGACTCCAAAATCAAACCAAACAAAGACAAGATTTTGGTGTAAAAGCAAATTAGAAGAGAAAAATGAGGTTAATTATATCAAAAGAAAACTGAGGGAGAACAGAAAGTACATTATAATGAAAGGCTAAAAAGCAAAACAAGAATTTTGTTTTTAGAGTATTCAGATCAAAACTTACCTCTTAAAGAACAACTGGTTACTCATTATGAAACAAAACAAACTAAATGTTACTGTAGAAAATAAATACTAACCTAACTTTTAACTCTAGAGAAAATATCCTTTAGGAATAAAGTTGAAATAAAAACATTTTCAGAAATTCCAAAAAACAGAAATAATTTTATACTTTATTTGAACCAAAAGAAAACCATGACTATTTCTTGCTACTTGGGGCTATGCCAGATAACTGCACTGTAATGTACAAGTATTGTCATTTTAAGAAGGCTCTTCTTTCCTAGTCACGGGGCAAATAACATTTATAAAAATAATTACAAATGTATAGAAGGTATATAAGGGCTAAGGAAAATAACAAAAAACACTTATTAACTTATAAAGGCTTGAATTTCATCAAACAAATTCAGTAAAATTCATGTCCAAATTTTACTGTCCTTGAAAATGTTTCATTTTTTATTGCTCTTGACTGTTCCTCTATTTAAAGTACAAAGCATATCTCTTTTGTATTTGACGTATTTTGTTTCCCATAGCAAATCATGGGTGACAAAAGTGCGTAACAGATGATCTAAAGCAGTTTGAATATTCTATAGTATGGAGAGGGAGTTAATTTTCCTGAGGAAAATAAATAATTCTGTACCAGCTCTATAATGCTCTCACAAGTCAAGCATACATACACTTTAAATATAGTAGGCTTCCCAAAATAACTGAGTTGCAAACAAGATTCACAAAGACAGGAAAAGACTATTTTTGCATCACAAATGAGATCATTTCAAGATTAGAAGTGGCATACTTAGGAATTTCAAGTTTTTCCACCTTTATATAGAAATGAACCACTGCAGGGAATCATTTCACCTTTAATGTATATTTAAAATTAAACAATCAGATACAAAACAAAAAGCATGAAACACAAACGTTCCCATGGATTAGATAACTGAACTATTTTTCTAACACACTATGGACTGGGTTTTAAAGATTTTTTCCATTTATCACCCTCACATTGTTGTGTTTTCCATGCTCCAGACATAGAAGGAAAACACAGTAACACAGGTTAGCCAGAGCTGTGTCTCAGTGCAAATGCACACACTTGTGTTTGTGAAATCCTGGGTTTGACTCCTAGCACAGCAAAAAGGAAAAGAAAAAAGGCAAGGGGTGGGGTGGGGGGAGAAAACAGGTTGCAGCTACAGAACACAGATAAAAAGGTTTAGAAAACTATGGTTCATATATGTAAAGAAAACCATTAGTGATCACGACAATCGTGATAGTGGAAAAGAGTCTTAGGACTGTGTAATTAATTGACAGCGTATTTTGACTTGAAAAAATAAAGAACAAAAGAATAGGCATTAAAAACATGAATAATATGTGCAAATTGTAAATCTAAATTAGGGGGAATTACTTAGGAGGAATGAGTAAAGAGGAGAGGTCAAATGAATTGCTAAGAAATCTCTATTTTCTTTGTAAAGATAAAAAGTCATGCTTCCCTGACTTTTGAGAAGACTAAATAGCTGAGTTAATTTTTTTAAAAAGGATCAAGATAATAAAAATCAATTCACTACAAAAAGTGATATATTTTAAATTTTATGGTAAAAAAAATCAATGAATCCAAAAAGAATGATAAAAGCCAGTCTTACTATTACTCTCTAACACTGTTGGTTTTTAACAAATACAAACTAATCGTCCTCATAAAATGCATATATCTTTAACAATTAACATTACTGAAGATTTGTTTTTTGACATATTCTAATACAATATATGTGCTTGCCAAGGTGCCATTGCATTCTTGCATAAATACACGGATCCAAAGATAAAATCCCCCAGTCCCTATCCACATCTCAGAAAGCCACTGAATGCTGGAAAACAACAGAAATTTATTCTCTTCTGGAAATGAACCAGAAGGCAGACTATCATCATTGGTAGCCAGAATATGATTCAGCAGAGCTTTGTGTAAAAAGTTCAAAACGACCCCAAAAGGCCTCTGGAAGTAGTGAACTGCTTTTATCCTTTTGGAATCACTACCGACTGCATCTATGAACTTCTGTTTACAACTGAAGAACACACAAGGATGACAAAGTGATGACTTTAAAAGAACAGGCAGCAACAAGCACTTAGGGAACCTTCAGCAAATACCAGGTAGGAGAAACGCAAATGTCTGATAATAAATAGCTTTATATGACCAGTAATTTGATAAAATAAAAAATAGGGCATGAAAACTAAAAACATTTTTTAAAGTTTTAGCATTTAAATGAATTTTTAGAAGAAATAAGATGTATTAATAGAATATACAATTTTTCTGTCTCCTATGACTGCTATAGTTATAACTTTTTGTCTTTGCTAAGCAAGAGTAAACAAAAACCCAAATTATTTAAAAATTCAATATTACTTTGATATATCTGAAGAGAGTTAAAAGTGGACAATGCAGAAGAAAGAATCCTTGAAGATGCACAGAACTAACAGGAAAGCTGGGTATTAAATTTCATGTAGCTTCACATAAGGAATCTTCTTTCAAGTAGTCTGAGATCTGCACTTGCTCTTGTAATATTAAGCATCACCTAACAATTAACAATCAGTATTGTTAGTTAATATATAAAAAGGTACAGCAGAGCAATGGTAATCATTGCTATTGAAATGAGAAAGTTGTATTAGAAAGTTGTACTCTAGATGACTACTACGAAGTTGTCAAAAGAACTATCTTGTGAACTCAAGTCGACAATCTGTGATGTCTTTTCTGTTTAAAACATGAGTGTCAAATAGATGGGAAGAAAAGATAGGAAATTACAAACAGACTGGACTGAAATACATGTTTTCTATTAATTTTCCCTAAACATTCATGTAAAACTTGTAAAGTGTTTTTGTTTTTGTATAATGCTGCTAGCGGTTAAGAAGACTTACAAATTAAGGAACTCCGGGGTTTCAGGAGCAGGCTCATGATGAGTCTGATCAGTTGCCTGACTTTATTATCAGTATGATTTTTCTCTAAGGTGTCTGAACATGTATTTCAGTAATCCACCCATTTTTACTATTTCCACATTGTAATTCAGCTCACCCATGTATTGTTTTGTTTAAAAGTTGAGCCCAAATGTAAGACTGGGTGAAATCATCTCTTGTGGTTTCATATGCTTTTTTAGTTCTGCTCTATTGAAAAAAAGTACCTTTGAAAAATGGGACTTCATAAAATCTTGGTTTCTCTTCAGACTCAAATCTCTTCAATAATTTGTGCTAATATTTTTTAATTTAAAAATCTCCATAGTTTTCAGATTTCAGTAATGCTTTTGGCAGAACGTTTTTTGAACAGTTTCAACTTTCTGAATCTGTTCTTATAGTTCATTTCCCACTATCCAAGCTCCCAAGAATGCAATGGTCAGAAGACTGAATGAGTGTGGAAGCCCCTAAGCTTTCGTGAATGCAATATTCAGAGGACCGAATGCGTGTGGAAGCCTCTAAGTTACTGTGTTTGATTGTGTTCCCTTAAAAAAGATTCACTAGCCATTAGTCTGGTCTCACAGAGTTGAACATTTTTCAGAGTCATAAAGTACTCAAACAAATTCAAGAGATGGGGATGGAGAAGATCCTCATTTTTTTTTTTTAAATTCTGTACATGTTTATTAACGGTAATCATTATACCCCTAGCTGCATATAATAAGAATTTCTAAGAATTCAAGGTTGGTTAAATTTTCAGATCTAGAAACCTAGGGTATGTGGGGTTGAAGGTAAATGTATAAAAAAGCTTCTCAGATGAAAAAAATTGGGGTGCAAACTTAGCATCTCACATATTACTTTGCATTTTCTTGGGGTGGGTAGGTGCCTTTGAAAGCAGAGCTCAGTAGGTCACAGCCCCACCTCTTCCCTGGCCAGAAATTCAACACAAGGACTAGAAGATATGGTGCTGCCCTGGTTCTTTACTGTCAAGGCTTACCTGGGGCCACCGTGGTGGTGTTGGGGCCTCCAGAATATACTTAGCAATGTTCTTAGCACCATGTGAGGAAGATCCTCATTCTTGAACCAAATTTTCTCTCTCTCTCATGAAAGGAAAATGGCAAATGCTATGTATAAGGAAAAGTTCACTTCATTTTGCTCTCCCTACTCCCCCTCCAAATAATAAATTTCATGAAGTCCAAGATTTATTTCCTCCCTCTCCCGTCTTAATTGGTAGAATGAGAAATACACAAAGAAAGAAAAAAGATCAAAACAAAACAGAAATGAACAAGCTGTAATGAAGAAAGATGGGCTCCTTCTTGGACCATGGCTAAAAGCTGCAAAACCTGGAACCCCAGGAGAAAGGCACCAGGACAAGAGTTGTGTGGTGAGGGCTGGGTGGGGTGAGTTGGCTCAAGGACATGAAGCTCAGTTATTCTAATCTGATCTACAGGCGTCTTTTATGTGATTCTCAAATGCCAATTTTAATTCGAGATACACTGAATTTTAAGGGCAGAGACTGTGAAAGTGTGCTAGGAATTTTTCGGAGTCATTTCTCCTGACTTCTTTTACTACTTGATAGTCTTTCAACACAAATTTAGATTACCACTGCCAACAGAAACCCTTGACTCTCCTCCACCTTTCTGTAGCCTCGTGGTTCCTTTATGACCCATTCTTTTTCCTCTATAAACACAGTGTGGTAATCCTTAAAACATACGATTGAGAAGCAGAGACCATATAATACAATTTTGATTCCAAATCATATATACATTATCAAAATAATAAATTTCAACTCCAAAGTATTAAAAAAATACAAAAAACCTAGTTAAATGAGTTCTACAACCTAACAAGAGCAGCCAAAAAAAAAAAAAGAGTAAAATCAGAGTCATTCATTTTGTCAGACAATGCAAGGAACTAGAAAAGTGGGAAAACACTACAGAAAGTGAAGGTGCAGAACAGGAAGAGACCATGGGTAATGCTAATCTTTGCTTCTGTCTCTCAACTCAAGGTGATGAAGAAAGACTTTTTCATAGTGAACAGGCATTGTTGGATTAACATAATCACAAACCAAACATAACCACAAAATTTTTATGTGAAAATTGTATTATTATCATGATATTTTATCACAGGAAGTAAAAGGTATGAATGAAACTGGCCCAAGTCACTGTACCATTTCTTCTTTTTTTATTAATGAATCACCATGAGCGTATAGTTACAGATTTACATATTTTCGTGCTTGTTTCAGTCATACAATGCTTGAGTACCCACCCCTCCACCAGTGCCCATTCTCCCCCAACGATGACCCCGGAATCCCTCCCACCCCCCATCCCCCACCCCCTTTGCCCCCTCCACCCCACCCCGTCTCTGTGGCAGGGCATTCCCTTTTGTACTCTCTCACCTTTTGGGTGTTGTGGTTTGCAATAAAGGTATCGGGTGGCCATCATGTTCAATCTATAGTCTACTTTCAGCACACCTCTCCCATCCCGAGTGGGTCCTCCAACCATACTTTAGTTGGTGTTCCCTTCTTTATCTGAGCTGCCTTTCCCCCCAGTATGTGAGGTTGGCTTCCAAATCATGGAGCAAACCTCCTGTACCATTTCTTCTATGAAACACATACTATGTATCTCACTTGGAGAAAAAAGTACTAGGAACCACTATAGTTTCCTTATTTCAGCTCTTCCTGTGTATATACTGTAATTTGTTCTTTTAAAAATAGATACTTGTCTCCTTAAAATTTTTTCTTTTGTAAACAATGTTTTAGTAGAAGTAACATTTCTATGTTCTTTTATTAATGTGGAGAATACTGACAGGTAAACAGATTTATAATTTTGACCAAAAGTCATTAAAATTTTCACTTTAGCCTTACATTAAAAGGAAATTGTTCTAACTTATTAAATTGGATTTTAGTATTTTATTATTTAATCTCAAGATAAGGTCTTGTGTAAATGTTGACTTATAATGACCTTTTAGTTATACTACAGAGAAAGTTGTTACTATTTTCATATGAGGTATTTCTGCTAAGTGGCAAGAATTATGAAATAAAAATTACTACTATAGAGTGTTAAATGAACTTATAATAATTAAAAAGATTTATCTTTCTCAGATTATCCTAGATTCCTGGACTATTTGGAGAAGCTTGGAAACTGTATAATGTATACCCACAAACACTCATGTTTTCATACAAATAGTCATATTGGCATGTCAATGTCTATAAGTACTATTTGCAAACTTAACTAATTCAAATGGAGAAATATTTTAATGCCATACAGCACTCAATTGGTCACATAAAAAGTCTATATCATACTTCTTGTCAAAACCAAGTTCTATTCTAACAGTAACATTTCAAATCTCCACAGGAATATACAGATGAAAAAACAAACATGTAAAGTAGTAAAATAGATAAAAAAAACAAAAGTATGGATTTAAGAAAAAAGTTCTGAACAATGGTTTCATTTTTAGCTCATAAAGGATAGCATGCTTTATTGAAAAAGATATTTCATTATTTTCTCTTATACATTATATTTCCCTTAGACAATACAACAAAATTAAGAAACATTTTAAGATGTCTCTGCTAAGAGGGAGTTCCTAATTATTCATCCTGGGGCATATCTAATAAAATATTGCTTTGTTTCTGATTTGGTAAATGAAATAAAAGAGAACAAATTAGGAATTATTCAATTCCAACATCAAATACACACAATATTTCTCAGGAAGGACCTCTCCCTTTTATAATTAAGTTAATTGGTAAGCTTACACAAGAAGCTCCGTGAACAGTGAGTGTACTTTCAAACTGCTATAACACTAACTCACTGTTTTAGCATTTTTTTTAAAGCAAATACAAAGTTTTGTGTTTTTTTTTTTTTTCAGTCAACCTTTTACTGGAAGACTTAAAATAAAGCTGACATACAAATTCCAAAACAGCAGCATGCTCACCTGTAGCAAGAAGTACAACTTGTTTGGGTGAAATTGTGTAAATTCAGAAAAGAAAAAAAGCCCTAATCATGCTTTCTCTCAGGACATTGTTGGTATGAGGATACAGGAAAAGAGATCAGGTCCTCAGAAGCAGCATGTCTTCAATTAGTCAAGACATCACTGCAGATAACTTGCTCTTTCATTCAAATGTTAAATGAAATGCATTATTAAATATTAAATGCATTTCCCAACATTTTATTTTATTATTATTTCCCAACTATTTTAAGACTTTGCAAAGTGTGAAACTACCACTAAGTAAGCGCAACTAAAATCAGCAGACTGTAATATCAAGACTATTTCAAAGGCAAAGATTACATACAAATTAATGTTCACTTGAGCTCCAAATTTTAACATCTTTTTGGTGAATCAATTCAGCTAGCACATAAACAAAACAAGCTCAGAAATAGTCCCTTTAGACTAACGTACACATCCTGTTTTAAAAGATACACCCTGTATTTCCTAAGCACAATAGATGTAACTTTTACTATAATTATACTTAAAAAATTTTCTGGCATGTAATAAAACCATTGTTCCCCTGAGAGTCATGTTGCCACACTGCATTTCTACGCACTTATCTTCCACAAATCTCACAGGGAAGGTAAAGAGACATTCTTTCAAGGTCAGCTGTTTAGCTTACCATGGCTTAAAGGAACCCAAAAGACAGGAATTATTCAGGTCATTTGTATAAGATGCATTAATAAAAATTACTAAAACAAGAAAGTTATTAGATAAAACAACATGAATTTGCTGATACTTGCTTTTTTAAAAATAGGAGTTTTTCTTATGGTGCCTATGGATCAAAGTTAAGGGGTTTCACATGCTAGGCATGAGCCTGGGCAGCCTGTCTCAAAGCCCTCTCACCAACCCAATATTATTTTTTCTGAGACACAAAAATGACCATTTCACCTAGTTCAATTTAATATAGTTATTAAATCCTACCAATCACAGAACCACAGTAGTACTTACTACCAAACTTGATTTAAGGTAGTACTGAATTGGAAAACTGATGCTTTACAATTTAATATTTCAATGAAAAAAACAGGATATTGTCTTTTTATTCATTCTGAAACCTGATTGAACAGATATTACAGAATATTGTGTTTAAAGAATAGTAAATACTACTTATCATGAAAAGCTTTAATCCTAAAAACAGCTACAGTCACCCTACGGGGTTCATAAAACAAATACAATCAACGTTTGTGGATAACACATATAACAATATAATGTTAAAAATATACTGGACTTTTTTTGGACATGAATTACCAAAATGTAATCTAACTTTAAGTGAAAATCAAATTATTAAAGAAATCTAAAATTATTATACTCATCACTGTCACTGTCATCCCGTTGCTCATCAATTTGTTTGAGCGGGCACCAGTAACATCTCTCATTGAGAGACTTACTGTTACTGTTTATGGCATATCCAATACGCACGGGTAGCTTGCCAGGCTCTGCCGTGCTGGCTCCATACTCTCGGTAGCTTGCCAGGCTCTCCGAGAGGGGCGGAGGAATCGAACTCAGGTCAGCCGCGTGAAAGGCGGACGCCCAACCGCTGTGCTATCGCCCCAGCCCTATTATACTCATACAAGTAATTTTTGTACATTATTTTGTTTGATTTGGGGCCACATTCAGCGACGCTCAGGGTTTACTCCTGGCTCTGTACTCAGAGATCAGTCCTGGTGAGGGTGAGGGGACCAGATGCTGTGTTGTTATGTCATGTACAAGGCAAGTGCCTACCCGCTGTACTCTTTCTGGTCCTATAGTTTTTACACATTTTTCAAAAAGCAACTTACCTTTTTTTGGGGAGGGTGTCCCAGTGGTGTCAGCAAGGTCTCTAGGGCTGCACCTGACAAGGGTTGAGGGACCAGGTGCTGAGGGATGGAACTGGGGTCAGTACAGGTAAGGTAAGCTCCTTAATCCTTGTACCATATATCAGGCACCTCAAAAAGTGACTTAATTCTGACTGATGGAACTATATACCTTGATTCCTCAAAGATTAAATCATGTATGCATAACTACATATGTAAATTTCTATTTATTTAGGATTGTATCACTGTCATCCCATTATTCATGGATTTACTCGAGCGGGTGCCAGTAATGTCTCCATTTGTCCTAGCCCTGAGATTTTAGCAGCCTCTCCTTACTCATCTTTCCCAATGATGCCGTATTGGAGGCTCTTTCAGGGTCAGGGGAATGAGACCTGTTATTGTTACTGTTTTTGGCACATTGAATATGCCATGGGGAGCTTGCCAGGCTCTGCTGTGCAGGCAGGATACTCTTGGTAGCTTGCCAGGCTCTCTGGGAGGCATATATATTTATTTCCCTCCATGATGATGTATCCAGAAAAATGTTCACTCATGTGTGAGGCCTCGGCCCGAGCGTATGGAAAGCGGCCTGGAGCGTGGCGGCGGCTGAGTAGTGGAGGTCAGTGGAGGTTGGCTTTGGAGCCTGGGTCCCTTGGGATGGGGAAGGCTTTGGTAAGATAAGTTATTTTAACAATATTGATTCTTTCAATATGAAGCATGGAATATCTTACCATTTTCTATATCTCGAGTTACTTAAAATTACCATAGTATAATCTTCTGCATCTTTTGCTAAGCTGATTCCTAGATACTTGATGTTTTGGGATACTGCATTAAATGAGATAGATTCCTTGATTGCTTTCTCCTCTTATTCATTTGTTGTATATAAGAATGCGACCAGTTTTTGTATATTCACTTTGTAGTCATGACTCTGCTGCACTGGTTTATTGTTTCTAGGAGCTTTTTAATGGATTCTTTAAGGTCTTCTAGATATATTATTATGTCATCTGCAAATAGTGATAATTTGTCTTCTTTTACAATTTAGATCCCTCTGATTTTTCTTGCCTGACTAATTGCACTATAGCCAGGACAACTAATACTACATTGAATCAAGTGGAGACAGTGGTTATCCTTACTGTATACTTGATCACAGTGTGAATGCATTCAGTTTTCCACCATTCAGAATGATACTGACATTGGGCTTGTTATAGATGACCATTACTATCTTAAGGATGGTTTCTTCCATCCCTATTTTATTGAGGACGTTCTATGTCAACTATATGTGATGGAGCAGAAATACTCTTATAAGCACCTTATAGGGAACCTTATGTTAAATGTTGTATACTAGGCTACTCAAGTGATTAGGATTTTAGTTTTTTTCCGGATGCAATGCAGTTCAGCTATCTAATGGGAAAGTATATAGCAATCACTTTTCCATATTTTATGCTACAGAAATAAGATTAGTACTATGACAGGAGATTATTTCTTGTTTAACTTTACTGTTTCCATCCTCTGGTGAATCCAAACAGTTTGGTCAATAACTCAGAACCATTTTCTTTGCTCACTGACCTTTAAAAAGTCATGTTTAAATATTAACGAGGCCAAACATTAATTTTTAAGCTACTTTTATTGTTCTTTAATGATTCTTCTAATTACAAAACTCTACCAAAATCCTATTTTCTTGACAAATAAGTAGATCTGGCTCTGAACTTGCCAACATAAATCTTATGACTGTAAGAGTAACAGATTAGTGGGAATGGGCTATACATGTAAGTCAAAAATAAATCGTTAAGTATTAAGTTCACTATGGGAGCAGACAGAGAAATGTCAAACCTGCCAATGGTTTCTTGGAGATGCTATTTGAGATAAAATTAGAGGATAAAAAAGGAAATTCAGCAGATGAGAAATGAGGATTCAGACTGATCAGTATGAATCAAGACAAAAGAGAATTGAAGTGATGTGCCACCATTAAAACCATACTTATGTTTGAATATGTAGAGAAACAGCTGGACAAAAGGGTGAGGAACGTGGAACAATGTTCAGGAAATCTATGACATTCCTCTTCTTTTGGAGATGTAGATAAATAGCCAGAGAAAGGGTGGGAAATGTGAATACAATGTTCAGGACAAGCTATGACACTGCTCTTTCTCTTTCCTTTCTGTGGTTCTTAATGATTGTGTCTTTTCCTCCAAGAAGAGTTCCTACTAAGTTTATACCAAACTTCTCTCTGGAATACCACAATCACACAGAAAAACTGCAAAGACTCTTGCAGTTCTATATGCAAAAAGATACAATCATCATTTTTTAAAGTTCTGCTCATTTCTTATACCCCACATCTTCATTAATGGACCCATAAACTTTCAAGTTACCAATTCTAAAATCTTAAGTCATTTTTCATTCCTACTCACCCAATCAAATGGAATATACGTTGTTACTGATTATATTTGTAAATCTATAATTTCTGTACTCCCTTTGAGACTTTTGAGTTTAGTTTAGCCATATCAACCTTACTCAAAGAAACAATAAAGGCGTCCTGATTCCTAACTCCCTAAAATTGGCAATAGTTATTGGAAATAAGGATCTGAGTGAGAAGAGACATGAGATCTTAGGTAGACCAAATAAATGAGGAAGACGTAAGAGTGTAAATCAACAGTGAAATGATAACAGTGAGTCTGACCATGCAGATAGTCAGCAGTACCAAGAGGATGAACATGATAGAGTAAGAATCACAGTATTAGGACTGGAGAGATACTATATGGTGATTTAGGCATTTGCCTTACACAGAACTGACCTGAGTTAAATTCCCAGCACTGCATATGTTTCCCTGAGCACTCTCAGGAGTGACCCCGTAGCACAGAACTAGGAAGAGTCCTGTGTATTACTGGGTGTGACCTCAAAACAAACAAACAATAAACAAACAAAAAGAATGGCAGAATAAGCAAAGTAGAGGAAAAGGTAAAGGGATAAGACAAAGAAATTCAAGTGCTGATAGAGAAAAATCACAAAACAGTGAGAAAGTTAATGAGAGGTTCCCCTACTCCTGGTCCCCCTAAACACACACAGACACACAGACACAGACACAGACACACACACAGACACAGACACACACACACACACACACACACACACACACACAAACAGCAATGCTCGGGCTTACTCCTGGCTTTGTGCTCAGTAATTCCTCCTGATGATGCTTGGTGGATCATGGGATGCTGGGATCGAATCAGGGTTGGCTGTGTGTAAGGCAAACACCCCTCCCACTGTACTATCAACTCCAGCCCCAGGAGAGGTTTTTGAGAAAGAATGATCTATACAGTTCTATTTAGAATAGTATGTGAGTCTAGAAATAGACCACAGAACTTTTATCAAGTAAGAGCTTCCAGCTAAACTCTTCAAAAACAACAGGATAGTGTCAATTGTATTAGGGATGTTTTAGGGATAAAAGCATAGACCAGTCAGTTATTTAATAAGTATGGCTCCTCTATTTTAAACAAAAAAAAATCTTAAATAGTATAACAGAAATGGGCTTCCCTAAGTAAGTATATGGTGAAAATAGAACAGAAAATAAATGATGGAATGAAAGATCCCTGTTGGTGGCAGGGAGGAGCCCAGTGCACAGGAGCTGGACTGCCCTGGAGAGCAAGCACTTGATTCTCTAACACAGTGAGAGGTGGGTCAACACCACAGTGCATGAAATTAAATTAAGAAGAGCTGCTGGAAAAGTTGTCATCTAATATTTTCTCTAGTATTTCTGAAATAAGTAAAGGGATCTATGTCACTGGTGAAGAATAAGGGGCCTAAGATAAAAGTTAAGTATTAAAGCAAGTTAACTAGTCAATTGCTGTGTAACCTGAAAGTGTATTTTCCAACCATACATTCACATTTCAAATCCTAACCCTTAAAAGCTAATTTACCCTATATATTTCAGAAGTAAACTGTAGAGAAGGTATAATAAAAATAAAGACAAAGCTTTCTTTTATAGTGGACTATGAAATAAGGACCTTACAGACTCCATCTCTTCCAAAATTTCCATTTCTGCTTCTAAAGGGATAAGGAATAGTGTACAAAATCAACGAGGTCACTGTAATCCTGTATATTTCAAAGAAGTAGCTTAGTAAAATAAACTGACATTTTCAGCAAATTACACCCCAAATAACATGTCCTTACAAAGTTTTAGAAGCCAAAATAAATGTTTCAGTACATTAGAAACAAAAGAATACTTGAAGGGCCAAAATTATCAGTTTATGAATGTCTCAATAATCAAGAAAGCTGTTATTATTCATAGGCTATTGCAAATTATTTTGTTGTGACTGTTCTTTTCTTCACCTCTAAAATGAAGTTTTATTTGTTGTATTTGTCTATGCTGTTATTTATTTATTTTTAAAATTTTTTATTAGTGAATCATCATGAGGTACAGTTACAGACTTACACACTTTCGTGCTAGTGTTTCAGTCATACAATGTATACTGTTATTTATTATAGAAAATCTAAGACAGGCTTTATTCCCAATATAAATGAAAAAATACAAATAAAAAAGAATGTTAACATACTATCTTTATACCTGATCCCAAATTTTTCAATACTCACATTTAGTTTTCTTTATAGAAGTAAATCTTAAGAGCATATCAAGAGACCAAGTATAAATTATTAAAGTTTAATAAATCAACAATCAACGTAAATATGGAACATTATGTATATACTCAGCATATTTCAAGTGAATTACTCAAGTAAATGGAACAAAATGTTAATCTACAGGTACTTTTCACTTGTTTAATAATTTGGAAGGCCTATATCAAAAACAATTTAAGTTGAAGACATTTTGGACTTTTTTTCCTATGAATTGTTTCCTAAAGAAAAATTAGCCCAGAAAGTATATATAATGAAAAATGTTTTTTAAATATTTGAATAGGATTAAATATTATATGGCATATATAGCTGATATTAAATATTATATGGCTGGTATAAGATTAAATATTATACGGCTGATATGTTACACTGGCAGACGTATAAACTCTAATGAAAGTTCTGAACAATGTAGCTCCTGACTTCTTTAACTTTGGGTCGTGACCCCATATTGGATTCTGTAATTCAATGTGAGGGTTGTGAAAAAATTGGCAACAGTAAAAGGAGTATGAATTGGCAACAACCAGACATTAATTCAAAGTTAACCATGTAATGAATTTAAGGTATCCTGGCAGTGCTTGCCAATGTATTTCTTGGGTGAAAGGGGTGGCCAGAGATGAAAAGTTTGAGAAGTTTTGATGTAGGTTAGTGGGGAGAGAGAGTGATTAACACAGATAATGTAAGTCAGTAGTCTAGGAGGTGAAAGCACCATACAATAGCACAAAGGACGTGAAAAGATAAAACAAAGGGTTGCAATTACCAGAAGCCAATTCTAATCACTGAATAAATTTATGAACAAAACAGAAATGTTAAGACGTGTTTTTCAACTCATTTATCAAAATATCACATAAGATCTTAAGTTGTCTCTACTCAAGAAACTTACAATCTATTGCTTCTAACTCAACTTATGCAATGATGAAATGAACTGTTACACTTAATATTAAATGATATCCTCAAAGTCACACTTGATATTTATTATAGGTATTTCAATACTCAAACTTCCCAATATTTACTTTATTAACTGACAAGAATATATGACAGTAACAATGGCAATCAACATAAGATATAAATAAACTTAACAAACATTACAGATTAATGCCCTTATTTCTAAAAATTAAGCATTTAAAAAATAATTGTCATCTTTTTAAATAAGAGTCATACCATCTAAGATTGCATACAATCTTAACTCTCACTGGGCATGGACTCCCAAGGTCCTGTGTACAACAACCAGAATAATCTTCTAAAAATAAATATCCAATTACTTTACTCTTAAGAAAATATTCCTTTTAACCCTTGCAAGTCTCTTATTGCTCTTATCAAAGACCAAACTAGTAAGGCCTAAGAAAAACTTTTCTTCGCTCCTACGCTGTTTCATTCTGTAACCCATACACTTTGTTTTAGCTTTCAACAATAGTTTGGGAGCGATTCTCAAACAAGGCTGCCCCCAAAAATTCAACTGCACCTAACCATGAGAGAGGATACTGGACTCTGTAAAAATCAAATTCCTTTTCAACTTCCTCACCTCTCAAGAAGAGATGGTCAAAAAGATTTCCATGAATCTTTAAGTCCTCCATTCCAAGAATTTTTTCACCATGTACTTGACACAGAAATTCCATACTCAAAGCTTTCCCCCCAATTTTTAAAAAGAATGGTATACCAACATTAAGTTCAACGCTCTCCTTTTTAATTCAATGCCTGTACTTGGCATTGAAACTATTTTGGAAAACAACTATTGCTCTAATTGCAAGTCTAGATACCCCTTTTGACAGTTATCTTTTGGCTTATCTTTGCTAAAAGCAACCACACTATAGACTTCACTATTAAAATAATCACTCCAGAAAGCTCCATCTCAGATTCAATTTATTAATCCTACAACTCGTTGAATAAGTCAGTGTTCTGTTACTACTGGCAAGAAAATAATTTAGAGAACTATAATCCTAAAATTGCAGTGAGTCTAGTAAAGAAAGACACTAGTTGATAGTCTTTCATTCATCGTGGGAAGAAATATATAGACACATCTTTACTACTCCTTAAATTTTGCAGTGATGGAAACAGCTAACCAAGTTATCAACTACAAAAAAATTCTCAATTTAACATTTTAGAAGTCACTGAGTAATTTAAATTGTGTTCAATCTGCTAATAATATCATCTACACCTCAAATTATTCACCTACTGAGTAATTACCCCCAAATGTCCTGCCAGGGAAAATATATTTTGAGAACTTGGTTGGTTTACTCTCCACTTGTGTTTACCCATGGGTTATGTACTTGTTTTACATAGCAAGAGAAAAATTTACAAAACATGTGAAATAGGCTGATAATGTAAATGTTTAGGAAGGTTTAAGAAGTATGGTTGAAAACTATCACTTACATATATAGAATACTTCAGTGATTAAAAACACATGATGGGGCCAGAAGAGAGTATAATGGTTAGAAGGGAAGCCTAGCATGCCTCAGACCTGGGACTGATCCTTGGCACCTTGAAGTCCAGGAGCATCACAGCATGAGGTCTTAGAGGCCTCCATGCCTGCACCATTGGGGTGGTTTGGGGAAATCCAGGGGCACAGCAGGCTCCAGGTAGCACCAGATCAGTCCCTAGCACCAATCTGCCTGCTGGTCCAAGCCCAGGAACACCACTGGGAACTCCCCCCAGTCCTCTCCCCTGGCCCTCTGCAGTTCAAGACAAAACAAATAAAAATAAGTCACAGGCTTCTTAGAGAAAGTTGTAATTTACAAGTCAGTTCCTGTAATGTATATTTGTTGAAAATATTTCCTTTCCTTGTTATGCTTTCATTTTGATTAACTTACAGAAATGCCCACCTGTGACTTAATCAATCAAAGTATGAGCTTTCCAAAGTCACACTTAAAACACAGAATACTTGAAAAGTTTGGTTCATCAGCTTTATTTTCACAGAGAAAAGCAAAGATTTCTCAAATTTCAGATGTTTATTTTCTTTCAAGAACCCTCTGACTTTTGCTCATTCCTTGCAAAATAAATAAATAAATAAAGGTGTGCTGAGGGCTGAAGTGACTGTGAGTGGGTATGGCACTTGTGGTGTATGTGGCCAGCCCAGGTTTCATCCTTGGCACCACATATGCATTCCTAAGTTCTACCAGGAGCAATACCTGAGCCCTGAGCACTGAGCAGGAGCAAGTCCTGAGCAGTGCTGGGTGTGGCCAAAAAAATGTGCTGAAAAGATTATCACATAAATTTTGTTCACATCAATGCCAATAATTAACATGTTCATATTTAGAGAGCAATGAAAACTGATATTCATAATTGTGGTAAGATTCAGCCTATTAGCAAATAATATATTAGCTAAACTTTAGGATTACAGTTTTCTAACACTATTCAAATGCTATTCAAAGAACAGTATTCAAATGTTCAAAGGAGGAAAGTTTTAGATGGCATAGATAGTAAATTGCAATGAAAACAAATGCTACATTCTTTTCTCGTTTTCCTCTTTTGCTATGGGTTTTCTAAAAGATATGAAGTATTTTGGAGTAGGTTACTTATACAAGTTGCACTATTCAAAAAGGAAAACCAGCATAAAATGCATAGTCTCCCTCTTCCTTAAATCACTTGATTTCCTGATCAAAAATCAACCATCTTTAGTAGTTCCTTGTCTATCTTACAAAGAGTAAGAGATCTTGCATGATATATTCTGTTTACACCACTGTATATTTTATGTAATTATTATACACCACTGTATATTTTATGTAATTATTCACTGCCACATATTCTCATATATATTTTTCTATTAAATATATTCTGAAGGTCCTTATGTCAGTCTCTAACAAGGTGCTCTCATCTTTTCATGACAACTTAATATTTCATAACTATAAGAAAATGTAGCTAGTAGTTATTAATGAATATCTGAGCAGTTTTAGTATTATCACAAACTATAGTGGAAAGAGCAACTAACGCTATATAAATACTTCACATGTGCACAGCCAATTATGCATTTATGCTTACTGACACATATTTGTTATTGTCTTATTATAAATGAGATCATCTTTACATAAATTTAAAGCTATTTATTTATATTTCCTTTCTGTGAACAATTTATATCGTTGCTCATTAAATTGGGCTTAAAAAAATATATGTGGTGGGGCTGGAGTGATAGCACAGCGGGTAGGGCGTTTGCCTTGCACGCGGCCGACCCGGGTTTGAATCCCAGCATCCCATATGGTCCCCTGAGCACCGCCAGGAGTAATTCCTGAGTGCATGAGCCAGGAATAACCCCTGTGCATTGCCGGGTGTGACCCAAAAAGCAAAAAAAAAATATATATATATATATATATATATGTGGTTTTAAAGAAACACGTGTATACATTAAAACCAGTATACCTTGCTCATCACATGAGTTGAAAAGTTTTCTCCTGGTTTGCCACTGGACTTTAGTTTCACTTATATTTTTCTTTCTATATAGATTTTTAAAATATAAGATTCATATATCTTCTCTTGTATGGTCTGGGTTTGGGGAAATCATACCTAGAAACGCTCTCTTACCTGGATTAAAAATAGGTACATTTTTCTCAATTTTTAAAATGACAATTAAGTTTTTTAATTACTTTTTGGGTGTCTCAAACAGTGGCCTGGAGTCGCTCTCAGTGATCTGTGAGGGCCCGAGGATGTGGTCCTGCTCAGTCTCTGTGGTACAGCCTCATAAGCTACAACCAGAGGTATTTGGGGCCTCCAGGGTTGCACCAGTGATGTTCAGGGGATCACGTGGCAGCGTGGACCAAATAAGGATCAGCAGTATGCAAGGCATGTGCCTTAATCCCTGTAGTGTCTCTCTGGTCTTGTTTATTTTTTGATGGTCAGATCTTAATCTCTGTAGTATTTATTTTGGTTTATGGTATAAGATAAAGCAAAACTTTTTTTCCCCAAATGACTAACCAGGAGTCAAGTACCATATAAGTAACCAATCATCCACTGATTTTGAAATATATACTAAACTTCCTGGTGCATCTAAGCTTACTGATTATCTAATTAGTTTTAATGATAATATTCTTTAGTAAAAAATTTATAGTACATTAAATCTAATGAAATATGTTACCTGTGCCAACCTGATTTGAAAATCAAACCTATGATTGACTAGTTTATTCACTCGGAGACCATTTCAACATCAAATCTAGCTGAATCCTTTTCCTTCATCCTACTGCTGGCAATTGGCACAGTCTGAAATAAGTCCAGTAATTTTCAACAAAATTGTGCAGAGAACAGTCAGTGCTGTCAGTCTAATGCCTTATTAAAAATAAAGAGTAACCTTTTAAAGTACATTCCAAACAGAGATCTCATTCTCCTGTCATGCATATTTGTGTCTCAGAGATAATTTAGCTAAAAGTCATCAGGGACAAACGGCACTGTGGCCTCAGTCCTAGTTATTTCCTGCCTTTACACTCGGTTCTCTTAAAGATTTGTATTACAGTATAAAATATAGCCGCCCCAAAGTATACACTCTATACTCACAAACATACCAAATAATTAGCTTATCAGAACCCAAGATTAATTTAAATATGCCTTAAAGTCTGAGTTCTAAATTGAAAACTTAAAACAATATAGAAAACTATAAAAAAACAAGTTGAATAATAAATTTATTAGTTGTGAATGGGGGTGTACTTTCAACTGACATTTTATATTATGACAAAAATGTTTCCATATTTGTTATGAAAAGAATTGCAATTATTAAAAAAAACCCTCAAAATCTAAGTATATGAATGTGGAATAGCCAGTAATAGTGATATATGCATTATGAGTTCTAGATATCTTCAATATAAAATACAGTGACCATATTTATTTGGCAATGAATATAAGAAATAATAATGAGCCAGCTCCTAATCTTTTTCCTCAAAGCTGTAAAATACCAATCCTTTTTATTTTTTTTTAGGATTATTTTTTATTTTTATTTTTTTTAACATAAACAATACCATTAAGACATTGTCTCAAATTAATAGACACATGGCTGGATATAAAAATTTCATTTTTGGAAGAAACCTATTCAGGACACTTGCCTAATCATGACATCTCCAGGGTCTTATCAGGAGGGATACTTCTGTTTCATTAACCTTCACGAATCTCTTTATTTTTTTTTTAATTCTTTTATTAATTCACCATGTGGAAAGTTACAAAGCGTTCAGGTTAAAGTCTCAGTTATACAATGCTCAAACACCCATCCCTTCACCAGTGCACATATTCCACCACCAAGAATCACGATATACCTCCCCCTTCCCCCACCTCCCCAGCCCCCCACCCCGCATGTGTAACTAGTAAATTTCACTTTACTTTCACTTGCTGGACAGCAGATACATACATATTCGCTGATAATATTTTTTCTTTTCATGCAGAACAATAAAACATGTGCTACAAGGCTGGAGTGATAGTATAGCGGGTAGGGAGTTTGCCTTGCACGTGACTGACCCGGGTTCAATTCCCAGCATCCCATATGGTCCCCTGAACACTGACAGGGGTAATTCCTGAGTACAGAGCCAGGAGTGACCTCTGTGCATCACTGGTGTGACCCAAAAAGGGGAAAAAAAAAACCCAAAAAATGCTACTGTGGTACATATGTATGTATGTATCAAAGTTTTTCCAATGCTAAGTATTTAAACCTGTGGAAAGCAAAGCTGTTTGTCAGAAAAGGGCTATCAGCACGATGTAGTCAGAAGTACAAGAAGCAGAGTTTCTACCTGAGAAAGTACATCAGCCAAATAATGTGGACTCGCTTCATTTGCAATTCAGCCAAATTTTTAAGGGATGTTATCTTGAGTATAAGTTGAGTGATTTAATGATAATCATGGGAAATGATGTAAAAAAGGGTATTTAAAGATACCTAATTGCATGCCTTTGTGGAGAAAGCCAATGCAGCATTTGTGGTTTTTAAATTTTATTTTAGTCACCATGATTTACACTACTGTCAATGATAAGTGTTTTATGAATACAATGTTCCAACACCACACCCCTCAACAAAGTGCCTGTTTTCCTCCACTACACTCTCACAATACCCCATAGCCTTTACCCCACTCTCCTCCATGGTAACCTCAGTTCTGAGACCACTTCACAGATTCTGTTGCTATCAGCCATCTGATTCTTTTACTATGCTTCTTTATATCCTGCACAAGGGATATGATTCTGTATCTGTCCTCTGGCTGGCCAATAACCTTTAGTTCCATCCACAGAGTGCAAGGTTGTATGATTCTGTCTTTTCTTATAACTGAGCAATTTTTCATTGAGCATATATACCATAGTTCCTTTATCCATTGATCTGTTCTTTAATACTTGGGTTGTTCCCAGATTTTGGCTAGTATGAATTAGTGCTGCAATGAATATAGGAGCACAATGTCTTTTCTAAATAGTTACTGGGCCCTTGGGGTAGATGCCAAGGAGTGGAATTGATTTGCCATATGGAATCTCAATTCTCAGTTTTATCAGAAATGTCAGAAATGTCCATATTATTTTCCAAGAGGTGGAAGCCAGTTAACATTTGCCAGTTAACCAGGATAAGGTTTCTTTTCCCACATTCCCACTAAACACTGGCTGTTTTTGTTCTTTTTGATGTCAGTGTGCCAATCTCACTGGTATGAAGTGATATCTCATTGTTGCTTTGATTTTCATTTCCCTAATGGTAGTAACGCAGAACACTGAATTGGTGTTCAAACTTTCCACTCGACCACCTACTGATTTATTAAGCCCATGTAATTTCTTAAAGCCCTTATGTCTTTTTAAAACACAGTGATATTATCTATTGTTAAAATCTATTGAAGGTTTGATGGGTCAAATGATCAAAGTACCAAATATATAGAAATTGCTCAATAAATCCAAGTTTGGTCTGAAAACAAAATTGATTCAGAGCTAAGAAAATATTAACAGACTGTTACTAAAAAGTGATTTAACAGCTAGGAAGATACTATAAGAGACCCCAGCTCAATGCTGATCCCATATGGCCAGCTGAGCATCTCTGAGTATAGCCCTGAATATATCCAATAATTACTAGGGTGGTCCTTGTGGTACCCACTACTGTGGGGTCAAAACAGTACCACACGCTCAAGCCCTACCACTGAAGTGCCAGTCAACCTTGATGGGACTCTGGGAGTGGTCAGTGGGTATTCTGAATACCACGTGGGAGGTTCCCAAAGACAGCTTTTATACAAACACCTCTTGATAAGGAAGAAATTATATTTATAATGTGTCTTAAAGAAAATAAAGTTTCTTTTCCCTGCTTTCCCTGCATGGAAGAACTATCTTACAAACCAAAGTTTGTAAACACAGCTTATATATGTACTTTTAAACTGAAAAATCAGACCTGAAAATGATACAAATCTTAAATTTAGTTTTTTCAGTTTTTGTTTTTTTCAATAATGTGACCAATGAGTCAATGAGTTATACTATATGTGTAAGATTAAAATGCATAGGAATTTACTGTATCATTATTAAGGGTGAAAAAAAAGTCCAAGTATAGATGGTTTCATGGTTTCAAATACAATTATTTCTTAGTATTACTGAATCAGATTTTAAACAGTATTTTTTTTTTAAATTTATTTATTTTTAATTAGAGAATCACCGTGAGGGTACAGTTACAGATTTATACACTTTTGTGCTTATACTTCCCTCATACAAAGTTTGGGAACCCATCCCTTCACCAGTGCCCATTCTCCACCACCCGTAAACCCAGTGTCCCTCCCACCCTCCCGGATCCCATCTCCCCCCCCCCCCACCCTGCCACTGTGGCAAGGCATTCCCTTCTGTTCTCTCTCTCTAATTAGCTGTTGTGGTTTGCAATAAAGGTGTTGAGTGGCCGCTGTGCTCAGTCTCTAGCCCTCATTCAGCCCGCAACTCCCTTCCCCCACATGGCCTTCGACTACAATGTAGTTGGTGATCCCTTCTCTGAGTTGACCTTTCCCCGGAACGTGAGGCCAGCCTCGAAGCCATGGAGTCAACCTCCTGGTACTTATTTCTACAGTTCTTGGGTGTTAGTCTCCCACTCTGTTATTCTATATACCATAGATGAGTGCAATCTTTCTATGTCTAAACAGTATTTTTTAAAACACATAATTTTATCATCCAAAAGCTACATGACTTTAACATTTGAAACAAATAATATTAAACTTTGATTCTTTAATCAGCCTTTAATTGTTTCTAGTAGACCTAAAGTTTTGTATCTAAAAACAATTTTGTCACTTACACATGCTTGTAGCAAAAACCTAATGTTTTGACCCTCAATTTTTTTTTTTTTAGTTTTTTGAATCACACCCGGTGATGCACAGGGGTTACTCCTGGCTCTTCACTCAGGAATTACCCCTGGCGGTGCTCAGGGGACCATATGGGATGCTGGGATTAGAACCCGGGTCGGCCACTTGCAAGGCAAATGCCCTACCCGCTGTGCTATCACTCCAGCCCCTCGACCCTCAATTTTTATATTTAAACTTGCCAAACAATTATTTTTTATATTTTTAACAATGGTACTATACCTCATAAACATATTTCTATTTTTTTCCTTTGTAAATGTACTATTATTAGTTGCATATTTTCTTTATTTTTTAAAATTTTTTAAATTTTTTAATGAATCACCGTAATGTGATTAATGACTTTAATGACTTTGTGCCAGGCTGTTTTCACTCAGGGGCTGCCCCAGAGGGGGGCAGGTGAGAACCCTCCCTGCCCCAAGGGACCCAGCCCCAGCAGCCGACCTCCACTACCCAACCACTGCCATGCTCCAGGGTGCTTTCCAGATGCTCCAGCCGCTTTGTGGCCGCACAACACATTATAAGACACTTCCTACCCATCTTCCATAATTACCACACCATATTTGATGGAGTTCAGACAGTAGGCAACAAATCATAGAGTAATATATATATATGTATATGTATATATATATATATATATATATATATATATACATATATGAATGATACTCTCGGAGAGCCCAGCCGCACAGGCAGAGGCCTGGCAAGCTACCTGTGGCGTATTCAGTATGCCAAAAACAGTTAACAATAAGTCTCATTCCCCTGACCCTGAAAGAGCCTCCAATCGTTTGGAAAAACGAGTAAGGACAGGCTGCTAAAATCTCAGGTCTGGGAGGTACAGAGACATTACTGGTGCCCGCTGGAGTAAGTTGATGAAACAGGATGACAGTGATACAGTGAATGAATCACTGTGAGATACAGTTACAGACTTACAAACTTTCCTGCTTATGTTTCAGTCATACAATGATCTAGTACCCATCCCTCTACCAGTGCCCATTCTCCACCACCAATATTCCCAATAGCCCTCTCACCACCACCCCCAACTCCCCACCCCTGCCTCCATGGCTGGCGGATTCCCTTTTACTTTCTCCCTCCTTTAGAGTGTTGTGGTCTGTAATGCAACCAGTTGCATACAATCTAAGCACTTTACTCTATAAATCCTACTGGTTGCAAAATTAAATACCAATTAGAAACAAGCATACAGCAATCCAAAGAATCAAGCTGTACAAGGAAATCAAACCAAAAACAGTACTGGAAGCAATAAGGAAAATATCCAAATTTAGTCTAAGTACACAGTTGTAATAAAAGACAACATGCGAGTAATTTAAAATTGTGTAAGTACAAAATTCCATACATATAAGACAGTTCTTATAAACTTCCTTATGAAAATGAAATTTGAAACAAGGCCAACTGGTATATGAAAATGAATATTCTTTGCAAAACCAAGCACAGATTCTACTGCCACTCCATCAGCACTACTCAGAAATTACAATGGAATATGAAAAATAGGCAATAAAATTCTGAGCCCAAGATTTAAGTCAAAATTATGTTGGAATACATAGTTTTTCATACACATGTATTTCTACATGTACAATATTGAACTTATCTACATTTAGAGGCAAAATATTGCTTTAAAAGACATGCTAATCATAGTTTAAAGTAGTGTAACACTAAAATGTATTATAAAATTTCTAGCACCAAGATTTAGTAATGTTTGGATTCTTTGTGATTTTTTTTTGAAATTTACATTCAAAATTTACCCTTATATATTAAGTATTACACTAACAATTAAAAGATAAGCAACAGTTGTCAGGGAATTTGAGAGGAAATTCCACAGGGCTTTAATTTGCAAATGCTGGAATGAAGACCACCTGTGTTTATGTTACACCTGGCAACTTAAAAATAATTTTCCTGTGACTGGAGATATAATTCAAAGAGGTGGAGCACATGCCTTGAATAGGTAAGGCCCAAAGTTTAATTCTACCTCCTAAACTGAGTCCCAGATTCAGTGAAAATATAACAGTTACAGAAGCAGGGCAAGGGAGGAATGAGTAGAAGGGTCTGTGATGGGATGGCGCAGAACTTTGTTAGTGGGTACGGGAAATCTTATCACATATGCAAGTGGTAAGCCAGAGTCCTGAAATTCTACCATTAATATGGTAGAATATACCAAAATAAAAAGGGGTTGAAAACATCAAACTCTACATTTAGGAATTTAACAGTTGGAATTCTAAAGTGGGCTGTCTTTCTATCATAACCAACAGCTGACTTGTATTACGATTAATCCATTGCTATCACTGAAATATCAGTAAAATTGTGCTAGATAAATTAGTAATAAATTAGGTAAGTTAAGAGTATAATAAGTTAAATAGAAAACAATAATAATTCGAAATTTTCAGTACATTGAGAATGGCTCCCTAATTTTTAACCATGATATAAGATCACAATATGCTATTAGATACTTCTTTGGTATAAAAACAACTAATAACATTAGCAATAGTTGCTTTTAATTAACGTCTTTAAGTAGCAAATTCCAAATTTACCCATCTTAGAATTAGATTAACATGGCTCTTTCAAAAGTAAACAATGAAAACCGCTTCCTTTGACGAAGTAATTTGGAAACTAAATGTACTGGGATCAAATTTTTACCAAACTTGGCAAGTAACAGCAAACAGAGTTATTCCAAATTAAAATAGTGCTATACTCAGAATTACACCAGGTCCTGCATAAACCTTCAGGAAATATTTGCACACTGTTAGGATGTTTAACCTCTTTGTAGCTCAATTCTTTGTGTCTAAATGGAGCTAACAACAGTCCTTAATTCATGAGGCTAGAACAAAAAATGAAAATAATAAGACCTTAAAATATTTTAGTAGTTCAGTTGGACATTTTCTAATAGGTTTCCCAACTCTGAATGACACTGATTCTCCATACAAACTCATGTGCACTGTACATGAAACTTTTTATAAATGATACTTGGCTTAGTAAATAAAAAGTACTTATTGGGTTGGGGAGATATCTCATAAGATATCTTTGTGCTTTGCCCTACTTTTGATCCCTGGCATGCATGGTCCCACAGCACTACTAAAAATTTGCTAGATCATGCCCGGGGATGGTCCTATTGATGTTTGATATACACGCTAGTATCAATTTGAAGATAGGTTTTTTAAAAAAAAAGTATTTTCAGGGCACCAAAGGAAGGGCGCAGTGACAGAAAATGTCTGCCATGCAAGTGTAAGGTTATGAGTTTGATCCACACTGCCACCACATGCACACAGAAAGACTGAGATAGTTCTGTTGGGTTTCTGATTAGCTCTGTAGCTGGTAATCCCTAGTGCTACAAGTAATTTCCAGCTACATCACAGCCAGGACTATGTAAGCACCACAATGTAGTGATGCAATCCCCAGCAATCACCATAAATACAAGATGTCAAGATGTTTCAGGACTCGGTCAGGAAGCGCAGCCCTGGCAAGCACATGTGAGAAGTGCAGAGACACTGGCCCCTGCCTGCTCCCTACCTCCACCCCTGCAGCACTATAGCCAAAAAGTACCAGATCAGGACACTAATGAATGCCAGTCTTGGTGAGTAAGTGTGAATGCACAATGAAAGGCACACAATCCCTCTCAGTGAGCACTGGAACCAAGCATGCAAGCATGCAAGCACTACCAGCTGGATACACATACCCCTCAGAGCAAGTACAACTAAATGTGCAAGTACCACAGCCAAGGGTATGAGTGTATGTGTGTGTGATCCTCAATCACTTCAATAACATTCACAACAACAAAATAAGGAAGAGGGAGGAATTTTTTCCCCCAGTAGAATGATAAGGAAGTCAGAGTAAATATTCAGTAAAACCTGTGCAAAAACACTTCTAGTATATAGAATCACTCTTGAAGTAATAGAATGACATATTAGTAGAGACTTAAATAGGGAAAAAGGTAATTCTGCCAAAACAACTTTGGTAAGTAACAGCCACAACCAAAGATCTAATTATTATCTAGAGTACACATATAGAAATGTAAACAACGAATTTTCATCTTCGAAATGTAAAAGGCAGTTGTTATATCACTGTCACTATCACTGTCATCCTGTTGCTCATTGAATTGCTCGAGTGGGCACCAGTAACATCTCCATGTGAGACTTGTTACTGTTTTTGGCATATCAAATACGCCACAGGGAAACTTGCCAGGCTCTGCCATGGAGGTGGGATACTTTCGGTAGCTGGCCGAGTTCTCCTAAAGGGAAGGAGGAATCGAACCCAGGTCAGCCGCGTGCAAGGCAAATGCCCTACCTGCTGTGCTATACAAAATTAAAATATCAGTTTCTTGTTCTTGCATGATTAGTATCTATGTCAGCGCTAACATTAATTTTTTTTAGTAAAGCTGAAGATGATATTCTAATTTCTCACTTTAAAAACTCTAATGTTCTAAACTATTCTTTTTCCAAATAACAACATTTTCTCTCTTTCCATGGAAAAAGTCCCATTAAGGAGAGATGTCAACAGATAGTTTGAAGAGAAAAAAAATTCAATAAATGCCATCGATGGTCTATTTTGGGCATATGTGTTTTCTATAATTGAGAAGCTAAATGAATCAATATGTTAACAAGCAAATGAGATATTGGTGGGTAAGGGAATTCAGAAAGTGAAACACAGAAATGTTTGTTTAGAAAGTTATTCACTGTTCTAAAACTGCACAGCTCAGGTTTCCAATATATTATCAACTCCCAAGAGCCCAGCGCCTCTTCGTTTTTTTCTCTCTCCTCACCTCCTATTTTCTCTCTTCCCTTAACTAGAAGTCAAGACCATGACCACTTTGAGAAATACCATTTTTTAAAGTCAAAAACCCTCTGAAATTCTATCTTATTAGCCAGTAGAAAAACTTAGGGAACACAGTCACTAAACTTGATAGTCACAGTTATTCTCATTGGTGAAAACTTTATTGGGAAGATGTTGGTGATAGTGAGATCTCTGCAAGAATTAAACTATTTCAGGCAAATCACACAGATCCAAACCAGCTCTGTGTAAAAAAGGTCCTGTTCCTGGGTGCCCAAAGCTGTAAGTAAAATGCCCACACTTTATGCCCACACTTTAAATACTGAAGTCTGATCTGCAACAGCTCTTAACTACTTCACTTATCAACTACTTAAGAGGTTCTGCTTGCTACCAGGTAGAGTAGAAGTTTAATGAAAAACAACCAAGAGTTCTTGAGTTACATTTAGGAACAAATATAAAGTGTGTTGAGAGAACATGTCAGTTCATGATCTGGAAGACAGATTTCATATCATAACCTAAAAATTTGGGTTCTAAAGAAATCTAAGCAAAAGCTGTGAAGTGCTTATGTTTGGCATATCATCACTTACAGGGCTAAGACCATGAGTAGCTGGGAAGCAGCTTCTTCTAGTAACTAGAAAACAATAGAAACTAAAAAGAAGTTTAGCAAAATTTTAAAACTGATGCTTAGGATGATCTGTTATTTCTTTGAATTCAGCATGGTCTTCACCATCATGTGTATTTACTGAGCATTCCATGCCATTGTTCTAATACTTTACAGAGCCCTTACTTCAACTTTCAAATAAAAAAAAAAACCTGGACAGGGATATTGCATGTCTACTGATATCAGAAGTGGCAAGCTACTTGACTCATAAGTGTCTAAAAGGTCAATAGAAGAAAAGCAATCATTGAAATAGCATATGTATAGAGAGAGAAAGAGAGAGAGGAGAGAGACAGAGAGAGATAGAGAGATAGATAGAGAGAGAGAGAGAAAGAGAGAGAGAGAAGCAAGTCATCAATCTTCGAAGGAAACCAGGGTATAAGAAAGACAGGTGGGCAAGAAGGAATCAGACATGGCATTTTGCTTCCGGGTCAACTTGCTTCAACATACAGTAAGGGGTAGAGGTTTGCTGGTCAAGCAACAGTAGCTAGGTCTGACAGAAGGCTAAGTAGACTAAAGCCCAGAGTACTTAAAATGGAAATTTTGGGATTGATTTTTAACTGTTAATATGAATAAATTAAACAGTTGCATGACCATCAGTCTTGAAGGTAAATTTCCCATTGACCTGTGTTCCTACCTGCAAATATTCTGTACCCCAAGGGTGTCAGATATGCTTTTAGGTAGATCTACTATACAAGTAGATGGTGATTACAGGGATGTTCTAACCATGATGATAAGAAGAGCCGAGACATTCAAATAAAAGTGTCACCTCGTGACTGCGACCCCCCACCCCCAGCTAACATTCCATCTCATGTCTCCAACTTCTATTAGCTGTCCATCTAATTTCTACAATTTCACATGTGAAAATTAATTTGTAAACAAAGTAGGAAGATGTCTGAGTGGCCAAGAATCTGCTAGATGTCCAGGATCCTTAAAACTCTCAGGTCAAGGGTTCAAGAAGCACTATATTTTTAACTTAGCCGACTAATATGGAAAGAGGATGATGTCAATAGGGTTCGGGCCACAAAACTGAGAGTTCTTTAAGTAATGTAGCAGTTTATGTGTAACAGAAGATGGAATATAAAGCCTTCCTTCAGACTTTATTAAATGACTCTCAGTTTTTCTTGATTTGGCCTCAAGTTTCAGGGGTTTTCATAAACACCTGTTTTTATGCATGAATTTCTCCTTTCAAGCCCTCAGCAGGTATCTAACCACGAAACCACATAGACTATTTGCACAAACAGATCATTTTTAGCTTCTGAACTCTATAACTGCCCCACGAATGTTCCTCTAAAACCCTTTCAGGAGAACAAGTCGAAAGCTACAGTTAGGTGAAGGTGGGTCCCCAAGTGCCCGAACAAGACTTCTGGGCGGTTTCCCATTTCCACTGCTAAAAGAATGAAGGATTAGAGGAACAGGAAAATCAGTATCCTATTTGGGTAAGGAGACTAACACATTAGCTTAGTTGTTGGCGATTTCCTTCAATGGGCCCTCTCACTTAACAGTTCTTCACTTCAGAAATTTAACTCAATTAAACACTAGGGAATGAGGCATTCAGAACAGAGAAACTAGTTTCCTCACATAAAGAACAAAATGACTGATCTAAATGACCTTAATGCCCCTTACAGCTCTAAGTCTATAAATGAATGACATTTTGAACCCAAATTTAAATATCTGAGAAAAAAGTTTTACATGTAAAAAAAAAAAAACCCTGCAAATGAAAAAGACTAATGACAAACTGGTAAAGATTACAAATTGTATATTTTAAGAGGTTTATATTTCCAGAAATAGGGAACACATTACTGCAAAAATAGCCAAGACATATGGGGTAAAAACACTTGAAAAGATACTCACCCAATTGTTTAGTAACAGTGAGTTGAAATTACCTATAGACCTATAGACCAAATTCTTTTACCTTTAAAAATGAGCAAAGCCTAAAAGTTCAACAAAAGCTAAAACATAAATCCTACTGAGGAGACTAGGCAAACAACACCGTAATTTGCTAATGGCAATGCAAAACGATACATTTCAGAAGTGGAATGTAATGGTTTGTAAAAAAACTATGCATGCATTTACCAATTGGCCTATAAATTTCATTTATAAGAATCTCTCATAGATATTCAGGTAAAATAGATATACACACATAGCTGTCAACTACAGATGTATTTGTATTATCAAAAGAGGAATATAGAAGTCAGTGAATAGAGGTTAAAAAACTATAGTATAGGCATAATAGAGTACTATGCAGCTATAAAAAGGGACGTGGACCATCTTTAGATAGTACAATGTAATCTCCAAGATTAACTATTACATAAAAGAAAGAACAATAAAGTATAAACATTATGATGTTATTTATCTAGAAATTTGAAGATGATAATAAACATGTTTACAACTCACTATGGGAATAGGTCAATAACAGAAGCCAGACTTCGCTAAATATTCCCTGCTTATAGATTTAACTTAGGAAATTTGCATCAAGTATTACAACTGATGTATGCTGGCTCTTGGTAAATGTTCAGATGTATTACACAGTGGGAGCATTTATATCCTAGATACCAACAAACATACCCTCCACATAACTTATCAGTACACCACAGGAAGCAAATGTTTTGATAATTTTTAAAAGTACTCTTAAAATTAAAAAATTAAAAAATGAATCTAAGTGAACTATTTTCACAAAATAAAATTTTACCTATTCACATGAGTGAAGTGAGATATTTCAAGTGACTTAAAGTACAAGACTATATATCAGTACTGGATATGCAAACAAAACTTTTCACTATGGCAGTGTGAATGTTGGTAATTATAATTTTTGAAAAGTGTGGGTGTTGTGAAACAAAGTAAGTGCATTACTGTCATGAAACTGGAAAGTTTCAGTATTGGACTAAAGAGCTATAGGTAAAACTAGGAGGCCATTAAGTAAATGCTATTTCGTCCTCAATGTAACTGGATGTATCACAAAAACTTATGTCTTCTCTATTAACATTATAAGGAAAAAAATTCTTGGATATGTTCTTTCAAAAAATACAAACAACAACCAAACCAGAAGCAATGTAGACACCAAGAATGCAAACCCTAAACTGGTCTCTCTCCTGGACTTCCCACAAGAGGAACCATGGCTATCTGAAAACAGTACGGGGAAAATACAAAAAAGTTTTCAAAATAAGTCATCAAAACTACTGTGATTATATCAGATGTCTTTGCTATCATATCACTGTTTTTGCTCCTGTAGCAAAAGTCTGATTAATAGTAACTACTGTCAATCATATAAAACATTCAAATCATGAATTTATAACAATATTTAAACACCCACTGGGCTGGACTAGCTTTAGAAGATGCTAGGAAATAAGCTTATTATGTTAAGTACTGGTAAAGGCTAAGATTCTGCTTTTTCTAAACATAATTATACTTTGAGGTAACCTAACAGTGGATAGGCTTTTCCTATAGCCTAACTGGTAAACAAAGTATACCTGTTTATCTAGGTAATGATCAATACTTAGTAACATTACAAAAAGAGACAATTAGAAGTGAAAGGCATCCTGACTGAACCTACCAACATTATAAGGGAACAATTCCTGACTACATTCTCTCAAAAAACTTAAAAATGGTTCATAGTGTTCTTGCCTAGGAAAATTTGTGCGTGTATGATGGATCTCAAAGTGAATCAGATCAAGCCACTAGATTTAACAATCAATTTAAAAGAAATTTAGATAACAGGAAAGCATTTTCAATAACAACAAAATATAAAGTAAACTCTATGGGCAACTACCTTTTATTTTAAAATAAATAAACTGCAAAAGGAAAATAAAAGGTAAGTATCAGAGATTTAACAAAAACGAACATTTCTATTTGGAAAAAGTCCTGAATTCAATTTGAACAAATCAATCAATAAAAATAGAATATTTGTGTGTATATATATATGTATATATATATCACTTGTATCATTTGTCATCCCATTGTTTGTCAATTTGTTCGAGTGGGTGCCAGTAACGTCTCCATTCATCCCTGTCACGTGCTAGTGTAGCCCAATGGTGTGTGCTCGCTCCAGGAACACGAATATATATATAAACTATACATATCCATATTTTATGTATATTTACACACAAATATATATGTATGTAGACAAGATAGTAAAAAATTTTGAACATGAAGAAATTTATATTTAATAAGGTTAATTAGAAATAATAAATATAATATACTTAAGTATTCATAAAATTTTATTCATAAAATAATAAATATAATATACTTAAGTACTCATGCAATGAATTTGTATGAATATATATAGATATTTGTATATCTATATAGACAAGATAGTTAGGCGTTCACCTTTCATGCGGCCGACCCGAGTTCGATTCCTCCACCCCTCTCAGAGAACCCAGCAAGCTACCGAGAGTATTGAGCCCGTGAGGCAGAGCCTGGCATGCTACCCGTGCGTATTGGATATGCCAAAAACAGTAACAATAAGTCTCTCAATGAGAGACATCACTGGTGCCCGCTCAAACAAATCAATGAGCAACGGGATGACAGTGACAGTGATTCATAAAATTAACATATATTAAATTGGTCTAAAATATTGGTAATGATTGGTAAAGCAATTAGCAGTGAATAAGGTTAGTTGGATCTAGATAATAATTACAGAGGAATTCATTATAACTTCTCTATTTCTGTGTCACTAAACTTTTCTACAGTAAAGTTAAAAACTAAAAAAATTATATAGCTAATATTAACAATTTAGTAATGAAACATTGAAGCAAGACATTTTTTTAGTGACAAGATTATTTCTATTGAACAAAATTTAATTAGAAAGGTGTGAGGGGAGAAAACTTGAGGAAATATGTGTTTAGGAGAGAGAATAATGGGCTTGAAAGAGCAAGCCAGCCAGCCAGCAAGCAAAATGACATAGAAATATACATATTTGAAGGAGAACACTGACCTGAAGAACAAGCCTATGCAGATAAAAGACATAGAGGCAAGCAAGCAAGATATGCGTTCAAGAGAGAACATAGGTCTGAGAGAGCAAGTCCAGGCTAAGACATTTCACTTAGGAGTTCACATGATCACTTAATGAGCTTTCAAAATAGTTTCTGAACTATAACTGTCTTAAAGAAGAATGACAAGATGAATAAACTGTGCCACATTCCTTAGTACTGTGGAAAAAGTAGAGGGAAAAGGTTGATAATGACTGCTTAAACACTTTGAAAGGAGGGTGTTATGTTCTTATGTCTGTGCCTGGTGAATATTTGTAAATTAATAAATGGTAAAAATGAACAGGCTAAGCCTAAACAGCTGCTAAACATTGGCTACACAAAACCCATCATACCTGTTTGATATTAAAATATCATTTAAGTTACTTAAGTTTAAGGAGCAAGGTTTTTCTGTTTTAGGTGAAATAGGTTTTGATCATAAAACCACAAACAGACTAGTCTCTTTTAAAGACTTACAAATGAACTTAGAATAAAAATAGTTTTAAATACACAATTGGGTGGGTGTGGCTAGCAAATATTCTTATTCTACAATCTGTTTTGGAGAAGACAGTGCTTCTTGTGTGACTAACAAAGCAAACAGTAGTCAGATTCCCTGTGCTGAAATAGATACAGTATTTGCAAAATGGGCTGGACGTCCAAGACTTATTCAGTAGGGGACACTACCAAGTTTTCAAAGTTATTAGGGAAAAGCAAAATGACTAATACCCACATATTTTATTTACAACCATCTGGTATGGATTTTTGTCTTTAGAAAGCACAAGAGGAGCCAAGCTCACTGCCTAACCAAGAAGTATAGGATACCTTAGACACAAGAATAATTTTAAAGCTAGGAGCTTTAAGACGTAGTCAAAACTTTTCACTGTATGGATGATAAAACAGACTCCTAGATTATGGTGGAAAGTTCTGAAAACAGATGGAATAGCCACAGATGAACAAATGGCTTACGTAGGAGCACAAAAGGAAAAGCTGAGGAATTAATCTTCTAACATTCACATTAGTGAGATTTAGCAAATATAAACAAACATATAGGTATGTGCAGTGTGGAACTATCTATGCACAGAAAATACTGGAATATATTTTTATTTGTAATAAATAATATTTCTAATTACTCCTTTCAAAACAACACCTATAGTCCAGATTCAAGAGCATCCATTTTGCTTTACCTACTTTTTCAAAACCTTGTCCAAATGAACCATAAGATGAAAGCCAGGCATTTCTTAGTGATCTTTCGTAGTGTTACAAATGTATCAGATTCCATACTATAATTGTTATTTCATAATTTCTAAATAACAAAATGATAACATTCATACCGACTGTTAATATAAACAGATATAAAACCACACTTCATGTGTTTGAGTACTACAGATATGTGATGACGTCAATTTTAAAATATAACAACCAACAAAGATCTGAAAATGAGAGTTAAGAGAAAGAGAGGCAGTGAAATGAATTGAACAATTATATTTGTACAGACTGTTGTGTAAGACTTTAAAATACATACATAAAATTATGTGTGGGTGTGAGAAGGAAAAAGAAAAAGAATAGACCCTTATTTCATCCACTGGTTAAACATGAAATTGTTTCAATTATTGCTCGATTATGAATTCCTATTACTTTTATTTCACAGATATTAGAAAAAGATGTATCTATGTCTATTTGTGTAATTTACTACATTATTCATATATATAACTTTCATTTAGATCAAAGTGGTGAAATACGTGGCCTCTCTAATTCCTGCCTTTTGGGTCCTAAAAACTGGGTATGTGTGTGCGCACGCATGTGTGTGAAGCAAAACAGATTTTATGAAGAAAAATTACTTAGAAAGATGTGAGTGAGGGAGAAGGAAAGAAATATATGATTAAAAGAGAACACAGACTTGAAAGAACAAGCAGAGACATAGGAAGAAATATTCAAGGAGAGCACAAGATTGAAGGAGCAAGACCACATAGATAAGAGATAAGCAAATAAGCAAGATATGTGTTCAAGAGAGAACAGGGGCCAGAGAAAGCAAGCCAAGAGACAGAGAGACAAGCAAGTGAGATGTGTTTTCAAGGGAAAACCTGGGCTTGAAGAATAAGTCTATAAGGTGATTCTGAGAGTCTCCTAGTAGCATTTAAAAAAAAAAATCAACCGCCGAAAATGACAATGATAATGCTTATTATAATCTCTGGAAAAAAGTGTTCATAACTGGATTGATTCGAGATTCCTGAAGGAAATTCCAAGGTAAGTCAATATTTATAAAAAGGGGAAATCAAATTAGATTTTTTTCTTCTGAAATAAATATCACAACCTTATTTAAGTATATATATATACACATACACACATATAAACTTAATGTGTATAAATATATATAAATATATAATATCAAGATAAAGACTTTTGCAATCTTTTGCAATTTTAAAGTAAAAAAGATTAAGCAATGAAAATGAAAGCTATTTATTGAACACAGTATATAGTACTAAAAAGAACCTACATCCTTCAAGATAACTTGTATTGCTAATCCTACTAACAGATCTACAGATGACTTGCCTGTGTGAAAAATTTAAGCCATTTGATATGTAAAAATTAAATAAAATGATCATATACTACAATATTTTAAATTTATTAACTAAAGACTAACATTAAAATCCTCAAATACAAAGCAGCATGCCATATTTTTCACATTTTTCATCATTTTCTCAGGCCTAAATATAAGGAAGGTTATTATAAAAATTTATGAACATTTGTGGTTACAGTGATGGCTGTATGTGGGAATAAGAATTCAGATGACAGTTTAAATCTATATCCCTTCCAAAAGATTTCTTCCCCTTTTTTATATACTACCAAATACTTTAAACAAAAATCACATAATCCCCCATCATGTACAAATATAAATATTTGTATAATAATTTCTAAAATAAAATCACAAAAATGCTACATATTAAAGTTATTAATATATTTTAAAGCAAATAGTTAAATTTTTAATTAAAAAAAAAAAGGAAAATGAGAACCCAACCTGATTTTGCCTGTCCAATAGAACTTTTCATCATAATTAGTGTTTTCCACCTCTGAGGGGTGGAGCTTAACTCAGAATAACCTCCTGTACCAAGGACAAACAGTATAAATATTTCAGGACAAGTTTGGACAGGGCACCTTCTGCATCATTCACCTGGGCAAAGGAAGGCTCAGAAAGCTGCCAAGAAGGCACCACCAAGAACTCCCAGGCTAGAGGTAAGACTATGATTGGCAGATTGCCATGTTAACTTATTAGGAAACAAGCTTCAATAAATTGTGTCTTTTTATGATTAAAATTAGCTTAGTTGTATCTGATTTAAGGAGCAAGAATGCTTCCATTTCTTTCAAGCAGTTTTAACAAGTTAGCTATGAAATAACTGCTCAATGATTATTCAATGAATAATCCCCATAATTTATAATACTGTGTCATTCAGAAGCATAAATTTGTTTAATTTGCGAAAAGGTGCATCACAATGGTCGCCCAGCCATTACTTTAGATATATGGCAGCTGTTAATATAACAAATGTTAATATAAAAAGAAGGGCTTTTCACTAAAATGCACCAAAAAATTTAAGACTACATGAAAGATGACTAATAAAATCATGTTTTTAAAAACATGTTCTAAACTTAATGCTGCATATTCTGAAACAATGTATACTGTCAAATATTTCCCATTATTTAATATGCACATCAAAGGCATCCATCATACTTTTGTTTCATTTGTCTGTTTGGGGGCTGGAGCGATAGCACAGCGGTAGGGCATTCGCCTTTCATGCAGCTGACCCGTGTTTGATTCCTCCGCCCCTCTCCGAGCGCCCAGCAAGCTACTGAGAGTATCGCGCCCTCACGGCAGAGCCTGGCAAGCTACCCGTGGCGTATTGGATATGCCAAAAACAGTAATAAATAAGTCTCACAATGAGAGACCTGACTGGTGCCCGCTCGAACAAATCGATGAGCAACGGGATGACAGTGACAGTGACAGTGTTTATTTGGGGACTATGCCCAGCAGTACTCAGGGTTTACTGTTAGCTCTGCACTCAGGAAACACTCCTGGTGGTGCTCAGGGAACAGTATGGGATTCCAGGGAACAAAGCTGGTTTGGCCACAAACAAGGCAAGCACAAGCACCCTAGCTGCTGTAGTATATCTCTCCAGCCCAACACTTAAAAAAAAAAAATCACTTCATAAATATTTGATATTTAATGTGATTTCCTTTTTTTTTTTGCTTTTTGGGTCACACCCAGCGATGCTCAGGGGTTACTCCTGGCTCTGCACTCAGGAATTACTCCTGGCAGTGCTTGGGGGACCATATGGGATGCCGGGGATCGAACCCGGGTCGGCCGCGTGCAAGGCAGACGCCCTACCCACTGTGCTATCGCTCCGGCCCCTGATTTCCTTTTTTAAAAAAAATTTTTATTAGAGAATCACTGTGATGTACAGTTACAAACTTGTGAACTTTCGTGTTTGCATTTCACTCATACAGTGATTGTTTACCCATCCCTCCACCAGTGTCCATTCACCTCCACCAATGATCCCAGTATCCCTCTCACCACCCCCAGCCCATCCCCCACCCTGCCTCTGTAGCAGGGCATTCCCTTTTGTTCTCTCTCCTTTTGGGTGTTGTAGTTTGCCAAAACAAGACATTCATTAACTTAAAAAAATGACATTGATTTGTGAAATGCATCAAAATGTATAGAGTAAGATTTTAAAAGGCAAGTAACTATGAAATGATTCTTTTCTGTTTTTCAGAATCCAACTGAGAACATGTTGCCACATACAGCCCTTCTGCTGCTAATGTACCTGAACTTGGTATATGGAAGGTTTCATGGACAGCAATACCAAACACCTACAGGCATAAAAGGCCCACTGCCCAACACCGGAACACAGTTCTTCATTCCCTATGCCATAAAGAGCAAAGGTAAACAATTGCATATTTTTGTCTATTAATTACTTGATAAAATCTCAATCTCTTTTAACAAAATGTTTTTAACACTGATGTTGGATTGTTTTCAAACTCCTATATTATTCCAATTTTTTACAACAAAATAACTAATCAAAAGATTTAATGAAGAATATTAATGTTAATGTTCTCTAAACCATCAGCATAAGAGAAGGTACCCGGAAGAGTATTAAGAACTTTAACATAGAATTTTTCCCCTCAAGTTATGTTTGCATATAAATAACCTCCATAATCTAAACATATTAATTCAATCAAATGCATCAAATTTTTAACTAAAAACAACTGCAAATGGTACCATAGCAGGTTTATGTATCTAAAATGTAAAAATATTTTTATAAACTATTCAGCTACCCTACAAATACATATAAAATTGAGCCTTACTTATAAAATAAAATCAAATGATCTACAAATAAACTTAAGAGGCAAATGAAATAGAATCTCTTACTTTATTAGTTGGTCTTGTTTAGTTGCTAAATTCAGACTTAACTACCAGTTTAGCTACAATCACCTGTACACAGTTATAACCTTTCTTCTTTTGTAAAATAAGGAGCAGTTATCTTTGTAGCAGTTAACTGCCACAAAACTTTAACAAATTGGTATATGTAAAGCGCTTGAGGACTAGTGATTTACTCTGTTACCATCACTGTTACTTCTATCACACTTCCTCATACTCCTAGTGTAGAACTATTAGTGCAGCTTTATGTAAGTTTAACTTCCTACTGCATAGATTAGTGAGACAACAAGTAATAGCACTAACAACCTACAAAAAGGGCAACTATTCAGGTTCAAATTCACAAATTCCATTCAATAATATTTGGTGCAAAATGAATAAACTGCACTGACTATAAGATTCAACTTTCCTTTCCAAAATTTTTTTCATTAGAGTTATATATTATTATCCTATAAATAAAGTGAAGGATATTTCTGTACGCTATAAAAACTATGCTTTTGGAGACAACCATTTTGAGAAAAATCCTTTAAAAATATTTAATAAGAGGTGGCTATATGTTAAAAAATAAATGCACAGGTACACAGTGGTTACTCTTGAATGTCTCAAATACAAGTGAATTATAAAAATGAGAAAAGCTGCAAAAGAAAGAATATAAGTTAAATAAACCTGCTATTTACTTCAAACTACAAATATAAATTAAAATGCCATGAAAAAGTAGCACTAGGTTATACTCTGTGATCACAAGTTCAAATTATCTTAGTTTATACAAGAGCATAAGGAAACTGTGAATGCATTGCTTTTACAAGATTAAGAATATTTTGTCTGTCTTGATGCCGGGAAGACAGTATAGCAAACAGGAGGATACTTGCTTTGCATATAGTCTATCCAGGTTGGATCCCCTGCATCACATATGGTGCCCTGGGCACCAACAGGAGTGATCTCTGAGCACAAAGCCAGGAGTAAGACCTAAGCATCGCTGGGTGTGGCCCTCCACTCCTCCCACCCCCCCGAAAAAAAGTGCTGTATCATCTTTAGTATTTTGCAGAATGAACATATCTTGATGACAAATCTTAAGGGCTATATTTTACTACTAAATTCACCTTAGCTTATACTTCCGGAAGAGGAAAATAAATACAGTAGTATCCACCACTGGCACGTAAATATAAACCCATAATTTATATAAGTAAAACTGAGTTGGTAACAAATACAAAGAGCTCCTAAATATCAGTAAAACACAGCCTACAAGAGTGGTTGGCCCAAATATACTAAATTATGATGTAAAAGATTCCATAGATGATGGGCTTGTAATTGGAAAACACATGCTGACAAGCAACCACTACTTCAGTTTGTGGGCATTTAGGGTAACTTCTACACTGGGTAAGCCTTTTACCCTGAGGATGGAGCCACTCTATCAAGATACAGAGACAGTCACTCAAGGTTACAAACACAAGTCACATTTCTGTCACACACTTTCTTGTAGTGAGAGGTTATCCATTAGGATAATACTGTAAGTAAGAGACAGCTGTCACTGGAATTCCACATTCAAATAGGACTCACAGTCCTTTCAAATTAAGGACATAGTCATTTCAAATTTAGAATTTAATTAAGACTGTTTTCTTTTCTATGTTAATAGCTTTGCAATCAGACCAAGACAATGTTTTTTAATATGGACATGATATTTTTTATTAAATTTTAAAGCAAATTCCATCTTACACAGTATGTTTTTATAAAGAAAGTTATTTTCAAATTATTAAGAAGCCTTTTATTCATCCACTGTAATATATCAATCCACTTGTATATGTGATACATGCAGCTGTATCACATTTGTACTAATACTAAAGTCAACCAAGAAGATATATTTACCATGAAAATATTTCATAAACTGATGCTTTGTAGGTTTTTTCCCCGATATTTTCTAAAATCTATGGGAAAATAAACTCCATTAAAAGATGATAAAATAAAATATTACTGTTAAAAATACAAAAATAATCAGATCTGAAATAATTTTCCTATCTCAGCTTATTTAAGCTACATATTCTATTCTGTATTTATAATTTGTATTTGTCCCAAATGTTTCCCAAATATCAGAACCAGTACTACCCCCCAAAATAATATTAGCAATCATTTTTGGATAATTATTATGAGTTATTTAATATAAATTTTTATTTTGTTTTGTTTGGGGACTACATTCGGTGGTGCTCAGGGGTTACTCCTGGCTCTGCACTCAGGAATCATTCCTGGCTGTGCACAGGCGACCATATGGGATGCCAGGGATTGAACCTGGGTCAGCTACATACAAGGCAAGCACCTTACCCACTGTACCATCTCTTCATCTAAAAATATCTAAAATATCTAAAAATATCTCTTGAAAGATATTTTTAATACAACAATGTACCAAAAACTAACTGGCAGCAGGCATTCAATCCATAAAAATGTTTTCAAATGCCTTTAAGTAATTTCATATTAATTTAAATTTAATCTTTATTTATATTTTAAGTCATCAAAGATTTAGTGCAAACAAATTAATAATTTTTGTGTTAAAAACTGTGACTTATGAGCCATAAGTCATTTCCATGGTTTTGACTATTCAACAACTGTGACATCTATTAAATCTATCATTACTCTCAACCACCTTCTGACTTAATAATCTAACTTCTATATACAAGCATTGTTTCTGAAATTTTATTAAGCAAAAATAATTTTAATATAAATTCTTCAAGTAAGGAAAATCAATACAGTATATGCTACCAATTAAAATTTTGATAGGGGGACTGGAGTGTTCGTACAACAGGTACGCCATCTCTCTGCCTTGTACACAACCAACCCAGGTTCAAGTCCTGAGTGCAGAGCCGAAAGTAACCCTTGAGCATCACCAGGTGTGACCCCAAATGCCAAATAAACAAACAACTGTTTTGATAGGGTCAAGGAGATAGTACACAGATTATGTAATTTGCCTTGCATGCAGCTGACCCACAGGTCAATAATTGATACTGCATAAGGTCCTCAGACCAGGGGGCATGATGGACAACAGAACTCAGAGTAGTTTTTGAATATCACTGGGTGTGATTCCACCCCTCCCCCCAAAGAAAAAAATTCTCTGAGACTGAATATTTTACTTGGACACTTATGATTCTTTTAATATGTCAATATTTCCCTAATGGAAGAGTCTACTGATGGCAAGACTGTTAAATTTCATTTCTGAAAGATTAAAATCGTTCTTCCACATCTCTTATTTAAAGTACTTATCGAAAGTATGTTTGTTTTATTCCTGCTGTGACTGAACCTCTTAAAGGTTCAGTCCCTGTACTTTCCCGACACTTGTGGTCCAATTGCCTATTTCATACTACACACAGTGAGTAGAAATTGCTTGAAAGTCTCAGAGTCATGTGAAGTCAACAATATTCACTGGCATTAAGCAAATGAAACTTCAGACAAACACGTCAAACATTTTATGTAACTTGCACACTAGGTCTAATTCTCGAATTCTTTATTGCAATTTTAAATCAATAGCGGGAATTTAGGAGCTAATTGTGTGCTCTGAGATTAAAAAAATATATATCTAAACTGTGTTCAACAGGGTCATGACAGATGCAAATTAGAATCAACTGAACTCTTGTTATATCACTTCAGCTTTTGTGAAGCAAAACTGTTGCAGTTCTTAAAACTTTTCCCCACTTATCTTGCCTTTGTCTTATTTTTCCTTTTCTATAAAACATCACCCCTGTCCTTTCTAGATAGATGACTTGACCAAAAAAAATGTGCTTTCACCTCCATTACTCTCATTCTAGATCAGTGTTTCCCAGGAGGAAATACCACTCCCGCAGAGGATATTAGGTGGGAAGGTATAGTTTGCAGGTGTGGTTTCAGGGTAGGAGAGTCATTTTCTGTTTGTTCATTTGAAGAAGGTAGATTTCCAGGGAGGGTGGTAAGTATTTTTTTTTTTTTAAGAAGCAGTAAAACAAATAAATTGGGAAGCTTTGTACGAATTCTTCCAACTCCGCCCTCCCCCCCCCAAGGATTAGATATAGTGGAAATATTATCACCATACGCCTGGTGGTTTTTAGAACAATATAGAAGATAGTCTATCATTGATGGCCAGCCTGCCGATAAGAACTAATTGATATAGCACTGAACTGAACAGGGAGGAGCAACCATTATCCTTAATGTTACTAAACTCTTCTCTGTGTATTGGTCGTGTCTTTTAGGCGTGTCAGGAAGAAGAGAGCCAGGTGTTCCTGGCCCGCCAGGCCCCCCTGGACCTCGAGGGTACCAAGGTCCAACCGGACCACCAGGAAAACCAGGTTATGGAAGTCCTGGACCCCAAGGAGAACCAGGAATGCCGGGACCGCCAGGACAGTCGGCGACGGGGAAGCCAGGTTCACCAGGCCTCCCTGGGAAGCCAGGGGACAGAGGGCTAAACGGGGCAAAAGGAGACACTGGCCCGGCCGGCTTACCAGGCCCGCGGGGGCCACCAGGCCCACCAGGACTCCCTGGTCCCGCTGGAATCTCCACTCCAGGGAAACCTGGACAACAGGGCCCAACGGGAGCCCCTGGCCCTCGGGGATTTCCGGGAGAAACTGGCGTGCCGGGAACCCCCGGTACGAACGGCAGGAAAGGCGACAGGGGTTACGGAGTTCCTGGACGCCCGGGGGAGAGGGGCCTTCCGGGCCCTCAGGGTCCCGTGGGGCCACCCGGCCCTCCGGGAGTGGGGAAAAGAGGGGAAAACGGGTTCCCCGGGCAGCCAGGCATCAAAGGTAGTCCAGGCTCTCCCGGAGAGAAGGGGCCGGCTGGCCCGCCAGGCCCGCCAGGCCCTCCTGGGAGTCGGGGACCAGAAGGCGCGGGAAAGCCAGGGGCCACTGGGGCCCCGGGCCGGCCTGGGATTCCAGGAATGAAGGGTCTCCCAGGGGCTCCAGGCATGGTCGGCCCCCCGGGGCCTCCGGGCTTTGGGAAACCGGGCTTGCCAGGCCTGAAAGGGCAAAGAGGACCCGCTGGCCTGCCAGGAGAGCCTGGTACCAGAGGCGAACAGGGTTCAGCAGGACGTCCTGGAGACCCGGGTCCACCCGGAAGCTCTGGGAATATGGGTCCCCCGGGACCAAAAGGCAGCCCAGGGCAGCCCGGGATGCCAGGCCCGAAAGGAGAGCCAGGGCCTGTCGGGCCTGCAGGACCCCCTGGGGCCAGGGGAGAAAAGGGGTCCCCGGGGCTACAAGGAAAACCAGGGCCACCAGGAGAACGCGGCTTCAGTGGCTCTAAGGGTAACCCAGGGTTACCAGGCCCCAAAGGTGAACCTGGAGTTAGGGGACCTCCTGGTATGCCCGGCCCTGCGGGTCCAGCCGGAGCTAAGGGAGTGCCTGGATATAAAGGTGAGGCTGGTCCAAGAGGTGCCATTGGGGCACCTGGCATCACTGGCCCCATTGGGCCGCCAGGGATCCCAGGGGTTCCTGGAACTAAAGGGGACAGAGGAGCTCCAGGCCCTCCTGGCCCAGCTGGCTTAACAACTAAGGGCCTCAAAGGACCCACTGGACCCCCGGGGCCTCAAGGCCCCCGAGGTTATACGGGACAGCGAGGACCCCCAGGGCCACCGGGGCCCCCGGGGCCCCCAGGTCCTGCAGGTCAGGCGGGCGTGTACAGTATTACAGGGACAGACCAGTCTGGCGGTACAAAGACGAGGGAAGAGCCTCATTATTCTGGGATGTCTTTTGGCAGCACCAACCAGGGCGTAACTGGCATGCCCGTGTCAGCTTTCGCTGCCATTCTCGCCGAAACTTACCCACTAAGAGGTACGCCCATTGCATTCGATAAAATTATGTATAACAAGCAGCAGCATTATGACCCAAGAACCGGGATTTTCACCTGCAAGATCCCAGGTATATACTATTTCTCCTACCACATGCACGTGAAAGGGATCCAAGTTTGGGTGGCTCTCTATAAGAACACCCTGCCAGTAATGTACTCCTACGTGGAGTCCACCAAAGGCTATATGGATCAGTCTTCGGGGAGCACCATCCTGGAGCTCAAGGAGAAGGACCAGGTGTGGGTCCAGATGCCTCACATTGCCCCCAACAGCCTGCACTCCTCCAAGTACGCAGACTCCACTTTCTTAGGATTCCTGGTGGCGCCACTGTGAGTGTGTTCTCAATGCGCTCATAGGAATCTGCTTGGAAAGGCTTCCCCCCAACTCCATCACCCCATAAAACGAATACGGACGTAGGCGGAAGAAAATGTTTCAATACTGAATTTTTTTCAAAATAGAGGCTTAAGCTTTTAGACCGACAAATCTCCTGCTCCGCCCTGCCCCTCAAAAAAAAAAAAAAGTGGGCATCAGTGATAAATACATGAAGTCCCTCTCAAATTTCCCTAAAGTAATCCAAAGACTCTTTAAATTTTTCTGTGAATTCCTTCAGTCTTTACGGGTTTCACCAGGAGGGGCACAACAGGCTGAGAGCAGACTCCGCATGAGGGAAGCCCGAGTTCGAAACCGGCCACCGAAGCGGCCCCCAGCACTGCCAGGAGTAGTTCAAAAGGCAAACGTAAATAAGTAAATAAATACATGCGAGCTTCACCACGAAAGTCCAGCTAATAAATAAAAATAAGTAAGAAGTAAATAAATAAAATAATATTTAAAAGCACTGAAATGTGATGCTTTAAATTGCTACATTTGCTATCAGAAACTTGGCATTATCCATTTAAAATAAGCCTGATTCTAACAACTGAGGAAAGATTCTAGGAAATGTTGAGGAGGCATCATAAATCATGAAAGAACTTAAGTATCTGAACATTCGAATTTAAAAGACACTGAAGACCCAAAGATATTTCTGATACTGTAATAACCATAAGGCCTATATGGTTCTGACGTTTCATTAAGGTCTGCCCAAAAATAAGGTGTCTATCAGCTTTTTACAGCTTTCACAAGAATCAAAATGATACATTAAAATGTATTTGTTAAATTAATATTAATCTAAATAAGGTGCTTTAGTCATGAATCTTTTCACAAGTTCCTGTGACTACAGTTTAGCTTTCTAAATACCCTTTACAATTCGGAACTAGATGCCTGCCTTTCATTCAATACAAAAGTGACCGGGTTTTCCCTAATTCCTTACTAACTTAAGTAATATGATTTTGTGGGTTAATAATACAGTGGGATATTGTGCCATCTATTCCAGTGAAATTAAAACTAACGCCAATGTTTTTAATATCTGACTAGAAAGGAAAGGACATTATTTATTTATGCTCTGTACTGTATTTTTTATATTACTGTTTAAAACTTTTAAGCAGTGCCTCACTTATTAAAGCATGAAATGTTTTATCTACTTATTTACAGTGTAATAACATCAATAAACAGACTTTTATGCTAAATTTATTCAACAGCAGCTACTTGTTGTACTCAATTATTCTTCTAGAGATTTTCATTTAAAAGGTAAATAAAGGGGCTGGAGAGATAGCACAGTGGGTAGGGCGTTTGCCTTGCACGCGGCCGACCCGGGTTCAAATCCCAGCATCCCATATGGTCCCCTGGGCACCGCCAGGGGTAATTCCTGAGTGCAGAGCCAGGAGTAACCCCTGTGCATCGCCCGGTGTGACCCAAAAAGCCAAAAAAAAAAACAACACAATAAAAGGTAAATAAAAAGTAAAGCAATTAATGCAGTGGTAGATTTTACAGTTATCAAGGATGCTCCCTCAGAGAGGAATTTTCACACACCGAGGACTTAGTGTAGACTATGCAAAGACACTCCCCCCACCCCCCGCCATAAGTATATGGGACCCTGAGCCAGATCTGGGGATTGGGCACAGAAGAGGGAGACAGTCACCAGGAAACAATGATTCTCTTCAACAAAAGCAGGTGGCAGAGAAACATGAAGTTTGAGCAAATATTACAGTAACTGTGTACTGCTCTGACATGCTTTTCAAATCATAAATTATTTTTATGATTTAGAATTATTTTTATGACTTAAATTACACTAAAAGGCAAGTTTTTTTTAAATGTCAATCAAATGGCAGTATTTTTCTAAAAGGAAAAACACTGCTCTTGAGCATCTAACAATCAGAATAATCTGGTTCAAGTCCCTAGGGCTTAGAAATAATTTGTGCTTCATTGTATTTAGCACAGCGGGTAGGGAGTTTGCCTTGTATGCGGCCAACTTGGGTTCAATTCTTCCATCCCTCTCGGAGAGCTCGGCAAGCTACCTAAAGTATCCTGCCCGCAATGCAGAGCCTGGCAAGCTACCCGTGGCGTATTCGATATGCCAAAAACAGTAACAAGTCTCACAATGGAGATGTTACTGGTGCCCAGACGAGCAAATCGATGAGCAACAGGATGACAGTGACAGTGACAGTATTTGTGCTTAACCCAAGCAAATCTACGGGCAGAATTGTCAGATCCTAGCCTGGAGCTAAGGTTATATCTCCATCCTGGATCAGTCAGTCCTCTTATTTAAACCCCAAGAATGGAATTTTCACTTCTCCTACCTGCCTGTAACTACTATACTAGTGATTACAGATGACACCAAGTCTAATTCCTAAGACAGGAAATGGCAAAGTGGAAATTTCTGGAAAACACAACGAACAATCTAATTGGCAGGCATGTAGAAGATAACCCTGTTTGGAACATTGGTCATTAGAGTAATGGAAAGTCAAGAATAAAAGAACCTTTCAAATTTAAGCTCTTTATACTTTACAGCAAAATTTACAATCAGATTAAATCCTCATTAAGAAAAAGTAAAACAGATACTCTCTAAGTAATTTATTAAATACAAAGCATTTAATAAACATTTCCTAAAAAATCTGTTTTCATATTACTCACCCTTAAAAGCTGACATTTTATAATTGTGTTGTATAGCAGCAACTATGTCCTTCCAAAAGTCAAATGTTTTTTGGCCATTGTTGTGCTAAAAGAAAAATTTCAAATATAACAAATGCACTAATTTTCTTTTTAAGCAAAATAGAAAATAGCTGAGAAACAGCTATATATCAGTGTATATAAATATATAAAATATACAAAATACATAATATATAAAAGAATGACTTGTAATTTAGAAACCTAAAACTAATAAACTTTCTGAGGCCGGAGCGATAGCACAGCGGGTAGGGTGTTTGCCTTGCACGCGGCTGACCCAATTTCGATCCTCGGCATCCCATATGGTCCCCCTAGCACCGCCAGGAGTAATTCCTGAGTGCAAAGTCAGGAGTAACCCCTGAGCATCGCTGGGTGTGACCCAAAAAGCAAAAAAAATAAATAAATAAAAATAAAACTAAAACTAATAAACTTTCATTCTTTGAACTATGATTCTAGAAAATCTTCTGTGACGATAACTATTACAAAGATACACATGACTAAATATAATGTAGTTCATATACCACAAAAGAAAGTAAAATTCTCCTAATGTCTAAAAATAACAGACTATTTTAAACACATGAGTAAATTTACAAGGCTGTAGCTCCCAAGATAATAGAATATGTCACATAATGTACTAGAGCATCAACACTGCTAAAAGAATGAAAAAAAAATTTAGGTTAAAATCTATAATTTGCCTTTATTATTTTTTAAATTTTATTGAATTACCATGAGATAGTTACAAGCTTTCATGTTTGTGTTACAATCACACAATGATCACACACCCATCCCTCCACCAGTGCACATTCCCCACCACCAATATCCCCAGTATACCCCCCTTTCCCACCCTCCCCCTGCCTCCATGGCAGACAATATTCCCCCCACTCTCTCTCTCTCTCTACTTTGGGGCATTGTGGTTTGCAGCACGAACACTGAGAGGTCATCATGTTTGGTCCATTATCTAATTTTGGCACACATCTCCCATCCCGACGGATTACTCCAGCCATCATTTTCTTAGTGATCCCTTCTCTATCCCATCTGCCTTCTCTCCTCCGCTCATGAAGCAGGCTTCCAGCTGTCCTCCTGGCCCTTGTATCTACTGTCCTTGGATGTCACCCTCATGTGATGTTATTCTATACTCCACAAATGAGTGCAGTCTTTCTATCTGTCCCTCTCTTTCTGACTCATTTCACTTAGCATGATATTCTCCATGTCTATCCATTTATAAGCAAATTTTATGACCTCATCTCTCTTGACAGCTGCATAGTATTCCATTGTGTAGATGTACCAAACTTTCTTTAACCAGTCATCTGTTTTAGGGCACTCGGCTTGTTTCCAGATTTTGGCTACTGTGAACAGTGCTGCAATAAATATATAGGTACAGATGTCATTTCTACTGTGCTTTTTTGCATCCTCAGGATATATTCCCAGAAGTGGTATTGCGGGGTTATATGGAAAGGACTGTCCATATTGTTTTCCAGAAAGGCTGGACCAGTCGGCATTCCCACCAACAGTGAAAGAGCAACCCTTTTAAAAATGAAGGTTTTTTTTTTTTTTTTTTTTTTGGTTTTTGGGTCACACCTGGCGATGCACGGGGGTTACTCCTGGCTCTGCACTCAGGAATCACCCCTGGCGGTGCTCAGGGGACCATATGGGATACTGGGATTTGAACCAGGGTCAGCCGCGTGCAAGGCAAACGCCCTACCCGCTATGCTATCACTCCAGCCCCTAAAAATGAAGTTTTTTAAGGGTTTCAAAAGTCTCCAAAGCTGACTACTTAAAATTCAGGGCACCTTCACCTATATTTCCATTATGAAACAGCAGCAAATCTCTACAGGAAAGATTTTAAAAATTCCAAATTTTCAAATTGTTAACAACCCAACAGAAAGAGCTCAATGCAATTGTACCTCAGAAACATTTAAAGATGGACACATCTGTCTGAATATTATTAGTAAGAAAATGATTCTAATGTTAATAAAAACTGACAAAAAAAAATCAGTATTGCTCAATTCTTTTTCACACCATTGTAGTTCTGATTAAAAATAAACCATAACCTATGTTACTCATTAACATAATCATCATGATTTAAAAAGACAACAGGGGCTGGAGCAATAGCACAGCAGGTAGGGCGGTTGCCTTGCATGCGGCCCGAACCGGGTTCGATTACCAGCATCCCATATGGTCCCCTGAGCACCGCCAGGGGTAATTCCTGAGTGCAGAGCCAGGAGTGACCCCTGTGCATCGCCAGGTGTGACCCAAATAGCAATAAATAAATAAATAAATAAATAAATAAATAAATAAATAAATAAATAAAATAAAAAGACAACAAATACAAAAGTGATGCTAACATAGAACTGGTTTTTATGATGCTAAAATAGAACATAGTTTTTATAGGTCTAAGTATAAACTGTTGATCAGAAATCAATCTCAACTGATAATCAATCTCAATCGTATACAAAGGTACATATGCATTAAATTTAATCACAAAATGATGAACTTAAAATAGCCATCTCATTCTAAGTATATATAGAACTACTTTAATCATCTTTACTTTTAATTTTATTCTCCTAATGAAACCATGAATCTAATTTTTTCCAAATCTAAATTATGCATCTTCTTCTATGCTTCTGCACCCCCTACTGGATAGTAGGTTTATTGCCCTGCATAAAATGGCCTATGACCATTGATTTTCCAAAAATATTTTACCAAATTCCAATTTTCTTCTTTAGTAAAAATATTTTATCAAATCTAAACTTTCTTTCTCTGGAATTATGAAGAGAAAACTGACAGAGAGCACCGTGGGTAAGGCCGTTGCTTTGCATGTGGTAGACCCAGGTTTGCTGCCCCACACCCCACATGGTTCCCCTGAGCACCAATACGAGCTATCCTTGCGCTAGGAGTAAGCGCCATATAAAAATCAACATACAACTAAAATTAATTCATCAAGCCCTCTGATTTATGACTAAATACATATCACAATTTCTAAAAGACATACCCTCACTCACCTTTGTTAAAGTGTCCACAACTCTGGCACATAGAAGTGCTCCTGGTAGATCAAAGTAGTTATCATAAAAATAGTATTTTCCTAAAAAAAAAAAAAAAAAAAAAATAAAGTAAGGTAAGTTAACATTTTGTTTATATGAAATACACAGAAACCTGGCTGAAGCAGCATCATCTTTTAAAGATTTAAGCTATAAGGCCATTATTAAAAAGTTAAAACATGATATTCTCATTTTTTAAGAACATTAAATTACTTGAAAAATGTAAAAAGATTATGATTCAAATATAAAATGGATTATGAAAACGCCACAATTTATGGTAACAATGTCCCTGAATTTTGAAACAACCCAAAAGAAAAAGTTCAGTGCAATTGTGCCTTTCTCTTTCTGTGATGGTTTTCCACCCACAGAACCACAATACAAAAAATTGTTTTTTTTTTCAATTTTATAAACTGTCACAAATTTCAGTTCAATATGACAACCTTAGTGATAACAATAATTTTTTAAAAATCACAAGATATAAGGTCATAGTGTATATGTATATATATACTTTGATATATATATATATACACTTTCATATATATCTTTGAAAGGCTCAGGAATATAGGACAGGCACACTTTGGGATCTCAGAGAGATGAGGGTCTTGATTTCTCTAACTGGCCTTAGGGAAGAATTAAACTTGGGCATTGCCTTGGTATAAGTTATGCCTTGGTCATAAGTTATCTGCTGTCCCTGGGCAGATACTTTTGACAATGTCACACCCTTTTGGACCTTGTTTGACTCATCTCAGCTGTACAAGTACCATCAACCTACCTCAAGCACAAAAAATGGCCCAACTTGCTATAACCTGAATTAGTTAACTCTGAAGTATTTCCCTCAAAAATCCCAGTAGAATGCAGTCCCTTTATTCCCCTTGCCTTCTCTTCCCCTCTCCAGTATTCTTCTTCCTATCAGATCAGGAGTACCCATTTTGCTTTAGGGAACCTATCAGATCAGGAGTACCCATTTTGCTTTAGGGAAACCCTTTCTAGAGAACTCAATACAAAGAGGAAGCAAACAAAATCAGTAAGTGGAGTCTATTTATAGGTGTAATTCAGTTCAGGAGTTCAAATACTGATCATTATAGTCTTGGTTGGATTCAAATCAAATAAACAACAGAGGGTTCTAAGTAGAAAGGCTCAGAGACCACCCACCCATAATGTAAGAGGCTGACAGTCACCAAATGTACATTGTGTCAAAACAAGACTTTTTCAGCTTGACTTGACTGGATCAATCCATTTGCCAAGACCAAAATTCCAGGAATGTAAACTCGGACCCTCCATCTTCTAAGAGTACAAATAGCTCACTGTGAATGGAGTGACTTCAGTTCTACAGAACAAACCTCTGAATCAAGACCAAGTGTTTTTTATGATTATAGAGTTTGGCATACAACAAAACTGTTCTCCAACAACTGGCTACCAACAGTACTTACCATACTCAGAGACAACATAACAAAGACATACGAATGAAGGAGAAAAAGAGAATAATTAACGTTAACATAAGTTAATGTGATGTTAACTAAGTTCTCACTCTCTTTTCCATATCCAAGTATTATACACTGGCATTATCAAGTAATTAATATCAAGTAAACCCAAGTACAATTATCTTCATTTAAAAAGGAGAAAGTTGGGGCCAGAGCGATAGCACAGCGGGTAGGGCGTTTGCCTTGCATGCGGCCGACCCGGGTTCGATCCCCGGCATCCCATATGGTCCCCCAAGCACCGCCAGGAGTAATTCCTGAGTGCAGAGCCAGGAGTAACCCCTGAGCATCGCTGGGTGTGACCCAAAAAAAAAAGCAAAAAAATAAAAAAATAAAAAGGAGAAAGTCGACAGATGTGCAGCTTGAAAATTTTTATTTTCAAAATAAAAATTTTGAAAAAAAAGGATTACTTTATCCTGCCAGTAGCAGACTCAATATGACCCAATGCTAGGGGGCTGGAGCAATAGCACAGCAGGTAGGGCATCTGCCTTGCACGCATCCAAGTTGGGTTTGAATCCCAGCATCCCATATGATCGCCTGAGCACCGCCAGGAGTAACTCCTGTGCATGGCCAGGTGTGACAAAAAAAAAAAAGATCCAATGCTATCTGGCTTCAAACCCCTTGTGATCTATAATATACCAAAATCGCTTTTGCATAATTTATCAAAGGGGGCCAGGGGATAACAAAAGGACTTGCTCTCTGGAAATCAACTGGTAAGAAATACCATACTGATGTGAGACCAATCCCTTGGAAAGGATTTAAATCAATTGTTCTTAAAAGTTTACCTTCATCATTTCAATTTTCCTTTAAATATACTGGGAGGGAATGCACCTTACAACTCATTTAAAGCTAAGGATGAAAACATATAATATAGGAGGAAACTTCACTTAAAAAATCAACTGGAGTTCCTGAAAACAAAGGTCGTGTCAGTATTTATTAAAATTTTAAACCTGCATATTCTTTGAGCAATTTATTGTACTTGTAGTAATTGATAGTGCATATGTTTACAAAGATGAAAAAAAAAAACCTCTAAAAAAATGTCACTGCAGACTTGTATAAAATGTTCAAAATTCACACACCAGACATAACAAAACTCTCTGCCACAAGGGAACTTATTTTGTCAAAGCACACAGTGTTTCTCAATTGCTGGTCCGTGAACCCAGCAGGTACCTATCTGCATGTGTGAAAATGTTGAAGCCCACATAAAATCATAATTGCAGGCACTTAAAAGCCAGCATTTTAAAAAGGATAAGATACATCTATGTGACAGTGGAAGAAAATCTGAAATCTGAATTAAAACAGAGTAGGCACAGAAAACACAGGCTTCATTTTATTATACTTAAAAATAAGCCTAGGCAGGGTCAAGAGGTCTTTTAACAGTTAACATTAGGGCATTGGTGGAGGGTCCTGGGAATTTTGGTGATAGGAAGGGGTGGTAACTGTATATAAAGTCCATGGTTGTTAACATGATTGTAAATATGTTGTGTTAACTACAACAATAAGATATGAATAAAAAGCAAGGGTAAAGGAAATTCTTCAAGATAGGGATTGGAGATCATAACTTTAATTTTATGTCCTTTTATATTCATTTTAACTTTTCTAACCCTATTTTCACATTATTTTTTCAAGTACCTGGGTTGTGGAATCACAGGCGACTCATATCTCTTCGATATTTCTCTACATTAATAAAACATTTTAAAAAGGCATTAGCTCTCATTTATTATTTTGCAGAAACAAACCTCTCTGATGTGCCATCTATATGGTCAAAGTACAGAAATAATGCACACGTTTCCATAACCAATGCAACTAAGAGTAGATAACTCCAAGATCATCCTCAGAACCTTTTTCTTCTCAGTTTTTGTTTTGTTTTGGGATGATACCTGGCAATGTGCAGGGCTTACTTTTGGCTCTGCACTCAGGGATCAAGTCTGGCAGGGGTTAAGGAACTAGAAGGGGTGCCAGGGATTGAATCATAGCCTGCTGCTATATTATCTATCCAGTCCCCATCTCCAAACTTTTGTTTTGTTCATTTTATTTTTGGGCCATACATATCTATACCTGGTAGTGCTCAGGTTATTCCTGGTTCTGCGCTCAGGGATCACTCCTGAGGTACTCGGGGGGGACAGTATGGAATACCTGGGACCAAGCCCAAGTTAAATAAATGCCCTACCCACTGTATTCCAGCCCCCCCAAACCTCAACTTTGTTTTTCTTTTTTTCCTTATTTTCCCCTTACATATTACATGAACACTGTGGTTTACATGATGATGTTACAGGCATTTAATATTCCAACACCAATCACACCACCACTGTCACTTTCCCTCCACCATCGTCTCTAATTTTCTCAATCACCCCTTAAGTCTGTCCCCATAGTAGGCCCTCAATAATTTATTTTATATTGTTTTTAATCAATAATCTGCTAATAGAATGATAGAAGAAAGTCAGTGAAGACGGTTATGTCTCATGGAGCCTTTAAGTCTTTTATAAGAAATTACTAAGATGCTGATACAGGTTTAGCCTTCTGTGTTTCTATGTTGTTAACTGAGATAGGCTGCCTATTACTAATTTCCCACCCAACCTGGGACTACGCTACTCCTGGTTTATCAGTTTGTCATGTTTGAGTATTGCTCCAGGAAGTCCAAAATGATTAATGAGGTGATATAGCTGGAGTTAAGTATTAACTGGGTGCCAGCTTTGGGGTGTGTGCCTGACTGCTGGGTTCTGGAAATATAAGGAAATGGGGGGAGGTCACGAAACCTGCATACCTGAATTTTTCAGCAGATTCGTTTCTGAGGGAGGCTCATCCCGAGCAGCGAAGTCTGGCCGGGAGTATGGAGTGTGGAGTTTTTGGCTGCCGGGGCTATGTTTGGGTGGGCACCGGGGTCACCGACACCCTCTGAGGTGCCCTGGATTACCCAACCTTACACGGGGTCCCAGAGAATCTCTGCCAGGTCTTGGATTCTTGATAGTCCTTAGGGGATTTTGTTTGTTTGGGGCCATACCCAGGTGTACTCTGTGCTTACTCCAGGCTCTGCACTCGGGAATCACTCCTGGCAAGGCTTGTGGGGCCATATGGGGGCCAGGGATCAAACTCCAGTCAGCTGCACTCAAGGCAAATGCCCTACTCGCTGTACAAGCTGTACTGTTTGCCCCGGCATATTCTGTTTTGGGGTCACAACAGACAGTAATAGGAGCTTACTCCTCAGAAATTTTAAGAGCACATTAAGCACAGAGGGGAAGCTGTGGATTCCAGGAGACAGTGCCTGCCCCCTAGTGGGCAGGGATGTGAGTACACAATTGAGTGAATTCTCTTTTCCCAGTTTGGAAATAGTTCACCTTAAATCACTGGAGACTTTAGGGACATAAGAGTGAGACATTGAACTATGCCAAGCTTTTCTAGGGGAGGAAAAGAATTGACTTAAAATTGCCTAGAGAGGCAACAGTAGTTCTCTATGTCAGCTGTATAAGATTATTTTCCCATTTCACTTGCACTATTTAGACTTGAAAAGTCTGAAAACATTCTTTATCTACCCTCAATAGAATCTGCTTTTCCTGTTAACTTATTTTACCAAGAGCATTTTCTTCCTGACATTTTCATCTATTAGAAAAAAGGGGGGGAGAGAAACACCCTCCAATGACAGCAAACTTAACAACAAACTATTATTGTTAGCAACAAACACAATAGTAACAAGAAATAAGGTGAAGTACTTTCAGATTATATTTTCTAACGTCAAGGAGATGTACTGCAAAACTATAGTAATGGAGGGGGGAATGTAGATATAAAACTAATCACTATGATTGAAATTTTTTTTAAATTTTATCTTAGGCACTATGATTTAGAATACTGTTAATGACAGGGTTTCATTCATAAAACATTCCAGCATCAACCTCCATCCTAGTGTTTGCTTCTCTCTACCACCATCCCAGTGTCCCTCTCTTCCATTTTCCTATTCCCCGTCAGCCTCTCTGCAGTGATATGCTTCCTTCTAAAGTCCAGTTCTCAGTTTGTTAACTTTAGGTATTCATTATTTCTATGTTTCTTTATATCCCATGCTAGAATGAGGTAATTATCTCTAGTCCTCTCCTAACTTCACTCAACATGACACTCTCTAAATCATCCATGCAGCAGCAAATTGCATATCAGCTTTTACTATAGCTGACTAGTCTCCACTATGTATATGTACCAAAATTTCCTTATCCACTCATCTGTTCTGAAACACTTGGTTATTTCCATATTCTGGCTATTGTGAGCAATGCTGCAATGAACACAGGAATGCAGGTGTCTTTTCTGAGTATAGTTTTTGATCCTTGGGGTTGATGCAATAATGGAATGGCTGGATCATATGGAAGCTCAATTCTTAGTTTTTTGAAAAGTGTTTATTTTCCAAAAAGGATGGACTAGTCGACACTCCCCCCAGCAGTGAAAGAGGACTTCTTTCCCCCCACATCCATGGAAAAACTGGTTGTTTTGCTGCTGTGGTATGTGCCAGTCTCGCTAGTGTGAGATGGTATCTCATTGTTTCGATTTGCATTTTCCTGATGATGAATAATGCAGAGCATCCGTTGAAGAGGCCTTTCTTGCTCCGACTGGACTTTCTGCTCCATTGTCAAAGATTAACTGTCCATAAACATGAGGATCTGTCTCTGAACATTCAATTCTATTCCATTGGCCTGAGAGTCTGTTTTTACTCCAGTAACACATTTTTCATTACTCTTAAAGTATAATTAAAAATTGGGGTAAGGAGAATTTTTCATCTTCTTTTGCCCTAGGATTGCTTTGGATATTCAGTATTTGCATGGCGGGGAGTGAGGAGAGGGTTTACTACTCCATGTAAATTTCAACAACGTTTAAGTCTTTAAAAACTGCAACAGGCGTTTTTATAGGGATTGGACTGAATCTGTATAGGACTTTGGTCAACACCTTCATTTTGACAATATTGATCCTTTCAACCCATGAACACAGTACATGTTTCTATGTCTTTGTATCCTTTTGTTTCTTTTAGTAGTGATTTATTTTTTTACAAGCACTTCCCCTCTTTAGTTAAGCTGACTCCTAGGATCTGATTTTCTAAGTTTTAACTAAGAATGGGATTTTTTTTTAAAAATCTCTTATTTATTTGTATATGAGAAAGCCATGGATTTCTGCATATTAATTTTGTAGTTGGCCACTTTACTGTTCAAATCTATTGTTTCAAAAAGCTTTTTGTAATTTTTTTTGTTTTGTTTTGTTTTTTTTATCACATCCAGCAATGCTCAAGGATTACTCCTCGCAGTGCTTGGGGGACCATTTGGGATGCCAGGGATTGAACCCGAGTTGACCGAGTGCAAGGCAAATGCCCTACCTGATGTACTATCATTCCAGCCCCGAGTTTTGTAGTGTTAAGAGATTTCCACATATAGTATCATGTCATCTGCAAGAAGTGAGTCTGACTTCTTTTCCAATATCATGATGTCTTTAATATCTCTTTGTCTAAGTGCTGTGGCAAAGACTAAAACTATATAGAAGAGTAGTGGCAAGAGTCTACTGATATGATCATATGATTTTTATTTTTCCTTGTGTTGATATTATATTGTTTGGCTTGCATATATTAAACCATCTTTGCACCCCTGGGATGGATCCTACTTGGTCATGGTGTATGATCTTTTTAATGTTTAGTTGGATTTGATTTGCTAATATTTTGCTGAGGATCTCTTGAAAGTAACTGTTTCAGGTGGTCTGTTTCATTTGATTCAACCTTCAGAGGCTACAGAAGTCCAGAAAATTATCCTTTTTTTCTAGGTTCTCCAGTCCCATTGCATAAAGATTTTCAAAGTAATCTCTGATAATTCTTTGAATTTCTCTGGTATCATCTATTGTGAGAGCTCCCCTTTCATTTCTAATTTAGTTTACCTGAGTTTTCTCTCCTTGTGAGCATTGCTAATAGTCTATCAATTTTGCTTATTCTTTCCAAGAATCAGCTCTTTGTTTTGTTGACCTTTTGAATTTTTTTTAGCTTCCATTTTATTAATTTCTGTTTTAAGTTTTATTATTTCCTTCTTCTTGCTTTGGGTTCCTTTTGTTAGTCTTTTTTTAGCTGCTTAAACTGCTGTTTTTATTTATGTGGGTCTTTTCTTGCTTCCTAATGACTGCATTGCTATCAACTTTCCTCTCAAACTGCTTTTTTTTTTTTTTGCTTTTTGGTTCACATACAGCAATGCTCAAGCGGTGCTTGGAGACCATATGGGATGTCGGAATCGAACTCAGGTTGGCAAGGTAAACACCTTACCACTCCAGCCCCTTCAAACTGCTTTTGCCAAATCTTATATGCTCTAGTAATTCATGTTTCTTCACTCTCACTTGTTTTTAGGAATCTTTTGATTTCCTCTCAAACTTCTTCTTTGACCCACTAGTTGTTCAGTATTAAGCTGTGTAATATCCAAGTGTTTTGAGTTTTTACCACATTTCTGCTTCTGATTAATTTTCATTTTCAAAGTCTTAGTCAACTAGGACAGCGGTTCAGTGCAAAGGCTTGAGGATGCTGCTCTGACCTTGCAGTGTCAGGGAGACCTAAGCTAGTGTCCAGCAGTGCTGAGGGGGGCTCCAGGGCTGCACTCAGTGATGCTCCAGGGACTGTGTGGTCCCTGGAGTTGAACCCAGATCAGGTATGTGCTAAGCATGTGCCCTAACTGCTGTACTGTTTTGGTCCCCGAAGTCCTATTGATTTTGAGCGTAAATCAAAGATACTTGTGGTCTTAAAAATGGGAACCCCGAAATGCAAAAATTCTGTGGTTCAGCAGTGTTATGTGGAAATGACCAAAGGATTTTTCACATTGATATATTGTGATAACTGTGGTCAAATTTATAACCATTATTTTTAAGGACACACCCAGCAGTGTGTTCAGGGGTTATTCCTGGCTCAGAAATTTTTACTCCTGGGTGTTCAGAGATCATATGAGATTCTAAGGATTGAATCAGTGTCAGTTGCATGCAAGACAAGCACCTTACCTTCTGTACTAGCTCTTCAGCCCCAATATAACTGTTTTTAATAAGTGAAAATAACAGTTACTAGCATCATCATCATTTAGGCACCATACAAATATCTTCTTGTTATGGGTAGATTATGGTTTGATAACTATGATTAAAACAGAAGAAGAAGAAAAAGAAGAAAGGAGTGTCCAAGTCTCCTACTATCTGTACACAATTTGTCTTGTTTCATCTTTGGTACCAGGGACTAAACCAAAGGTCTCACACATACAAGGCAAGTGTTCTACCATTCAGCTGCAGCTCTACCTCCTAATATCTACTAAGTAATTTTTGAAAAATATCTTTTCATATTAGATAGTGCAAAAATGTGTATGAGCATTTAAAGAGACAAAACAAAAGATTCTAGAAATGGCATAAAGCAAGACATTTCTGGGTCAGAGAGAGAGTACAGCAGGTAAGGCATTTGCCTTGCAAACAGCCAATCTGGGTTCAACACCCGACATTCTACATGGTCCCCCGAACACTGCCAGGAGTAATTTCTGAGTGCAGAACCAGGAGTAAGCCCTGATCTCTACTTGATGTGGCCCAAAACCCAAAACATGAAAAGAAAGACAGATAATTCTGAAAAACAGAAGAGGACAGTGACATGAAGACTGCGAGAAAAAAGGAATAGAGAAATAAAATTAAAGAATGAGCACATACATCCACAAAGGATATGGAGAAGTAAGAAATGTTTTACCCCTAAGTTCTAATATTCTTTACTCAAGAGAAAATACATGTTAAAAAGTCAATTAATAAAACAATCAACAGAACAGAGCAAAGTGCCAGGAGAAATCAGACAGGAAGGGAAAACAGCATCCTGCCCAGTAGGAGAAAAAGAATCTTCCTTAGGCTACAGGTTAAGGGACCAAAACCAAGGAAGTCACTGTTGCCCTGAGTGAGACTTACCTGAGCGGCATGCCATCTCTGTGTCTGACATGAAGTGTTTCCACTCCTTCTTGCCATATTCTTCTGCCAGGGACTCTGCAGTCATCATTTTTGTGCCATTGCTTGCCCTGTTTGAAGAGAAGGGGCATTCAGTCATCAATGGCTCCTCTGAATGTCTCTTCCTCTGGCACTGCTACTGGTGGCCCTGCTATACCTAACCAAGTTTTATGTTCTGTATTTTCTTTGTTTTCAATGGGGTGACCTCCTTAATTAGAATGTGATGAGATGCTCCTCAGGTGGCTCTAGCTCTGCCTCCAGCTCACTGACTATGAACAAGTGATCAAGAGCAGGTCACACTAAGGTCTACATTGTGGTATCTGCTTTGGACCTATGACATATAAACATTTTTGGGAAGAAATATGACATGCAAACCTTTTCTAAGAAATCGTTATAACTATGGAGATAAAATAACTGCAATCCTTAAGGGTCCAGAACGATGGCTCAAAGGCTAAAGGCACTTTCCTGATAAGCACAAGGTGATGAGTACAAATCCAGTGCTGCCAGCATGCACTGAGGCAATCCTACTCATCCTAATGGCACAGCTAGTCTTCTGGCGAGAAACGGAAGATGTCTCAATGGAAGCAAGACATGCCAAAATGACTGCCCTATGGTCTGGGGTCTCTGGAAAACTGGAATAAAAAAATGTAGACTGGGTGGAAAAGTAATCTGGTCAGTAGCAAAGAAAGAGGAGGAATAAAAAAGGGCAGCAGAGTTAAAAAGAGAGTTGTTCCTGGCCCACAGCAGGGGTGAATTCCTGTGGGTAGAGGGGATATGCAGAAGCCAGGAAACAGGAGAGTAAGAGCGATAAGAAAGGGAAGCAATGTACCCACCTAAGGACAACCTAGCTAAATACACAATGAGTAACAGCAAGACAAAGGTTGCAAAACATAGAACAGCAATACAAGAAAGTAGCTATTTTCTGGGCTTAAAAGGCCGCTATTACCCCAAACCATAAAATATACAGAAGAAAACACAGGCATAAGTATTAGAGATATGGTCAGAGTCACTCCTATGGTAAGTGAAACAAAAGCAAAAAGCAAAACACAGGGCTGCATCAATTCAAAGACCCCGCCGAGTGAAAGAAATTATCAGTAAAACGAAACTATTGGGGGGGGGGGAATCTTACTCACAAGAGAAAATTCGTAAGTATCATCTGACCGACAAGGGGTTAATATCAAAAACATATGGAGAAGTCACAAAATTCAACAATAAAGAAAAATTTCAAAAATAGGCAGAAGAAATTGATGGCTCTCCAAATAAGGCACATATATGGCCAAGAAGCACATGAAAACATGCTCAGCATCACTTATTACCAGGGAAATGCAAATTCAAACAATAGCATCACCTCATATCTATGAGAAAGGCTGTTATCTAAAAGATAAAAACAACAAATGTTGGAAAGGCTGTAGAAAGAAAGGAACCCTGTGTGGGAATGCCAACCAATGAAGTCATTAGGGAAAGTAAGGAGATTGCTCAAAAATTTTAAATTAGAAATTCCAAGGGACTGGAGCAATTGCACAGTGGGTAAGGTGTTTGCCTTGCATACAGCCAACCATCTCTGGCACTCTATACAGTCACCGAGCCCATCAAGAGTGATCCCTGGGGAGCTGGAGCGACAGCACAACAGGTAGGGTGTTTGCCTTGCACCAAACATACAAATGAATAATTGTCAGTATGAGGGTCAATCCTGTTCTAGTTGGCGGCACCTTAAGAGAAGATCTGGAGAGTGAGTTTGTCCTATGCAAAAGGAGAATAATTATCAAACGAGAGAATGTATGTAAGGGATAATTTTGGAAGAAAAAGAAAAATATCTTTGGTAGATAACAGACAGACTCTAATCCACCCAAACAATAGAATGTTATTCAGTGGAGGGGACATGGGAAGAATGAAGTAACTAGTCCTAAAAAGACATGGAAGAGTATTAAATCCATAATAAACACAGTCGATCTGAAGTAACTGTTTGCTGTATGATTTCAACTATGACATTTTGGCAAGAAACTAGAGAGACAGGCAAGAGATCAGTTATTGTCAGTGACATAGGGAGAGAGGTAAATGAGAAGTACAAAGAAAATATTTCAGGACACTGGAAGTACACTACTAATAGTGAATACTACAATAAGCAAATTTTAAAAACGTGACTATGAGGGTGGCAGGCTTGCAAGGGAGATGGCGCTAGAACATTATATGTCTAAAACTCAACCATGAATAACACTGTAAGTGCGTTTCTCTAAAAAACATTTTTTAAAAAAATATAAGCCCAAGTTTTAACTTTATGTCCAAGTGTTATTACCTGAGCACGGTACCATTTTCTGCAAGTTTAATGAAGCTCCCATCTTCCAGATCCAAAGCCAAGCCCTTGCAACTGGAAATGAAGTTTGTATACCAATCAGTTCACATAGGCAGCTAAGCAACAGAAAGTAATCTGTATTTTGAAAAAGTCACAACGCTAACAATAGATCCTCCCATTCACATGCTGATCAAATGAATAAGAATATCTAGGAATTCTAAAATTAAATATTCACAGAGCAAGAATATTAGGAAAACTGTTATGTGGGCAAATGAACAGCCTGTTAGGTTTGTAAAATCCTCCAGCGCTTAAAAGAAGAAATTTCAAACTCACAGAGAAAAAGAAAATGAACATCACTACAAGTCTCTGTTAAATAAGCAAATGTTTGCCATCAAATAAAACACACACACACACACACACACACACACACACACACATTTATATTCTACAAGCTAAGCTCTTAACGATTGTTTCTCCTATACTCTTTAGATTTTGTCTTGATTTTGATCAGAGAACAAGAAATTGCCTTGTGGGAAAGGTTCTTCGTAGTAAGAGTTGTGGGATTTGGGGAGAAAGGTGAGTATAGATTCAATATCATGAATAAAAAAGCAAGGAGATGTAACAGCCACCAAACACCAAAAAAATTAAGCAAAAAACAGGAGGGCACTTTAGAAGCATTAGAATGTTTGGTCCACAGTAAAAATTCCAGTCAGAGATTTCACAGCTTAAATGTTTCAGCTCCTTTTTATAAAATGACTAGGGCAAAAAGGATGAACCAGGGGCTAGAGCAATAGCACATCGGGTAGGGTGTTTGCCTTGCATGTGGCCGACCCAGGTTTGATTCCCAGCATCCCATATGGTACCCTGAGCACTGCCAGGAGTAATTCCTGAGTGCAGAGTCAGGAATGACCCCTGTGCATCGCCAGGTGTAACCCAAAAACCAAAAAAAAAAAAAAAAAAAAAAGGATGAACCAAAAGGAGAAATCTATGAGAGAAAATCACTGCTATAGTTTTTCATACATACTTTTCACATGTTTCAGGATCAATATTGTCAACTGAACACTTTCAAATGGCTCACTGAGGAAGGAACCAGAGCAACAGTATAGCGGGTAGAATACTTGCCTTACATGCAGTAGACCCAGGTTCGATTCCTGGCATCCTATTTGGTGCCCTGAACACTATCAGGAGTCAGGTGAGCCTCCCAAAACCCCAGAAAAGTGACTAAAATGAATTTTAACTTGTCTTTGGTGTTTATGAGGAAAAAGAGAAAGGCAGCCTTTGGCACTTGAGAATCTTAACTCAGGAGGAGGAGCGCTAAGAAGCTTAGCTGGAGAACGGCCTACCCAAATTAAGGAAACCAACAGTTCATCTTAATCTAAGCACAGCCCCCCTCTTCTCCTCCAGCTCTTTGTTTAAAAGGCAACAAAGCAAACGTAAAAAAACAAAAAAGATGTAAATGTTAGAAATAGTTCTTAGTGACCTTTGCAACTCTTAATAAGCATAAATTTAAACCACACCAAAAATACTCAAATTGGTTACAAATGTCTTCAATTTATTTTAGGATTTAATCAAGCAAGTCAGAGCTTAAACCATACAGAACTTTAATTCATTTTGTTTTTTAAAAAAAGCTTTAGTACAGAGGTACTTTGTCCTTTCATTCAACTTCACATTTCTGTGCTGCCTCCATAGAAGAGGAGGTATTAATACATTATCAACAATTAAGAATCAGAAAGATGTTAAACTTACCAGAAATCCCAATCCTCTGGAGTGACAGTGAGCAGTTCCTTGTCATACCCTTTCTCTTTGACTAAGAACTGAGCAAAGCTATTATAAATGAGCTGCAAATAAAGGGAAGAAGAAAAAATGTTAAAGAAATATAAAAATTCAGGGGCTGGAAGCTAGTACAGTGGTTAGGATCCCATGGGTCAAACCCAGTTGGATTCTCATTACCATACAGTGCATAGAGCACAGTGGGGGTGGCTAGAGTGGCCCCAGCGTGGGCATCATCACAGGGTCCACACAGCATTGAACTGCTGGCCCAATTAGAGGAGAATCAGTGGTGGGACCCTCTGGCCTCCTGAGCAACATGTGGGAGGCTCCGTCGCTCAATCAATCAACAAATACATAATGAACTATTTTACTTCACAGACTTGAATACCTGATAGACTTGCTCAGGGCAGGACAACACACACACACACACACACACACACACACACACACACACACACACACGACTGCAAGCAGCAAAGAACTTCTCTCGACGGCAGGGTCAGAGAGCAGGATGATCAAAGTACAAGCGGGGCTGCTGCATCCCTCCTGGTGCAGCGGATGGCACCAGGGACTGAAGCTGTGGCCCAAAGCTTGCCTGGTAGGACTTCTAAGTCATTGAGCTACTCCTTCGGGCCCTGTAGTCCAGTTCTGAAAGAATGCTACATACTAAACATGCAGTTAACCAAAGGATGATGGTCATTATTGCTTCTCCCATTCTTCTGCAGGGGAGTGTTGTGAGGCTCGCCTCAGTCGCACTTAACCTTGAAGCAGAACAACGGTTTGAGTCATATCTAAGAAAATTCAATGCACCACCAAAACCTCTACAGATGATAACAGATACCTGTCTATGTCATGACAGGCAGAGACATAGGAAATGCACGGGAAGAGATCCCCTGAGGTTTACATGGAAACTGCAAGATGTAGCAGTGAAGTGGGTGAAGAGAGGGGAGAGGCAACCTAGATCTAAAAACCCAGAGGCCTGCACAAGGTTGCCATTGTGGGTTTGGGTGTGAGTGTCTGAGGGTGAGTGTGCAAGAAAGCAAAGTGGCCTTGTCACCCAGTGATGCTCCTGGTCATAAAGCTAAATAAAATCATTACCCACATACTTTCCTGCAATGCGATGTGATGTCATTAATTATGAACATACAGTACATCAACACTGTATATTTATCAAGTTTTCAAACTTGGTGGTACTTCAGAACCATCTGAAAATTTCAAGCCTAAAGGAGAGGATGGGGTTTAGATTGGGCATCTACAAAGCACAGCAATGACTGAAAACCACTGACCTACATTTCATCATAAAGAAAGAAAACAAAATTGAATTAAAAATGTATGAAGTCATTCAGATAGCAGGAACTATGCACAACAAAAAATACACAACATCGTCTTGCCTCAAAGGAACCAAGAAACTGGGAAAAACAGATATAAACAATTTAGAAAAAAAGAAAAAAAAGAATTTAGAGTCGAGCCTGGCATAGAAGTAAACTCAATTTAAGCACTACCTGTTATCATTATCAATCGTGTGACTTTAAAAAAAAAAAAAGAGCATTTCCCATATTTGTGGCATAAAGAAAACCAGGATAATGAATTTCAAACATTAATGGTTATTACCTCCCATGAAACTACCTCTGGTCCAGGCAGGGTTCACACGACCCAGGACAGTGAGGATCACGCCCCACTTGGCAATGCGATTTCATTGAGGTAATTTCTCTTCCAGAAAAGAAGGGAGCCTGCCAAGAGAGATAGCCAGCACTGCAGTGTTCCTTACCTGCAGGAGAAGTTTCTGTAATAGGAGAGGACGGGGTCAATGAGCAAACAGCAAAGATAACAGGGCACCGAGACCAAGCAGGGAAGCCAACGCTTCTGAAACTCCTGCGCCAGGCCTAAGGCCTCAGTTCTTGGAGCGTTTCCTGAGATCATGGTGAATCACCTTAGAAGCTGTCTCAGTACAGGGCCTCGTGGCCAGCCTCCTTCCTCTCCCAGCCTTGCTACCAGAGACTCCCTCAGTCTTACACAGCTGATTAAAATGCACCCCAAAGTGTTTGCAAATAAGTGCTCCGTAGTCCACAGGGAAAGCAGAAATTATGTTTACTTCCCACTTCAGATAAAATATGAAATAATAGCTAGCTAAACTCTATTTCCAGATAAAGAACCAGCCTTTTGGGTGTAAGCAAATCCCAAGCCCTGTTTGGGACATAATGCCTCAAAACCGTTTTTGTTATTTGGAGTTTAAATTTAACTGGGTGCTCTGTAGTTTTCCTTGCTGAAACTGGGCAACCCTACAATCCTTTTGTGTTGGGAAATGAACAAACTTTTGAAAACTGAGAGACTTGTCCCACAGGCTTCTCTTCCCAGTGTCCATCCAGCAAGACTGAGCCCCAGCCTCCATCGGACAAGCTCTGGTGGGACCTGTGCGTGCCAGCAGCTTTAGAAGAGAATCACATTCTCCCCACAGCCAAGGCGCCACAGCCCACTCGCAATGGGAAGTGAACTGCCTGGCATTTCTGAATATGCAACCCCAGTTTTGAGTCTGCAGCCCCAGAAGAGGGCCGTGGTCATTGCTTGGAAGATGCCCTTCCTGAACCTGCAGAAGCGGAGAACTCTTTTCCACGTGTGCCCCAAACTGAAGATACCTATTAAGTATACTCAGGTATACTCCGTTCTGTGCACTAGTATAGGAAACACGCTCGGAGTCACTGTGCAGCCACCAGTGCTTCTCCTGCAGCTGTACACCTGCTGGACACCCTGCAGTGCCCCGTGCTGTAGCTTCTCTCAAGGTCCCAGCCTCGGCTACAGTTCTTCTACCTCCAAGAGGCCTCTTGGTCTCCTCAGCTGCCAGATGTACTTCCTACACTGGAACTTAGCTCAAGTATCCTGTACTCTGGGCCTCTCCCTGGGCAAGAGCATGGTAGAGGGGTGTGTGTGTGTGTGTGTGTGTGTGTGTGTGTGTGTGTGTGTGTGTGTGTGTGTGTGAGAGAGAGAGAGAGAGAGAGAGAGAGAGAGAGAGAGAGAAACCCATCTACATAGCACTATAGCACTGTGTACAGTGACCCTGCGCAATCATTTTTGTACCTCAGTGTCAATATTGCCGCACTGCAATTTTGAGAAGAGAATAGCACACACCTCCTAAGGTTGCTGGATCGATCAAAGCAGTTTATACAAGAAAATGCTTATTAGAACGGCAGCCCTGAGTGCAGCATTTAGTTATCAAAACACCTATTATTGATGTAGGCACACCACAATTATTTACCGAACCCGGCACATACTGAGGATTCAGCTCAGCACACAGATCAAGCGCTGGAGATAAGATGCTAAGGAATCATAGCTTTTGGCCGAAGGAAGTTCTCCAACAAAAAGAAAATTCTAATACCATTCTAATACTATGTGTAAGTTTTATAAATAAAAAAAAAATTAAGGGTTTTAAGGCACACTGGAAGTGGGCAGAGAGCAGAAACAAAAACTTCAGGGCCCTGGGAACAGCTTTCCAAGGGAATGCTGGGGAAGATGAGAGCTGAAAGATGAGGCGTTACTGTGACAAAGAATAGCCAGGCACCTGCACTCTCCTCAGGGCATTAACTTTTCAGCACCTTGGGCCATGCATTACAAGGTCACTGGAAGATCTGAGTATTATTTCAGTATCCACAACGCTATTAGGGGCTCAGCACACTTGTGGTGCTTGGGAAAAGATTTCTGAACCAAAGAGGATCCAAAACGCACTTGCTTACTGTTTTCAAACTCTAAAGCATCACATATATTTGAGGTTGAAGTAAAGAATCCTGGTCATTTGGATACTCATGCTCTGAACTTAGGCACACACAGGCACAAAACTAGCTTTGAGGACCAGGATGTAACTGGGCAGTAGAGCACTTGCCTTGTGGTGTGTGGCCCTGGTGACCAAAGTATTAAGAAGAAAAGTCTCCTGAACTCTGAATGACCAAGGAAGCAAGTACACAGTATGACAGCAAAAGATTAAATAGCATACGGGAATAGTACCGCCTCCCCTTCCCCTGCACACACTCTTCACTTTCATGCATAGAAAATCCAGGGTCTGTTCTGAGACTAGGCACAGGCTAGACATGTGTCCAAAGCCACAGAGATGGACAGCGAAGCAGGGACATTGAGAGTTTGGCTGTGGACCCTCGCTTTGGCCCCTGTTCCCAAGGCAGCTTTTTCTGCTTATAGTTCTTTGACTAAATGACTAAAATTACTATGGCTGGCTGTGAAAACAAGGGCACGGGAGAGAAAAATACAATTGACTTCCTGAGGGGTTGGGGGGGGCAGGTGTGTGCCCCCCCACTCTTCATAGTGGAGCGGCAAGGACACAAACTTCCTGAACCGCGGCTTTCGGTTCAGAACCGATTCGAGGTGCAATCGGGCACCGGAGTAGGTGCGCAGCAAACACTCCCTCCACTTACCAAAAGGCTAACTGGGTCCTAACGGTTTCGGCCCCTTCCCAAACACCACACACTCTCTCCCCGGGACCGCATTGTTAAGGAGCCTACGGGTGTTCGCACGCACGCGCTAAAGGAAAAACGCAGCCGAGGAAACCGCAAACCCCTCAGCCCGGCAGAGAGGGCCGGAAGGCGCGCGGCTGGGGTATTCGGAACCACTTCCAGTGAAGTTCCAAGGCCGCGATCTGCAAAAGGACACGGTCCCCGGCCCCCACCCCGGTCCCGCCTCTGCCCTAGATCCTGTGCTGCCCCACCTCGATCTTGCACGGTTCATCCCTCCTTCGCCCCCGCTTTGCTTTTTTTTTTTTTTGTTAATTTTTTTGATTTATTTTTTTCCGACTCCATCTCTCAAACTTGTCTGGACTCCGGGGGGGACCGGTGGCCGGGGCCCGGGTGGGAGCGCGGTGGGGGTGGGGGGCTGCACACTTCCGCGAGCCGCGCGCGCAGGCGGGGCGGCCGCAGGAAGCGGAGGGAGCCCCGCCGCCATGGGCCGAGGCGGCACGCCGCGCGCCACTCACCGGGGCGCTCTCGGGCAGGTTGTAGCGACACAGTGTGTGGTCCAGGTCGAAGCCCACCACGTCGCAGGCGGCCAGGGAGAAGGGCTGAGCCATGGCTGCAGCGGCGCCGGAGGGTGCGGGGAGCGCGGCCGGGACGCGGCGGGAGGGAACGGACGGGACCAGACGGGCGGGACGGGGCGGGGCGGGGCGGGGCTGCAGCCGCCCCCGAGGCCCCCCGCGCCCGCGAGCGCCGCCCCCTGGCCGCGCCGCCCGCCGCCGGGCTCCGGCTCCCGGCAACTGCCGCGGAGCCTCTGGGATGCGGCCCCTCGCGTTGCCCCTTCTGCGAAACCTGCCGGGCAACCCCTTCGTTCTCAAGGGGCCACCAAAAAACCCAGATTTTCTAACGGGTCACTACTCTTTCTTACTCTTGCGTGAGAAATTTTGTAAGATCTAGGGGGATTTTAGCCAGGAAGATCCCTCCCTCAGGTCTAGTTTGATCTATATTTGCCCACGTGGTCTCTAACCATCGTTTGGATCAAAATTGTTTGATTTTTTGGTTTTTGGTCCTTAAGTGGTAAATTTAGAGACTCGCCACACTTTCATCCCCCTCCGAAGTGTGTTAAAATGAAACACATTTTCTAGCCATAATGCCGAGCCGTAGGTAGGGCTAAATGACATTAAGTAATATTAAATATTTTGTTACTTTTATTTTTGTTTTTTTTAGATTTATTTATTTTTTAATTAGTGAGTCACCGTGAGGGTACAGTTACAGATTTATTTTCTTTTGTTTTTGTATTGTAAGCATCTTTATTACAAATAAGGCAGGAGGAACTTCATACGATAGTAGAAAGAACTTACGGAATTAGAAGTTTTTAAGGTCTATAGAGGAAGAAAATGGCTTGCGTTTTCTCAACTCTCAAGTGCTGATATAAGTAATATGATTTTAGATGTACATGAGAAATGTGAATTCATTATACATAATTCATGCTGGGAATATTTAGTTCTCTGAGGCCATTTGTATATGAGTCAATAGGACTTTGAGATCTTTAACATTATATAAGAGAAATACAAATCTCACTGAAAAGAGAGTATTTGTATGCATATATCCATTATCCTTTTTATTTTTTTTTTCTTTTTGGGTCACACCCAGTGATGCTCAGGGGTTACTCCTGGCTTTGCACTCAGGAATTATTCCTGGCGGTGCTTGGGGGACCATATGGGATGCCGGGGATCGAACCCGGGTCGGCCGTGTGCAAGGCAAACGCCCTACCCGCTGTGCTATCGCTCCGGCCCCCATTATCCTTTTTAATTGCTTCTTTTCTAAGTTTAAAGGAACACTTTTTCAGTAGGAAAAAATCAATAGTGGCATAATGAAAATATAATTAATTGAGAATTACACTAAACTCTTAGAAAAATAACACACTAACCCTTAGGAGGCTAATATACCAATCAGGGGAATAATTTAGTCCATAAATACCTCAATTTGGCTGGACACTTGTTGTACCTATTGGATTTATTTGAATAAATCACTTTTTCCATAATTCCAAAAGGCCCCCCAAAACCTGTGCATACTAAGAACAGGAAGAATTCTCAAGAAGACTAAGCATTCATTGATAAGAAAGAGGCCAAGACTATATACTATGCATACATATGCTTATATAGTTGTATGTATGTATATACATTGTATGAATATATAAAAAAATAAATAAAAATTATATATGTGTGTATGTGTGTGTGTGTGGTTTGGGGACCGTGACTGGCAATTCTCAGAGTTCACTCCTGGCTCTGTACTCAGGAATCACTCCTGGAGGGCTCAGAAGATTACATGGGGTGCCTGGGATCAAAACTGGGTAGGCCTAATGAAAGGCAAATGCCCTGCCCACTGTACTACCTCTCTGGTCCCTGGAACCTTGTATTTAATGTTCATGAACCAAGAAAATAGGACAAATTTGTATAGCTTGTACCTGCTTTCTTTCATGAATTACCAGCAGAGCATGGCATTGAATGAGCATTCTTCTTTGCCCCCTGTGTAGAATGCCTGCCAGGTCAAACTTCCAGATAGACTGTACATTGAAAGCCATCAGTCTTCATAAAGGAAATTTTGTTTCATTTTGAGGCTATGCACTTTAGGGATTTCCAAGTAATGTAAAAGAAAGAACAAACCCATTCCTTGCTCCAGGGAGTAGTATAAAAGAATTCTTTTAAATTTTATTTATTTAATTTCTGGTAAGCTTTCCCTTCTAAGATATTTTGAATGCTGCTGAACTGTGGACAGGGCCTTGGTGGTTGTGATTATGGGTACCTGGGGCATTTCTTAAAGAGAAAAACAAAACCTTAATCTATAACTGGTCCTGAAAACTAGGAGTGGAGTTGGAATGATTAGGAAGCCTAGTCATTTCTCCTGGTACACACTCAACAACAGTCACATCTATTGTTAAATAGCATCTATTTCTTTTAGTCTTCCTGTCCACTCAAAGTGACCCTTTTCTAGAAAGCCTACAACAATTACACTTCAAGGGAGAATTTAGAAATCATCCAATTTCATTATCTTGGAAGATCATACTTCTTTCCTAACTGCTTACTGTTCTAGGACATAGCCTCAAGCCCTCACTTTAGCTCTTCTAAGAAACTTGGGATGGTTCCTACTCTTCCTCCATTCCCTATTGTGCTCTTGAGCTTAAACACATTCACTTTGTTTGCTCAAGTTTATTTTAAAATAAAAATGCTTATTCCCTGCCATAATTTTTTGTTTGTTTTGTTATTTTTTACCCATATATACTGATAAAAATGCCATTGTTTTTCTAGCATCAGCTAGAAGTTTAATGTAATACTCAGGTACCATCTGATTTCTACTTCTTTGGACAATACATTAAACATGTCAGGGCTCTGTACTGAATTATTTCCCTCTCCAATTTATTTGTTGAACCTCCAAGTGCCCTATGCGACTTTATTTGGAGATAAGGCATTTCAGGAAGGAAATATGGTTAAATGAGGTTACAAGAGTGGGATCCTTAATCCTTATGACGGTTGTCATTCAGACGATCTTACAGATGGTTGTGCATAGAGGAAAGGCTATGTGAGGACATTGGGAGAACATGCCATCTGCAAGCAGAGAAGAGAAGCTTCACAGAAATCAAATTCACTGTCACCTTGTACTTGGACTCCCACTCTACAGAAGTGTCAGAAAATAAATTTCTGTTGTACGAACCTTCAGTCTGTGGTACTCTGCTAAGGAATTATAAGCAAACTAACATAGTCATGAAGGAAATTTAACTCTAACCAATGTAGTGTCAGACATAATATTTATCATCATTAGATCCCAAAGTGACATGAAATTTGGCTCATTTTTAAATTCCAGTACTTTTATATACTTATGCCTGAGATTAATACCAAGCTGTTAAGTTTATGATTATTTTGAGTTTTCCTATGTATTGATGCTTTTTTTCTTCTTTTTTCTTTTTTGTTTGTTTGTTTGTTTGTTGTGGGTTCACACTCAGTGGTATTCACTCTTTGAGCACATTCATTGAGATCGCTCATTGCTTACTCCTGGCTCTGTGCTCAGGGATCACTCCTGGTGGACTCATGGACCATGTGGGGTACCAGGAATCAAATCCAAGCTGGCTGAGTGCAATGCAAATGCCCAACCAGCTGTACTATTGTTCTGGCTCTGATTTTTTTCTTGTAACTCGAATTATAAAATAATTTAGAAATTCTCTAAAATAAAACTTATGATATTTAGTATTAACTTTCTAGAATTAAATTTCATCATTAAAACTAATCTCTATATTTTCTAAAGATAATATTATCCTTTGGAAATATTAACAAGACATGACTTTCACTTGAATTTTTATTTGTGTGAAATAATGATTGTGGTAAGAAGAACTCATGAATGCCAGAGGCCCAGGTTCAGTGCCGATCACTGCATGGTCCCCCAAATACCCTGGAAATTAATCCCTCAGAATCGGGAGTAGCCCCTGAGCACAAAAAAAAAAACAAACAAACAATGATTTATCAAACTCTTGTTTGTGGGAGGAAGGGAAATTGTCTTTTTCTTTTTTTTACCAGTATAAAATGCAGTTTACTAAATATTGAAAGGTAAACAACAGAATGCTCAACTCTTTTCTAAGATAATCTCCATGACTTCTCTGGCTCTGGCAATGTACTTAATTGTAAATCATAAGGATTATTTAGCAATTTTAAAAACTGTGAAATCAGCAATATAAGCTGCCCAAAATTTCATCTACATAGCACCTTAATATTGGCCATTTAGCTGAATAAAACCCAAAACTGATTTGTAATACTGGGCAGTGGCCCAAAGATGGCAGTAGTTCTGCATTAGGGCTTTTTCCCCATTTAGCTTCCCTTCTTATCTTAAAATCTTTGTTTCTTTTAAAAAAAGTACTACATCATTATTAATTCTCTGTTTCTGTTCTTGTAGCAAAAAGAAAAGCCTGTTAGAAATTTTGCTGTTTTATTTTTGTGTATGTATTTATTTTGATGGTAGGAAGTAGGATGTAATGGTCAGTGGGAATTTATTACAATATGTCTGAAGGAAGAATAAACTTTAAATTTTAAATTATTTCATCTTTGAGAAAGAGAAAAATAAGCAAATTGTATAATTGCTATTAAAATATCTCAAATATTATAGCAGTGGATTGAAATTTAATTAGGATAAATGTTAAATTTTACTTGCAGCTGCTAATAATCAGCTTTAACAGTTTAGCAGGTTCTTGGGTAATATTTCATTCAAGACTGCTTCATTATAATTTTGATGAGGGAATGAATTCTGATCAAATGCACATTTGAGGAGATGGTTCCACCATATGTCCTTTCATTTAAAGTCATAGTTTCCCAGAACCCACTGGTGACTTTGTGAAGACTTACTGTAGAATACAGGGAGTGTTAGACCTGTTGTTAAATTAGAAATAGAATGTGAATAAATACAAAGTAAACTCTGCTTGTTACAAGTTTTTCTTGATTAAGAGGCACTTCATTATACTTCCCTTTGCCTTGACTATCTTCTGTGTGTATGGGTGTTCTAAATTAGCCCTGGAAGAAGGGCACATGTGTCAGCAGGTCGTGGTAGAAACTTCCAATCCTTGTTTAATGGCGTCTATAAAAGTGCTTTTCTCAGATAGGCCATCTTTATTGTCTAGTCACACAGGTCACACTGTCAGCAAAAACCTTTGCTCCATAAGCTCTGAAACCACTATAAAGTATCATCATAAAAAATACTGAGATTTTAGGGCATATTTTAATATGCCAAAAACGGTCACAACAAGTCTCAAAATGGAGACGTTACTGGTGCCCTCTCAAGCAAATCGACGAGCAACAGGATGACAGTGACAGTGACTGTTTTGAGCTGTGCTACTATATGCCAGTGGCCCATGAAGGTTTAGTTGCAGAAGAATACAGGGCTGGAGCAATAGCACAGTGGGTCGGACCTTGCACGCAGCTGACCTGGGTTCGATTCCCAGCATCCCATATTGACTGCTAGGAGGGGTGACCCAAAAGGGATTTGGGGCTGGAGAGACAGTCCAGTAGGTAGGAGGTTTGCCTAGTCTACCCAGGTTTGGTCCTGGTAGTGCATATGGTTTCCCATGCACGTCAGGAGTGATTCCTGAGTGCAGAGCCAGAAGCAACCCCTGAGCTGATATCGCTGTGTGTGGCCCTCAAACAACAACATCAACAAAAATGCTTAGATTGGGGCCTGGAAAGATAGTACAGTAGGTGGGCACTTGCCTTGCATGATCCCAAACAAGCAAGCAAGCAAGCAAGCAAGCAAGCAAACAAAAGACTCAGTTTTGACCCCAAACACTCAACCAAAGTGTGCGCTTTCCTTGAGGCTAACAAGGAAAACTTCATTGGAAAACTTTGGCTTTAAAATCACCCAAAAGGATTTTACATGTTAAGGTGAGGAAAGTTCAGGTGTTTCAGACCCCCAATCTAGATGTGAGCCACTATTCCTGTTTTATTGGTGGCCCCATACTGTTACAAGACTCTGAAAATCTGCCATCTCTTAGAATTCAAAGTGGAAACTAAGACCCTATTTATCTACTTTGGGTTCCTGAGATTACATGAAGGCTTCTGTTGTTTCCCACATGGGAGAGTTAACCTTAAAGTGTAACAGAGTATTGACCTTTCTCTAAGACCCACTAACTGGGTGCCATTCATTTTATGTCTTACTTTCTTGGAGACTATCATTAAATAAAATAAACAATGCCAGATGAATTTTAATATATTAAATTGTTTACAAATTTTACTGATACTAAAAAGTATTCTTTGGTTTTTTTCACAAACTCAAAGTTTAATTTATGTGTTATATTTTAATTGCTAAGTGTAGAAATTCTATCAAAAATATACTTTCCATTTACTTTGAGCAGACTGTTCTGAAAAACTTTTTTTTTTTTTTTTTTGCTTTTTGGGTCACACACGGCAATGAACAGGGGTTAACTCTTGGCTCTGCACTCAGGAAAAACTCGTGGTGGTGCTCAGGGGACCATGTGGAATGCTGGGAATCAAACCTTGGTCGGCCGCATGCAAGGCAAACACCCTATCCACTATGCTATCGCTCTAGCCCCTGAAAAACTTTGTAATCAACGTTTTTCTTTCTCGAAGCCTAAAATTTGAAAATTAAATTTGATTTGGCGTTTATAATGGACTGGGTTATATCGCCACAACATGCATATTTTGATGAAGCACCCTAGAATATAACTTTATTTAGAAATAGGGCCTTTAGAGATATTATTAAAATAACTATGTCTCCAGATTTAAAAGAAGATTACTGTGTTGTGGTTTTTTAAAATTTATTTTATTGAATCACCATGAGAGAGTTACAAGCTTTCATGTTTGGGTTACAATCACACAATGATCAAACACCCATCCCTCCACAAGTACACATTCCTCACCACTGATATCCCCGGTATATCCCCCCTTCCCCACCCTTCCCCTGCCATTTTCTTAGTGATCCCTTCTCTATTTGAGCTTCCATCTCCTCTTCACTCACAATACAGGCTTCCAGCTGTGGAGCAGTCTTTCTGGCCCTTGTATCTACTATCCTTGGGTGTCAGCCTCATGTTATGTTATTTTATATTCCATAAATGAGTGCAGTCCTTCCTATGTCTGTCCCTCTCTTTCTGACTCATTTGGAAGAAGATGTCTGTTTTACATACTCAGTGTGTGGTATTTTTTTAATGAAGTCTGGCAAATAACTACAAACTATATTTAAAGCTAAAAAAGCATGATATTGGCACAAAGTTGGGTACAAACATTAATAGAACAGAATTGAGAAGCCAGAAATAAAATGACACATAAATGAACAATGAACATAAGAAAAAGAACCAGGAATCTACAGCGACACAAGAAAAGTCTCTTCAATGTTGGTTGCTGGGAAAACAGAATATTCATATGCAAAAGTATAAACTAAATCACTACTTACTCCAATGATTAAAGGTTTGAATGTGAAAGTTAAAAACTATAAAAATACATAGACTTAGGAGACTTAACTTCTGGTGCTGGAGGGATAATGCAGTTAGTAGGGCATTTATCTTACCCAGGTTTTGTCCCAGCACCACTTATGGTCCCCCAAGCCCTCCAGAAGTGACCCCAGAGCATAGTTGCATACCACTGAAAGAGAAAGAGAGACAGACAGGCAATGACAGAGACAGGGACAGCGACAAAGACACAGAAACAAAGAGACACGGAGACAGACAGAGACAGAGATATTTAACTCCAACGATAAGAAAAATAAAAGTAAGAACAAATGATACATCAACAGTGTCTGTACAGTCAAAGAGATCAAAACCAAAAGAGCAATGGGAGAATTTATAGGCCCATCGTACATCTAACAAGGGATTATTATCCAGAATATTCCAAGGTTCATAAAACTTCACAATTATAGTAAGAAAATTCAAATAACTGGACATATTTTAAATGGCTAGAATAGTCTGGAGAGATAACTCAGTAGGCCGGAGGAAATGTTCTGCACGAAGGAGGCTCAGATTCGACCTCCTTCCCATCCTCTCTCCCTGTGTCAACAGCACCAGGAACAAACCCTGAGCATCTCACTAGGAATAGCCCTGAGTATGGTCAGTTGAGGCCCCAAACTCCAACATACAAATAAATTAACAAAAAAGTTATTACTAGAAGATCTTAATAGATACTTCAGTAAAGAAGGCACAGAGATGGCTAGTAAGCACATGATAAGATGATAGATTCTCATCATAACTGATTATCAGGAAAATATAAATCAAAACAACAGTCAGCATGATTTCACACCTATAAAATTGGTTAGTATCCCAAAGACAAGATACAAGTGTTTCAGAGGATGTGGAAAGGAGGGAAAACACCAGAGGTGGGAATGTTAATTGGTGCAGTCATTGTGAAAGCAGTAGGTCGAATCCTCAAAAAGGTTAAAAACTCCCTAAAACATTAATCTCATTTCTGGTACTTACCCAGAAAGTACAAAACCATTCATCTGAAAATATATATGCACTTTTTTTGTTTATTGTAGCAGTATTTACAAAAGCCAAGAACTGGAAACAACCTCTCACTTATATCACTTGTATCATTTGTTATTCCGTGTATCACTTGTTATTCTGTTGCTCATCGATTTGCTTGAATGGGCACCAGGAATGTCTCCATTAGTCCCTGTCGCGTGCTAGTGTAGCCCAATGGCATCTGCTCGATCCAGGAACACAAAGAGCCTTAAACCATTCCTTCAGGGTCCTGACAAATAAGTCTGACCATCTCATAGGTGGACGGCCAGGTATTCTTTTGATGTCCCATGGAATCCAGTCAGTAACGGCTCTAGTCCAGTGGTTGTCTCTAAATCACATTACATGTCCAGCCCATCTGATTTTCAATGCCTTGGCAAATGAGACAGCATCCCTGATTCTTAATTGTTGACAGAGGTTGGAACTCTGGATTTTTTCTCACTTGAGTGAAACATGATATTCCAAGCATAGCTCTTTCGATTCCTCCTTGGGAGATCCAAAGAGTGTTCTTATCCTATTTTCATAGGGCACAGGTCTCTGAGGCATATGTTAGTGCAGAAAGAACAGGGGAGTCAAAAAGATGTGCCCAGAGCCAGAGGTTCTTTGTTCTCTTAACTTCTTCAACACTCTTGAAGGTGTTCCACACTGCTCTCTTCCTCCTGGGCAGCTCAGGTGACAGATAAGGTGCCAAGTCTTTCGTCATGTTGAGTTCTCGACAGGTACACATAACTGCTGCATTTGGAGATTTTCGTTCCTTTGAGAGCAAATGCCATGTCAGGAGCTAGTCTGTTTCTCATAAATATTGTCTTCGTGAGATTCAGCTGCAGTCCGACCTTTCCACACTCAACGGTCGAAGTCAGCCATCATTCGTGCTACTTGGCTAATGTTTGGTGTTATGAGAACGATGACATCAGTAAAGCAGAAGTGGTTTAGTTGCCAACCATCTATCTTCACTCCTATTCCTTCCCATTCCAGTCATTGCATGATGTTCTTGATGTGGCACTGAAGAATTTTGGTGAAATGGTATCACCCTGCCAAACCCCTCTCTAATTTATGTCAATGATCATGATCACTTCCTTGTAGAATGGTGAGATCCTGGTGGTGAATCCATAATACAGCTAGCGGAGGATCTTGATGTACTGAGTTTGAATACCTGTTTGGCTAGGACTTCGATACCACTTCAGTCTCAACAGAATCAAAGCCTTCTTTAAGTTGATGAACGTTAGACAGAGCGGCATCTTGAACTCTCGTGAAACTTCAATGAGCTTGGTCACTGTGTGGATATGGTTGGTTGTGTTGAATCCTTTTTAGAACCCGGCTTGCTCACATGGTTGTCCTTCATCTAGTGTTCTGCCTATCCTATTCAGGATGATTCGAGAGAATAACTTGTAGACTACGGACAACAGGCAGATTGGGTGATAATTGCCGATGTTGTGGATGTCTCCCTTCTTGTACAACAGAACAGTCCTGCTGGTTTTCCACTGGGATGGAACCTTGCATTCAGACAGGTAGCATGTGAAGGGCTGAACCAGTGTATTGACAAGTATTAGCAGCAGATTCTTCAGGTGTTCGGGTCTGACCTTGTCTAGACTGAGTGCTGTACTCCTCTTTACTGATGAAATGGCATGTCAGATTTTGGAAGGGAGAATGCTGGGAATAACATATCCACTCTGAGGAATTTGGTATGTGGGCAGGTGGACATAGATATCAGAGATCCGAGGAGTGTTGGATAAACTTTTCCATTGCCCTTCTGGAAGATGTGATAGATCCATAAGATGTCGGAGGATAGTCATCTTGGTCTTATAGGTCGAGAAGGACAGGTGGGCATTTCGAATAGTTTCCCTTGCTTTTGCGCATCAGCCAACACTGCTGCTCTTCTTTCTTTGAGGTCTTCCTTTATCACTTCTTTGCACAGCTTTGCAAGCTCAGATATTAGCTTGTTATTGCCTGAGGCTCGCACCAAACCACATTGGAGAATGAGCTCGAGAGCTTCTGAAGACAGACGTCTTTTTGTGACTTTCTTTTTCTCTGCGTTCCTCACACAATCAGGAAACAACCTAAGTGCCCATCAACTAATGAATAGAGAAAGAAAATCTCTCTCTCTCTCTCTCTCTCTCTCTCTCTCTCTCTCTCTCACACACACACACACACACACACACCATTTACATGAGACATGTCAGTAAGTAAATAAACAGCAAACATCATTCAGTTTCTTTTATATATTAGGTATTGTATTAAGAATATTAGTACTCTCAATTTTCTCAACATAAAGGTAGATAAAAGAATACTCTTTGGGAGCTAGAGAGATAATATAGATAGGGGTTAGGTGATTGACTTGCATGCCGTGAACAATAGTTGGATCCTCAGTTGGTTCTGTGAGCACAGGAGTGAGTCAAGAGCAAAGAGCCAGTAATAAGCTCTGAGCACCACCACTTGTAGCCCAAATTCCCCACTTCTTAAAGAATACTCTTTTACATTTAAAATTCAAATTGAGATCTATGTGATGAGAAGCCAATAATTTCTGCTTCTTAATTGCTCTATTTCATGTTTCTATTTGAACTTTTTTAGTCTAAGTAAATTGTGCATGATACATGTGTGTTGTGAAATAGTAGAAAGAGTAAACGGAGTGAAGATTCTTTCTCACTATAACTTATTACTCTTATTTCTCTCACCATAAGTAACCTCTAAAGAATATGGTAAGTTTTAAAGCTATTATATATATATATGTATTCCAACATGTATATGAAAATAAGAATAGAGGTCATACTTTCACACAAAGGGTATATAAGATAATGGGAAGTCATACTAGGACCAGATATTAGGGAGCTATTGTCCAATATTGTTTAAAATAATTAAATATTACATCAGCTGTCAATAAACAATTTACACAATTAATTATTGATAATCATGCATAATTAAGTGAGTTACTAATTTTTTTATAAAAGTAATTCTGCCAACTAATTATTTACATTTATTCATAAAATTAGGGCTGGATCGATAGCACAGCGGTAGGGCGTCGGCCTTTCATGCAGCCGACCCATGTTCGATTCCTCTGCCCCTCTCGGAGAGCCGTGCTAGCTACCGGGAGTATCTCGCCCGCATGGCAGAGCCTGGCAAGCTACTCGTGGCGTATTGGATATGCCAAAAACAGTAACAATAAGTTTCACATTGAGAGACGTTACTGGTGCCCGCTCGAACAAATTGATGAACAACGGGATGACAGTGACAGTGATTCATAGGATTATATTTTAATATATTCAATTTATTATTGTATTAGAATAGAATGATTACATTTAATATTAGTGCAATTATCTCTAATTAATTAATAGTGAAATAATGAACACAGGGTATCCAGAAGACAGGGACACCTGACTATGGAACATAGGATAGGCTTGGGTGCCAGGTTCTACAACAAGAGGTGTGTGAGATATAGAAACGTAAGATTATCAAACATAAGTTATAAACTATTTAAAAAATATGCCCAGAAAAAGGAAATACTTTAACATATTCTGTAAAATTTTAAGATGCAAATTATTTTACATAAATAACTTTACATATTAAATACATTAACATATTCTATGTTGGTTTTATATTCAGATCTTTGAGAGATAGAGAAGCAAAGGCAGAGCCATGACAGCCTCATAAAGAAGCCAAAGAAGCTAGACCTAGGTTTTCGTTCCAGAATTCCTGGAATTGAGCACAGATACCTGGAATTGAGTCATAATTTTTCTCAAGTGAGATAGCCATGGTGAGGTCAACTAAGGGATGCAGGAAGGGAAGCCCCCACTATATAACCCTTTTGTAACTCTTATGCAACCTTTATGTAAATACAATTTATTACCAAACAGCTAATTACAAGTAATGGAAAGTCCCTCAGACTGGGGCCAAAAGAGTGGTCCTTGGAAAGTCCCTGTTATATAATGCTGTTATAAAAGCTCCTCACTTTTAGACTTGGGTCCAATTGTTCCAAGAAGACTGCCACTGTGTTGGTGAGTCATAGGAGGGCCCTAGCTCCAGCTAGCCAAGCTAGCCAATAAAGACTGTTTGCTTATTGCATTGCAACTTGTCTTCGTGTGATTTCTCTAGGGAGATACTGGGCTCAGTTTAACATTTTTAAGTAATTCTAGGTCTTGATTTTTAAAATACTGCAAGCAAGTAAGTTTTAAATTAGTTTTAATATCTTTGTTTATCACTGTTATCACTGTAATCCCATTGCTCATTGATTTGCTTGAGTGGGTGCCAGTAATGTCTCCAATTAGTCCCTGCCTCATTCAGTGTCAGGGGAATGAGGTCCATTATTGTTACTATTTTTGGCATTACAAATACACCACGGACAGCTTGCCAGGCTCTGCTGTTTGAGATTCTGTATCGCTCTCTTCCAGGAGCTTTGTTTTATAGTCTCTGGATCTTGGCCGTTGATGAGATTACATGGGGGATGGGGGGGGGGAAGTTTGTGGGTGTGACTGACAAGCTACTGGGGATCTGGGTAGAGGAAGCCCAGTCCTGATCTGAGCAGGCTTGGAGATCTCAGCCACAGGTTCCCGCAGACCTGGGTTCCTCTATTGGCTCCCTCATGAATGAGGCTTGTCTGAGCACGTGGAGAGTGGCCTTGAGCATGGCTGTGGCTGGGTTCTGGAGGTTTTCAGCCTCGGGGGCTCTGCTTGGGGCGGGGAGGGAAATTCAACCGGCTCCCCTCCAAGGGGCCCCAATTAAGACAGCCTGGCACAAGGGCAGGAGATTCTGTAACAATATCTTTGTTACTTTGTTTCAAAGGGCAATTCAATATTATTTCAAAGTAATTGTGTTTTTAAACTTGTTATTTTGAAGAAAATTAGAAATCACAAGTAAAAGAAGGTGACAAACTATTAACTGGTTAAAATAAAAATAGTATCTGTGAAGTCTTAGAAGAACTTGTAAGGCATACCCTAATAATTTTTCATACCTTTGTAGAAAAAATGTATATGATTAGGTCCAACAGTAATGAAGTTTCACGGAGCTTTTGCCTCATATGGAGACATATGACCTTCTTAATATAAGTGCAGACTTTCTGGGGTTAAGAATGTGAAAAAGGAATGACTCAAAATCCATATCTGGAGTGTGTGACACACTCTTCCTAGGAAAAACTACTTTGTTCTAGTAAGTTAATTAATTCTTACTATACTGTTAAGGTCTCCTAGCATCTACCCACATTACAGGTTAAGGACTATATACTGAAGAGGACCTTATGCCTGCCTGGACAACACTAATTAAATGGAGATCGATTCTTGAAAAAGGAGACTACATGACAGACTTCCAAAACTCTGAAAGATTATTGAGCTCAATATAAATATAAAGGTTTAAATATAGAGGTTATTGAGCTCAGTATAAAATTCCTTAATGAAAAATTCTAGCAGAGCAGATAAAAAAATCTAAATAATGATGTGTGGCACATTTGCAAATTAACTGGCAAATTTTATCAGAGATAGCAATTTGCTACTGCTTAGTAGAAAAGTTGTGTAGGTGGAATGAAAAATGTGTTTCAGTGACAAGCCTTTTTTGGTGACAATTAATTACCAGACCTCTTCATAATTTTTTAAACTTTTTCTTTCTTCTTGTAAATGGGAATGAATCCTGGATTTTTCTAATATCTGGGTATGACTTTCTGAACTAACATTTATGGTTTTTCAAGTTGACTTGAAAAAAAAATGTTAGTTCATTGGACTGAATGTTAGTTCATTGGACTGCTATCATTTGGACTTGAAAAGCGGGTAGGGCATTTGCCTTGCACGGGGCTGACCTGGGTTCGATTCCTTCGTCCCTCTCGGAGAGCCTGGCAAGCTACCGAGAGTATCCCTCCTGCACAGCAGAGGCTGGCAAGCTCCCTGTGGCGTATTTGATATCCCAAAAACAGTAACAACAAGTCTCACAATGGAGATGTTACTGGTACCCCCTTGAGCAAATTGATGAGCAATGGGACGACAGTGCTGGCTATGACTTTTTGAACTAACATTTATGGCTTTTCAAGTTGACTTGCAGTAATTAAAAACTAAGACCAACCTTTTCCAAATACCAAAGGATGGAACACCAAAAAACACTAAACTGCAGAATAATTTATCATCTAAAGAAGCTTTTTGGGGGAAGTGGGGGGCACACCTGGCAGTGCTCAGGGCTTGCATCCTGATTGGATATTTGGGTTGCTTCCATTTCAATATTTCCTTTTTATCTTATTTTATTTATTTTGAGGGCTATACCTGGCAATGCTCAAAGGTTACTCCAGGCTCTGTGCTCAGAAATTACTCCTGATGCTGCTCAGGAGACCATATGGGATGCCAGGGATTGAACCTGGGTTGGCTGTGTTCAAGGTAAGTGCCTTACCTGCTGTACTATCTCTCCAGCCCTTCATCTTTTCTTAAAATGCATCTCTGTAGAACAGTCACTTAGTTTACACCAAGGATTTAGACATCACTACTTAGATTTTTAAAAATATTATTATTTTGTTTGTTTGGGAGCTACACCCTGCAGTTTCCAGGGGATGCTTCCAACTCTGGGAGCTTGGCATTAACTCCTGGCAGTGGTCAGGAGCCACATAAAACCAGGAATCAAACCTGAACCTCCTACATACAAAACACATGCTTTAGTCTATTGAGCTATTGTTCTGGTTCTAGACATCACTCTTTAATGGAATTAACCCATTCTCAGGATTAAGTGACTGGTTCTATGAGGTAATCAGGCAAATCAACTCTAACTATGAAACTTCTGAAGAAGTTCCAAAAGGGAGATTATAAGCAGGGAAAGATTTGCCATCCCCAAAATAGAGTTTGAGTAAAAAAATATTCGCCAACGAATGCCTTAGGGACTCAATGCTAATTTCTTAATTTTTCTGCCATTTGGCTATCAGACTGGCAAGAGTTACCTTTAGGGTTATCTCCTTGCATAAATATCAGAAACTGTGCAGTGAAACTGCCTATCTATATATTTAAAAAAAAAAAAGAAAAAAGAGAACTCCTCAGCAAATTCAGTCCTAGTTGCAGTCTCTTGCTGTCGTGGTTCTGCAAAAGCACAGGTCTCTAGACCTGTTAACTTCTTGATTGTGAGGCAGTTGCCTTTCTTGAAGGATGAAAGTTACCCTATTAAGCCAGTCCCGACAATTAGTCTGATCCTCCTATACTCCGAAGGCTGTGGACCATGAGGCAGAGTTGTCTGCTCTGGGATCTTTTGGCCTGCTGCTCACTTGCTTTGTCACTTTAAATTATCTCATATAAATCTGCCAAGTGCGTGGACCCACAGTCACTTGATTCCAGCTTTGGGCTCTGGCGATGGAATCCTTCTGTACAGTCCTCCAAAATTTGTGCTTAGTCTTTTTTACTAGACTTCTAAACTTACAATCTGTGCTAAATAAATTTCCTAATATTTATTTTAGTCTAATTACTCAAAAAACATTTTTTTCTGAAGATATCTATAGTTGTATTGAATAAATTTTGATACTTACTGTTTAACTATGATGGTGAGCTTGATATAGTGAGTTGGTTAGGTACTGAATGGGTCCTGAGTACCGGATGTAAAATCTGCACGGAAAACTCCGGATGCTCTTGTTCCTCAGTGCACTATACATGTGGGCCTGGTCTGTTCCTGGATGATTTTGTCCCTCAGTGTCCTTGTCCCACAGTCACTTGATGCCATTACTCTTGATGGCTTATTTGTTACTAAATTCTGTGGTCTCTCTCCAATCTCCATGCTGGTGCTTCCTGCCCACAGTCCCTTTTGACTTTTCTGGACTCTCTGGTTACCAGATCTTTTAAGTATTCTTTATTCCTGCCCCTAGCCATTTCTATTTTCTCTTAGACTGGCTACAACTGAAGTAGATTTACAATTACCAATTGAATTTAATTAGGTTAACTGGACCGACTTCCTTCCTAAAACCACTTCCACTGTAGCAAGTTTACTGATGACTCATTTAATTTTTTTGGGGGGGGCGTCTCCCAAGTGGTGGTTGGGGCCCTCAAGAAAATGTTGCAGACTATCATGGCTGATGCCAGAAGCTGACTTGGGGTCTGGCACTTGCCATCCTTTTGCCATATACCAACCTCTATACTACTGACATTATCTATACTACTGACATTATCTCCCAGGCCCCCAGATAATCTTCCAGTTGCAGAAGCTGGGCTCCACCTTTGAGCTAAGAGAACTAACCTTTATCAGTCCTCCAAGTAGCAGGTTCTATTTGCCTACAGGGTTGAATATTCAATTTAAGCCTTTTAACTCTCCAGCATAAAGAGGATTGTCTGTGGCTTACTGATCTGTAGCAGGAAAGAATCCTCACTATGATGGCAAGCTCATTTTAACATTTGTGGATTACATATTTTGTTTTTTATTTAGTAAAATGTCATTGCAATGTTATTATTTAAGATCCCATTTAAGGGCCGGAGCGATAGCACAGCAGGTAGGGCGTTTGCTTTGCATGCGGCCGACCTGGGTTCGATCCCCGGCATCCCATATGGTCCCCCAAGCACTGCCAGGAGCAATTCCTGAGTGCAAAGCCAGGAGTAACCCCTGAGCATCGCTGGGTGTGACCCAAAAAGAAAAAAAAAATCCCATTTAAGTGAAGTTGGGAAGCTAGAAGCAGCATTCCCATACCTGTTAATCAGTGAACTTGAGGACTCCGTAAGTCTTGTGCCTTCCAGTGGAAAGATGCTTTTTCCTCCATACTGCAGAACTAAGGAAGAGGTTTTCTGAAGGTTGCTGAGGAATTGTAAACCCAGACTCAGGAAAATGCACGTGGATCTCAACATGAACACATGCTCCATTCTGTTTTCTTTTTATTTTGTGTTGTTGCTGGTGGCTTATGTGATCAAGGGAGAAGAGAAGTGGCAGCCTCAGGAGTCTACTGCTTCCCTCTTGATGAAGCAGTAGTGAGGGTGAGTCTCTTGTATTTGTCCACAGTTCCCAGGTTCTTCATTATTTTCATGAATAAAAATATTGAGCAATAAAAATACTCAGAGTTACAGAAAAGAAAAGTTCCTTGGAAAGTAGAAGACAGAAACTCCCAGCATGGGAGTAACTTAGTATAGGACTGTTAAGTATGGCTCATTTTGTGATTTTTTTTTTAAGTAGGACAACTGGATCTTTGTGTTACTCATTTGTTTCCCAGAGATATTTTCTTAATTTAGAGCCCATCAGAGTTGTCAAGACTAACACCTTATGTGTAATTAGAATCTTTGAGGTTATCTACTGACTCTTTCCCTGGATATTATCCATTATCTCTTGGTTTCCTGTGAGCACAAGAGCTGGGGCAAAACTTATGGTCTTGGAAAGTATAAACTGCTTAGTACCAGGGAGAGAGTCTGGGAGTTTGTAGTAGTGTCTAAAATGTAGATTTAAGTCAGCTAAAATGGAGTCACATGCAGCAATGGGAAAGGGGGAAACTGAGGCTTCTTTTTCAAATCTACCCAACTCAACAGCCCAGGGAAGTGTCTGGGAAGTTTGGACTGATGAGAATGGACTATATACACCTGCTCAATTCACACGGTGTCTCACCATCCCTATGTGATGGTCAATGTGGTTGTCAAACCACAGTGTCTCACTAATTCTGCTGGCTGTGGGAAATGACCCCCGTTACCCTACTTCCCAGGGAGCCAAGGAACTCAGACTGAAGTGAGGAACTGCACTTTGAAGGAAAGAAAAGTCCGTCTTAAATTACACCCAGGTTTTCCAAAAACATTGATATCCTTCAGAGAAAAGAATTACAGAAGTGACAATTAATCAAGTAAAAACAATTTTATTCAGAGATTATGAAGATGGCAAGAGGGAATTTAGGTTTTCCCAGAGGAATGAGAACCTTGTATGGCTTTTAGGATGATGTTATATATTAACATTCTTCAAATTGTCTTGGTCTGGAATTTTTGTAGCTATAAGAGTTAATTAGAATATTGCTATAGTGAAATAGTTTTGAACTTGTGGTGGTCTTCTTTCATGTCCCTAATACAACTTTTTGTTTCTGCTGAAGTATCTCCTCTTCTGTGAGGGTCCAGATTTCTCCTGAGCAAGCCCTTGAGTCAGTTGGTGTCTCATTGGGCTTTAGTTCATGTGTCCACAAGGTGGGTGTGGTGCCATGATGCTTTTTGGCTACTGTAGGCTAGTAACAGAGTAACTTCTTTAAATCCCATCTTGCTTTTATCACTTCTCAAGACTGAATTACCAGAGACTCCTATCTACCTGCATACTTCATTTTATTTTCGAATAAACCCCATTAAAATAATTGCTTTTGAGGTCAATATTATTCAGTGTTATAAATATTAAATATTAACTGAAGTATACTCTAAATGTAATTTTAACCAACTTGTTTGAAAGTGATTTCCAAATCTCCTATATCCTATATCCATACTGATTCTTAAATTTTGATTGTTATAGTTTTGTTAAAATATGCAATGTTGTATGTAAATTGTATATGCTTTCATTTTTGATATATTTAGCTTTATATATTTTGAAATATTGTTATTGAGGAAGGACTGGAGTGATAGCACAGCAGGTAGGGCATTTGCCTTGCATGTGGCTGACCCGCGTTCGATTCCTCCATCCCTCTCAGAGATCCCGGCAAGCTACTGAGAGTATCCCTCCTGCACAGTAGAGCCTGGCAACCTACCCGTGGCGTATTCCATATGCCAAAAACAATAAAAACAAATCTCACAATGGAGACATTACTGGTACTTGCTTGAGCAAATCGATGAATAACAGGATGACAGTGCTACAGTGCTACAGTTATTGAGGAAGAAATTCTTAGTATTATGCATTAGTATTCATAGTTTACTGGTGAATTAACTTTTTTTTTTCTTTTTTCGATCACACTCGGAGATGCTCAGGGGTTACTCCTGGCTCTGCACTCAGGAATTACTCCTGGTGGTGCTCGGGAACCATATGTGATGCTGGGAATCGAACCAGGATCAACCTCATGCAAGGCAAACCCCCTACCCGCTGTGCTATAGCTCCAGCCCCGTGGTGAATTAACTTTTAAAAAGATCCATGTTTTAGTGTCTGGTAATAATTTTATTATAGTTTACTTTGTAACTAATAAAAATTCTCCAGTTTTTTTATTATTTATTTTTGCATTTTAGAAGTTTTCACATACCATTTTACTTCCACATATGTACAAACATTTTTGCTTTAAAATAACTTTCAAAAATATATAGTACTGTAGTACATATGCAATTCATATATACAAAATTACTACTATATATAACATAGGATAATACATACATTTATTGAATCATATGTAATTACATCTTTATTTTCTTTTTGGGGTTTTAGTCCGCATCTAATGGTACCCAGCGCTTACTCCTGGCTATGCATTCAGGGACCACTCCTAGTAGTGCTTAGGGTCCATATGGGTGCCAGGGATAGAAACCCATCAGCTGCATGATAGGCAAGCACTCTCTGTATGATTGCTCTGATCCACATGCTTACCTCTATATGGTATTTTTCCTATATCATGTTTCTTTGTCTGAAGAGCTAGCATTTCTTTTTTCTTTTCTTTTTCTTTTCTTTTTAGGTCATACCCATTGATGCTCAGGAATTACTCTTGGCAGTGCTCAGGGGACCACATGGGATGGCAGAGATCTAACCCAGATTGGCCATGTGCAAGACAAATGTCCTACCCACTGTACTATCGCCGTGGCCCCAAATAGCTATCATTTCTTATAGGGTGTTTCTTCTGGAAACAAATTCCTACAGATTTTATTTAACTGAAAATGCCTTAAATGGAATGGAATAGATATAGAATTCTAGGTTATAGTTTTTTTCCTTTGTGCAGTTTATAAATATTTTCTATTGTTGTATATCATCCATTTCTTTTTTTTTTGGCAGTATGCTAAGTTATCCAAGATGGGTCGGGTGGGTTTCCACAGACATCGCTGCTGACCCCGTGCACTCGATTTGCCCCGCTGGTGGCGACTTGGCCTCGGAGATCCTCGGGCCCAAGGGCGCTACTTGTTCGAACCCGGGGGCACACTGGAAACAGTGGAGTGATAGCACAGCAGGTAGGGCATTTGCCTTGCACGCAGCTGACCCAGGTTCAATTCCTCCACTCCTCTGGGAGAGCCTGGCAAGCTCCCGAGGGTATCTGGCCCACAGGGCAGAGCCTGGCAAGCTACCCGTGGTGTATTTTATACGCCAAAAATACAATGGAGACGTTACTGGTGCCCCTCGAGCAAATCAATGAGCAACAGGATGAGAGTGATAGTGATGCTAATTATCATAATTTTTAATCTTTTTTCCCTTATGCCTGACTCTAATTAAAGACATTTTTTTTTCCTTCTGGGCAGGCATTTGGGCCACACTCAGTGGTGCTCAAGGGCTGATCCTGGTTCTGTGATTAGGGGACACCCTTGATTGTGCTTAGGGAACCAAATAAATATGTTATAAGGGGTCAAATCTGGGTTAGATGCTCGCAAGACCATTAAGTCTTAATTAACTTAGTATCTAATACTCTTGCAGGGCCTATCAGGAGCACTAATGACAAGAGATACCCTTAAGTATCCTATGAACTTGCAGTGTAAAATATGGAGCCAGGGGCTGGAGTTATAGCACAGCGGGTAGGGCATTTGCCTTGAATGCAGCCGACCCGGGTTCGATTCCCAGCATCCCACATAGTCCCCCAGCACTGCCAGAAGTAATTCCTGAGTGCAGAGCCAGGAGTAACCCCTGTGCATCGCTGGGTGTGACCCAAAAAGAAAAAAAAAAAAAGAGCCAGTAGCCACTATTGCTATTGAGCATTTGATGTTGGTTAGTAAAATTGAGATGAGATATGAGTAAAATGCATATTAGAATTCCTTCCCAAATTTGATGTGATAATGTAAAATATCTCATTAATAAATTTATATAGGTTACACAAACACTATAATTGTTTTTTGGCTTTTTGGGTCACATCCGGAGATGCTCAGGACTGACTCCTGGCTCTGCACTCAGGAATCACTCCTGACGGTGCTCGGGGGACCATATGGGATGCTGGGAATCGAACCTGGATTGGCTGTGTGCAAGGCAAATTGCCCTACCCGCTATACTATTGCTCCAGCCCCAGTACTATAATGTTTTGAAAACATAAATTTGTTGTTGGGAGGAGCTAACATGACTAATAATTTGTTTTCTATTTCATTTGACCAATGTTTCCCTTAATGTTTGCTTTTATGCAAAATATAACATTGATCGTACTATTAGCAGTAGATTAAAAAGTTTAATAACTATTACCATGTAGTGTGCTAAGATGTAGATAAAGTTAAAAATAATTTCTTTAATACCAGTGTTATTATTGTGATAGTAAATACTAAAAGTAAGTGTTGTTAGTTAAATAATTCATATGCATATATATGAGTGGAAAATTAACCCCTAAACTATGTACTTCTTTCTACTAAAAAAAATTATTTGGAATACTGTATAGTGGATTAACAAACATTCCAGGATTCTCTGAAGCCCACTAACCTTTGAAAAGCTCTGTTCACAAATATATTTAAATAATTTGCCCTGGGAGAAGAATATCAACCTTTTCAAAAAGGTTGATATTTGACCTTTTGTAAGTCAGACAGCATCCTATGAAGAACATCTTTCATAGAGCTGCTCTCTCCTATTCCTTTTCCTAGTTCAAGCTGCCACAGTAAGCATCACAAACCAGGTCTTGGTACAAGGACAGGATGTCAGCCTGGTGGGGATCTGATGAAAGCTTTCTGAACCCTCAGGCACCAGTTCTGTCTATGTTTTCATGGGTCAGGGATATGGAGCTCTGATTCCTTTCCCTTCTTCCAGGGCACTTATTTTACCTGATCAATAATGCTGATGGCCAACTAGGGACCCAACTCTAACTTCACTGCTCTGGAAGAGAAGGCTTCAACACATGAACCTCGAGGGACACAAGCATTTATTGTAGTACAACCAACCAACCAACAAACAAAAATCTTGACATTAAACCTCCCTGAGCAATATTAGCTTTGCTATTTGACTTCTGGAGATCTCATATCATTCTTGGAAAAATTTTTGACTATAGAAGACCTCAGATTTTTCTAGTACTATTTAATAGAATAGGACATCAAATGTTGGTGAGCAATTGCATTTTCTTCCATTTTGTCCCACTGGCTCTCATTTTTTTGGGGGGGAGAGGATGGTGCTTCCAAGCAGTGCTTAGTCTAGGCGCCACTCAGTAGTGCAGGTCTAACAGGGGACCATGTGGAGCCAAAGATAGAACCATTAACTGTAGTATGCAAAGTCCTCACACTAGTCCTTTGAACTATCACCAAGACCCTCTTAATTTTAAATTATTCTATACCAACATTCAATTACTTTAATTGCTCTCCCATTATGAAGAGCTCACATTTCTTTAGCACCATTTCCACTTCTCAGTTGTTTAATGACAAGTATCCCATTTTCTTACTGTCTTTATTGTTTTTCCAGTTTTTATCCTCAAATTTTCAACTTCCAAATTCCTTTAAGTCCACCAGTACCTTCAATCTTATGATTTCTGCTTCCATTCTTGACTTTCCACTATAACTATGGTGTTTTAAAAAATTTCTTTCCAATATTTTTGGAAAATAAGTAATGCTTTATTAATGTGTCCTTAATGCATTAATTCCATTTTCACCTTTTAATTTGCATGAAAAAACACAACTTTAGTAATTAATGATGAAAAAACAACCTTATTGCCCATTGCAGTATGATTTGTAAGCATCTCCATGAGTGAATAGAGTCTAAATTTGTACTTATTGAACCTGATCTAGACTGACAGCATTCAGTGGAAGTGACATTTTATTCTGCATCAAGAGAAACCTTGAGGTATTACAAGTTTACAAGTTTCTTGCAAGTCTTGATACTTGATATTTACCTTGCTACTGTTCTAATTAGACTGGGCTATCCAGCTGGATAATGAGCCAGAATCCAAATCACTTCAGTCATTCCAGCCCATACTTATGAATTAGTTTGCATGTGAGCAAGGTCATCCACAACTAGTCAAATCACTAGCTGAAGTAGAGCTAAACACAGGCCTCATGTGAACTTCTCATTATCATCTCAGTATGACCCAGATCAACAAGACTGCCCAGTGGACCACAAATATCTCAACAGTAATATTGTTTTATGCAACAGTTTTGGTGTTACTTGCTCTATAGCAATACTTAGTAGATATGAATTTAAGCCCAACACATTTTTGTTCTCTACATTTCCATCTGAGCAGCTGATTCTGTGTGATACACGGAATCGTCATATGTATATTTAAATTATTACTTAATGATCTGAGATAATTATACTTTATTGCAATGGTACTTTTATTCTACCTCTGTTCTAGATTACTATTTTATTTTCAGGTTTTCCTTGTCAAACTGCTACCATCTTTACACTCCTTTATTCTCAGGTTTTTTTTTCTTGGAAAAATACCGAGTACTAGCATCAGTATTCAGACATTATACCTTGCTTCCTCTATTCCTTGTGGTTCTTGGGTATCTTCATGCAGTAGCAAGGATTAAACTTGGGTTGACTGCATGAAAGGTAAGAGTGCAACTTTTGAACTATCTCTCTGGATCCTCTACTAAATCATTAAAAAATTTTTTTTTATTAGTGAATCACCATGAGGTATAGTTATGAACTTTACCTCATGGTGACCTCATGGTGAAGCTTATGAACTTTGATGTTTGCATTTCAGTCACACAGTGATCGTTTACATCTCTCTGTACTAAATCATTTTTATCAACTGGCTTATTTTTTTCAAAACGTTAAACCAAACCAAAATAAAAAAATTCTTTTTAGCCTCCAACCTGTTACTCTGCTCCACTATAATGAAAATCCATGGAAATAGTGATCTATTTCACTACCTGAAATCCCTCCTAATTATCTCTTAAACTCATGGAGATAAACTTTACACTGTACCATATTCTAATGGAGTCTATTCCATCTATAGTGCAAAAGTGAATGGATAAAGATATAGGAGCAGGTTTACCTTCCAAAAAGAGAGTAGAACCCGGCAAGCATGTAGGATAAAATGAGACTGATCCTGCCTCTCATTTTTAGTTATACACTCACAGGGAAAGAATTGCAGGGAGACTCCAGAGTGAGGAATGTTCATTGCTTCCCAGGTTGCAATCAGGGAGACTGGTTTCATGTAACACATTTAAGACTGAATCTTAAAATGAAAACTTCACTTGGCATGGCAAAATATAGAGAAGAGTCCTGAAAGGCTAAACGTGGCAGCTTCTTATGTTCTTGTGTTCCCGTCTTTAGCCACGGGTTGGCAGATGTTAAGAAGGTTGAGAACCTCTGGTTCACTGCTTTGGTTATAACTACTAGTTTGTGGATGGGTATGTGGGACAAGAGCCTGTCTGCATGTGTAAAAAGGCTGAAGAATGCTGGTTTCGAGAACATCAGGAAGTTTCCCGAGTCTCTGAATAGGTTTTCAAGGTAAGAAGGCTGAGGCTACAGATGAGAGGAAGTTTTTCAGTGGGACACCAGGGAACTAGCACTCTTTAGTCTGACTTTTTTTTTTTTTAGTCTAACTTTTATACAAACAATGAACCTTAAAATAAGTCCTTATAGTCCCACACAGGGCAATTTGAAAATTATGTATGAATTTTTAAAATTATTTATGAAAATGTGATTGTAGCCCACTAAAAGATATTTTATAGGATAACAATTTAAATATTGTGCCTCAAGTAAATTTTTTTCCCTTATATATCTTAACTTTGTGTAATAATAAAGACAACTGGTTACACTTATCCCATTAGTCATAAAAAATGAATTGCCAGCACTTTAGTTACTCAGAGATAAGAGGACCAACTATTTGGATTTATCTGAGACTTCCTCAATTTTAGCATGGAGAGACCTTTGTTCCTTAGGACCTTCAGTTAATGAAACAAAGCACTAAAGAGGTCAGAGACATAGTACGGGGGGTTAAGGTATTTGCTTTCCATGCAAACAATCCTGTTTTAATCCCCAATGTACTTCATGGTTCCCCGAGCACTGCCTGGAATAATACTGGACCTCAGAACTGGCAGTAGCCCTCTAAGCTTTGCTAAGTGTATCCCCACTCCCCTGCAACCAATATATATATATGTATATATATATATATATATGTATGTATGTATATATAAACATTTAAGATACTGTCAAGAGACCTGAGGAAATAAACCAAACTAGAAAACTTGGTCACCAGCATGGTCACATACAAGCCAGGAATTCCTTAACATGAAAAAGCATGCAAATAGATGTGCCCATCACTAACAATTCTGATCAATCAGCCCCAATTTCTTGCTTTTAGATTTTTTAGAATGCAATAACATTCCTTCTTAAACTTGGATCTTTCTCACTCGGATTCATGGAGGACTTCATAAAAATAATCTATGAATAGTGGATTTTAAATTGTCTTAATGTTTTTAAGGGGCATGTGGGATCTTTGATTTTGTGAAACACCAGGGTCCAAGATAGAAGTTTCTTCAATAATTTTGCTATCATGCAGGGGTAATGTGGGAGCAGGTGCTTTCAGCTCTGGCATCACTATGCAGGGCAGGAGTCTACATAGGACTAGAAAGCTCTGTGACAGTTACCTTCACCCTAGCAGCAGCCAGGAGTCAGGGTTGTGGACTGTGCCATCAACTCTCTTATTAATTCCCTCAGCAGTCCTTGGCATCACAGCCGAACATCATTTTATGCTCTAAATCTGTCAACTCTGGATCATCCTTAGCTATCTTATGGTGCTGTTGTGGGAATCGGCTAATATTTATGAACACATTAAAATGGAAAAGTGCAGTATAAATATTATTGCATGAATTGAAAAATTGTGTCCTACATAATTTGCACAAAGGAAAATAGTCATGGACTGTAGTGTCTTCTTGGAAGAGGGAAGTTTAGAAATAATAAGTTATCTTCTGCTTCCCCTTTCATCTTTAATAAGTTTAGTGCTTTTGTTAGCTAATGCTTTCAGCTAAATTTATTTTTGCTGTTACTGTATTGATATATTTTGTTTCCAGTTAAATTTAGCACATCTCTTTGTTTCCAGTTGAGTTTCCAAATCATTAACTGTGATTTTCCTTTATTCTAACTTACCTAGTATAGTAGAGACATTTTTCTTAAGAATATCTATTGAAACCCTTTGACAAGAGAGTAAATACTCTTGTCAAGTTTCTTGCATTTCAAATTTCTGTTATTTAAATTCTTGCTACTTTCTTATATATTTTTTTGTATAAAATTAAAAGCACCTGTGCAGGAGAGTTAGTACAGTAAGGTCTTGCTTGCCTTACACACGGCTGACCAAGGTAAGACCTCCAGCACCACATATGGTCCTCTGAGCACTGCCAAAAGTGATCCCTGAGCAAAGAGCTAGGAGAAATTCCTGAACACCTCTGCTTGTGGCGCCAAACAAATACATCTACACTTAACTTGAAGAAAATGGGATTTTAAGCATAAAACAATTATACTTTATTATTTGGATAAACTTGTATACCACAGAGAAATAGAATTTTAGCAGAAAATATATAGTAGCAATACTAAAAATATTAATAATGGAAATGTTTTGCAAATGATAAAAAAATCTACTAAAGTGTTAAATATAGTACAATTCAGAAAGATTGCTGTAATTATTTTATTATTAAATTTATCTTACTAAAGTTTTAAAGCAGATAACATTTTTATTTTTTTAAATTATTTAAATATTTATTTATTTATTTATTTATTTATTTATTTATTTATTTGCTTTTTGGGTCACACCCGGCGATGCACAGGGGTTACTTATGGCTCATGCACTCAGGAATTACTCCTGGCGGTGCTCGGGGGACCATATGGGATGCTGGGAATTGAATCCGGGTTAGCCCTGTGCAAAGCAAACTCCCTACCCGCTGTGCTATCTCTCCAACCCAACATTTTTATTTTTTACTTTTAAAAATTTACCATCTAATTCATGTGTTTATAATAGGTTTAAAATTTATGGGTTCAAAGTGCACAGCTACTTCTCTTCATCATCACCAAAGTGCCAAGACCAATGTCCTTATGCTACTTTTAGTTCACCTCTTCATTTTCTCCCATCCTTATACCCTGTCGTCCTCATGCTAGGTAATATCAGTTTTGTAATCTAAAGTCATGTTCTTTTCATTGTTTAATACTGTCTATTACCTTGTTTGATGCTCTATAAACCACAGATGCCTGAGGTTATATGCTATTTGCCCTTCTCCCTCTGCTTAACATTAAAGAAATCCTCAGTTTCATCTAAGTTGAAGTGAATGCTAAGATTTTATCTTTTCTTATAGCTGTTTAGTATTTCATTATGTATATAGGCTATAATTTCTTTAATAATTTATCTTTCATTGGATATTTGGTTGTTTTCATATCTGGATATTGTACAAAGCACTAGTATAATACATATAGATGTGTATATATTTTTTTGAATTAATGTTCTTGAAATAGTTCTTGAAATAGAAATGAAATAGTTGGGTCATATGGAAAGTGTATTTTTACTTTTTTGAAAAATATCCATATGGTTCTTGTATGAAATTTAACCAGACAACATTCTGACCAGTACTATTCCCGCGTCCCCACCAATCCTGATTGCTTTCAATCCTTTTAATCATTCTCACTGGTGTGAGATGATATCTTGTTATGATGTGCATTTTCTTATTAAATAATGATCACTTTTTCAAATGCCTACTGGCTCTCTATGTGTTCTCTTTGGGGAAGTGTAGGCTCTTCCCATTTTTGGATGGAGTTAATAGTTTTGTGTTATTGAACTTTATGCGTAATTTATGTATCTTATGTATTAGCTCTTCATATGAATTTAGTATGCCAAATACAACACAGTTCTATTGACCATATATCAAGGTTCTTTCCACTGGGAATTGTCTAATTCCTTACTTTGTTTTTTCATACTCTGCAAAAGAGTCAGATTGTCTGTCCTTTTATTCCTCACTCCAGCTCCTCCAGTTCCATCTAAGTTGCAGCAAACTGCAAAACTTTATGTTTTTATTTTATATTTGAGAAATATTCCATTGTGTATGTCTACCATACTTAAAAAATTGAGTTGTTTCTAGATCTTGGCTGTTAAATAATGCCGTTGATAAACTCAGGTGTGTTTATGTCCTTTTGGATTCATTTTTTTTGGGAGGCGTAGTTGCTGGGGGTTGAACTGTATAGTCAAAGTAAAGCTCTATTTTTTTTTTTTTTGAGAAATCTCCAAACCTTTTTCCTAAGAAGTGAGCTAAACAGCAGTCCCACTAGCATCATAAAAGTTCCTTTTTCATCTTATCACTAACCAGAACTTATTGTTTCCAAACTCTTTGATAATGTTCATTCTTCCTGGTAATCAGTATCGGTGATAATCAGTGATGATATGAACTTCTTCATATGACTGTTAGTCATCTTTATGTCACTTTTGAAAAATTACCTGTTTATTTCCTCTTCCCTTTTTATGATTGGATTGGGGTTTTGTGCTTGAACTAATATTTTTGCTGTAGTTGTTTTGCTTGAACTAATATTTTTGTTGTGAGGACTATTAATTCTTTCTTAATGATGTGACTTTCAAAAACTTTAACACATTCTCATTGTAGCTTGCATTTTCATCGTAAAAAGGATATTTTTTAGAGCCAAATTAAAATTTCTTAACGCAGTTTAATGCTTTGCAATTTTACTCTCAAACACATTTTACTTATTTACCATTAGTTTATAATGCTCTAAAATGTTTTTTCAGCTTCATGTGTCTGTAAGTGTACAGGTAACCTTTGCCAAAGTATCACACTATCAAAAGGATCTCTTTACTGTTCATGTCTATTGCTCACTTTTTTTTTTAAATTTAAATTTTATTGAATCACCATGTGGAGGGTTACAAAGTTCTCAGGATTATGTCAGTTATACAGTACTCAAACACCCTTCCCTTCACCCGTGCCCATATTCCATCACCAACCACCCCATTATACCTCCCGCCCCCTCCCATCCCCCCAGTCCCCGCCCTTGTAAGTGATAAGTTTCACTTCATTTACGCTTTATCTTGGTTACAGTCCATGTTTCAACACATAATTCACTATTGTTGCTAGGGTTTCCCCCCAAAAAAGAGAAGACAGTCCCACTGTCAAGGAAGCATTTGATGGCTCTCCATTGCTGAGAATGTAGAAATATTAAGTCCCGCTGTTTGTTACATAACTTTTCTATTTTTTCCCCCCTCGTCCCGCGCCACCGAGATCACGCCTGTTTAGTAATCACCACGCTGCCTGACAAAGGGAAAACAAACCAAAAGAGATGGTTATTTCTCGTCATCAGCCGGCGTGGGGCTCTGTCTCAGTTGATAGTCTGGTAGAATGTCTGCAAGCAGTTTCTGGAACCAAAAGTAATACGCTGGTATCGGCCCCGGCTCAAGATTCCACCAGCGTTCCGCTGTTCCAAGTACATAATAATTTATTCCCTTGTATCCGATTCCCATGCCACCAGGTCCGTGTCAGCTTAATGGACATCATACTATGGTTAACGCCACGCCGCGTTTCTTCCCGAGAAAGAAGGATACTTCTTCTCAGCTGGCGTGGGGATATGGCTTAGTTCAGTCTATAGAGATGGCTACCACTTTGGTGGCCTTCAATATTTCAGCAAAAGACTTACTATTCTTGTTAGGATTTCCCACCAAAGTCCGACCCATTAAAAGGGAACCATTTCATATTGGTGATGATTAAATGACAATAGGTTGTGCAGCCATGGCAGCAGCCTCGCGGCTTTGAATTTCTGTATAAAGTCCAGGGAAAGTACAGCCAGAAATTACACGTCACTACAAACTTTAACCCTATTATGGTCCCCCCAAAGTCCAACCCATTACAAAGGAACCATTTAATATTGCTGATGATTAGATGACATTAGGCTGCCGCGGCCACGCGGTTTTGGGTTTCTATATAAAGTCCAGGGAAAATTCTGCCTAAAATTCTATCGCTACAATCTTTTACCCTTTAACAAAAAACTTAGTACTATTGTTTGGAGTTTCCCCCCACGTTAAGCCCTGCCAAAAAGGAACATTTACACGTTGCTGACAATCAAGAGATATTAGGTATTTCTATATGAAGATATTGGATTTCTATATGAAGTCCAAGGAAAATTCTTTTGGTAATTGCATCACTCGCTGGCAGCGCCTGGGCCAGAAGCTCCCAGCACACAGTTTGGAGGCATTTTGGGGGCGCCGCTCGTGTCCAAAGTGGTTCAGTTGCCTCCGGGGTCGATCTCGAGCAGGGCTGCAAAGGCTATTGCTCACTTTTTAGGATAATAGGCTTCATTATTTTATTTTTTGTTGTAGTAAAATAATTGTATATTTTTAATGTGCTTAGTTTTATTAGTTTGTCACATGCTTATATTTTGATAATATAAGTATACATATAAATATATTTCTCCCATCCTCCTTTCACCTTCTTTCCTCTAACTACAATATTTTTTATAGTCAGAGTAATTTTGTTGCATTTTGCTGCTTTCTCAACTTTAGTTTTTTTTATATTTCACCTGAGAGAATTCTACTTTCTGACTTATTTCACTTAGCAAGATCACTTCAAGTTCCATCTATCTTGTTGCCAAAGCTTTTATACCAGCTTTCTTACTAGCTGAATAGTGTTTTGTATATATTGCATATACATCATTATTTTTTTATCCTGTCATTCATCAAAGGAAATTTAGACTGATTTCAATGTTATGACTACTGCAAATAACACTGCTATGAAGAAAAGGGTGCCGCAATCCTTTGAGATTAGGGATTTCATAGCCTGTAGATAAGTGCTTAGAATGGTATTACTTTGTCATACGGACTTTACATTTTATTTATTACTTTTCACCACACATAGCAGTGGTCAGGACTAACTCCTGGTTCTTTGCTCAGGTATCACTTTTGATAGTGGTCAGGAGACATTATGAGGTTCTGAGAAGGGAACCCTGGTTGGTTGAGTGCAAGGCAAGTACCTTACCCACTGTGTTATCTCTCCAGTCCAACCTTTCCCTCCAAATTTTAATTTTTTTTCTTTTTGGGTCACACCCAGCAATGCTTAGGGGTTACTCCTGGCTCTGTACTCAGGAATTACTCCTGGCTGTGCTTGGGGGACCATATGGGATGCTAGAGATTGAACCTGGGTCGGCCATGTGCAAGGCAAATGCCCTACCGACTATACTGACTATACTATCATCTGGCCCCCAACATATTTTAATCTTTTTAAGGACTCTTCATACTGTTTCCTGTACAGGCTGCACCAATTTAAATTCTGGCAGTATTGTATAACAATTTCCTTTCTTTATATTCTTGTTAACATTTACTGTTTCCAAGAATTTTTGATATGGGTCATCTTGCAGATGTAATTCTTATAGTGATTTTGATCTGTAATTCCCTAATAATAATTGATATTAAATTATTTTTTCATTTGCATGAACTTCATGAATATGTTTGCTTTGGAGAAGAACCTATTCAGATCTTTTATTAATTTTGAATATTTTTTGTTTATATTTGAGTTGAGCAAATAAACTCATGAATTAATATTTTATATCAAGATCTTCTCAGATATATATCCAAATATTAGTCAATCCATGGCTTCCTTGTTGTGCTGATTTTTTTCTCTGCTTAAAACCTTTTTTAATTTGATGTAATTATCTATTTACTTTTTTATTTTTATCTCTTGTTATTAAAGTTGAGTCTCCTAATACATCCCTAATGTTGAAATTTAGAAGTGTATCAACTATTCTTTTAATTTTTTAGTTATGAGTCATAGTCAAGTCTTTAATTCAGTTTTGAATTAAATAAAAATTGAGTCAATTTTAGGTATTGTACTAAATAGTGACCTACTTGTTTTTGCATATTGTTACTAGTTTTCCTAGCAACATTTTTAGAGGAATTTTCCCTTTTCTACCATATGGTCTTGAGTCCTTTGTAAATTAAAGAGTTGTATATGTGTGGGCTCATTTGGGGACTCTCTTTTCTATTGATCTGTGACTTTGTTTTTGTTCCAAGGTCATTTTGTTTTGATTACTACCACCTTGTATTAGAGTTTGAAGCAGAACATTTGCTGCCTCCTTTTTCTTTTCATTCAGTGTTATTTTAGCAAAGACAATATATTACCTATATTTTCTTTTTTTTAATTTTTTATTAGAGAATCACTGTGCTGTACAGTTACAAACTTATGAACTTAAGTGTTTGCATTTCATTCATACAGTGATCGTTTACCCATCCCTCCACTGGTGCCCATTCACCTCCACCAATGATCCCAGTATCCCTCTCACCACCCCCACCCCATCCCCCACCACACCACCCTGCCTCTGTGGCAGGGCATTCCCTTTTGTTCTCTCTCCTTTTGGGTGTTGTAGTTTGCAATAGAGGTATTGAGTGGCCATCATGTTCAGTCTGTAGTCTACTTTTAGGTCGCATCTTCCAACCCGAATGGGTCCTCCCAACATCCTCTACTTGGTGTTCCCTTCTCTATCTGAGCTGCCTTTTCCCCCAGCATATGAGGCCAGTTTCCAAGCTGTGGGGCTGGCCTCCTGGTTCTTATCTCTATAACTCCTGGGTGTTAGTCTCCCACTCTGTTATTTTATATTGCACAGATGAGGGCAATCTTTCTATGTCTGTCTCTCTCTTTCTGACTCATTTCACTTAACATGATACTTTCCATGTTGATCCACTTATATGCAAATTTCATGACTTCATCTTTTCTAACAGCTGCATAGTATTCCATAGTGTAGATGTACCAAAATTTCTTTAACCAGTCATCTGTTTTTGGGCACTCTGGTTTTTTCCAGATTTTGGCTATTGTAAACAGTTCTGCAATGAACATACAAATGCAGATGTCATTTCTACTATACCTTTTTTGCCTCTCCAGGATAAATTCCCAGGAGTGATATTGCTGGGTCAAATGGGAACTCAATTTTTAATTTTTTGAGAAGGGTCCATATTGTTTTCCAAAAGAGCTGAACCAGTCGGCATTCCCACCAGCAGTCAAGGAGTCCCTTTCTCCCCACATCCAGGCCAACACTGGTTGCTTTTGTTCGTTTGGATGTGGGCCAGTCTCTGTGGTGTGAAATGATATCTCATTGTTGTTTTAATCTGCATCTCCCTGATGATTAGTTACATAGAGCATTTTCTCATGTGTCTTTTAGCCATTCAGATTTTTCTTTGAGAAAATTTCTGTTCATTTCCATCCCCCATTTTTTGATGGGGTTGGGAGTTTCTTCTTGTAGAGTTCAACCAGTGCCTTGTACATCCTTGATATCAACCCCTTATCAAATAGGTATTGGGTAAATATCCTTTCCCATTCTGTAGACTGTCTTTGTATTTTGGTTACTAAAACAGGTATTATTCTAAACAGCTCTATAAGTCAAGTATTACCCCAAAATCAAATGCATACCGTGCTATTACTAAAAATAAAAATAAAACCTGACATAGATCAATGATACATCCTGGGATACGTGGTCCTTTTTATGATTTTGCTTTTAGCTTTTTATGTTTACTTTTTTGTTTTGGGCCACACCTGGCTGTACCCAGGGTTTACTTCTGGCTCTGCACTCAGGGATTACTCTTGGTAAGTTTAGGGGACCATATTGGGTGCCAAGGATCAAACCTGATATGGTTAGCTATGGGCAAGAAAAGTGCCTTCTTTATTGTACTATTGCTCTGGCCCTTTTACATTTTTTTAATTAATTTATTTATTTTTAATTCGTGAATCACCATGAGGGCACATTTACAGATTTATACACTTTTGTGCTTATGCTTCCCTCATACAAAGTTCGGGAACCCATCCCTTCACCAGTGCCCATTCTCCACCACCAGTAAACCCAGCATCCCTCCCACCCTCCCCAATCCGTCCCATCTCCCCCCACCTCGCCCTGCCACTGTGGCAGGGCATTCCCTTCTGTTCTCTCTCTCTAATTAGCTGTTGTGGTTTGCAATAAAGGTGTTGAGTGGCCACTGTGCTCAGTCTCTAGCCCTCATTCAGCCCGCAACTCCCTTCCCCCACATGGCCTTCGACTACATTATAGTTGGTGATCCCTTCTCTGAGTTGTCCTTTCCCCAGAATGTGAGGCCAGCCTCCAAGCCATGGAGTCAACCTCCTAGTACTTATTTCTACAATTCTTGGGTGTTAGTCTCCTACTCTGTTATTCTATATACCCTAGATGAGTGCAATCTTTCTATGTCTGTCTCTCTCTTTCTGACTCATTTCACTCAGCATGAAACTTTTCATGCCCATCCACTTAAATACAAAATTCATGACCTCCTTTTTTCTGACAGCTGCATAGTATTCCATTGTATAGATGTACCAAAGTTTCCTCAACCAGTCATCCGTTCTAGGGCATTCGGGTTTTTTCCAGATTCTGGCTATTGTAAACAGTGCTGCGATGAACATACATGTGCAGATGTTGTTTCGATTATACTTTTTTGCCTCTCTGGGATATATTCCCAGCAGTGGTATTGCTGGGTCAAATGGGAGCTCAACCTCTAATTTTTTGAGAGTCGTCCATATTGTTTTCCAGAAGGGCTGAACCAGTCGGCATTCCCACCAGTAGTGTAGAAGGGTCCCTTTCTCCCCACATCCTCTCCAACAGCGGTTGCTTTTGTTCTTTTGGATGTGTGCTAGTCTCTGTGGTGTGAGGTGGTATCTCGTGGTTGTTTTGATCTGCATCTCTCTGATGATTAGTGATGTAGAGCATTTTTTCATGTGCCTTTTGGCCATTCGTATTTCTTCCTTGGTAAAGTTTCTGTTCATTTCTTTGCCCCATTTTTTGATGGGGTTGGATGTTTTCTTCTTGTAGAGTTCAACCAATGCTTTATATACCATTGATATCAACCCCTTATCTGATGCTGGCCCTTTTACATTTTTAAGATCACCTTATGATATAGGATAAGTACTGGAGGTCTAGTAAGATCAGGTGAATTCTGTACATGGGATGAGAGAAAAGCAGGTAGGAAGATGGAATAGATAATCCTATTGATTCACTTCCTTTAAGTTATGTTCCCCAAATCTCACCCAACATCTCCTGCTTATGTTTACTACCTTTTTTTATAGCTCCTTCTAGGTACAGAAAGCTGAGAACTGCAGCTTCTAGATTTTTATTTCTGTGAATGTAAGATTTTGTTAGTAAGTAGAAGCTGTGTTACAGGAAGGAGCACGTGCAGGGATTTGCAGATGTAGATGCTATTTTCCTTTTAAAAATTTGAATTACCATGATTTACAATATTGTTGATGATAGAGTTTTATGCACATAACATTCCAAGGTAGGTACAATTTTTGCTATAAGAAAAGAGAACTAAATTAGTTAACATTGAATAGATATGAATTTCTGTAAATATTTGTGACAAAGTCATCATCACACAAAGAGGATAGACATGGATACTCTAAAAATCTTGGTGGACGATGTATGATGGTTGCTCTGAGAAACAAAAGAATAGCATCTGGTATAAGAAAGAAATGTTGAGCTATGCTAAAAACCCAGCAGGAATTGGGAATTATTAATTGTCCTAGCATAAAACTGAATATCTGTGGCATTTTTTATTACAGGATTCAGCATAACAGATATTGGAGCATGATTAAATGAAGGTGGGAGTATTGAGTATGGGAAATTCAGGAAGTAAAAAGATGTAAAAAAGTTAAACATTATTTTGGCAAAAATCAACAAGGAAGGCTGAAGGTGTTATGGGATTTTTTTTCCCGAAACCTTGAAATATGGGCAAGAGTTTCTTGGAAGGGAAGAGATACCAAGCATCAGCTTGGCAACGGATCCAAGATCAAATGCGGAAATGGACAAGACATATTGGAAGATATAGTAAACTAATTTAGCTGAGTGGGAGTGCTAATGTAAAGCAGAAGCAGAAGGAGATGCTGAAAGGGTACATCTGATACAGATCAGCCAAGTGCTGAATTCCAAGCCATGTCTCATAAGCAATGAGGATCTGTTGAAGGTTATTGTACAGGAGAGTGATTTTAGATAAATGTAGTGGCAGTGGGGAAAGATAGTGACTGTGGGCAGAGAAACTGGTTTAGGAGGTGACAAAGGAATCCAGTATACAGGAAATAATGTGAGGAAGGGAGGAAACTGAGAGGCAACAAAGAGTCACTTTCGCCTTTGTCCTGTCACTTCTCACTCAACTATGAAAATTTACCTGTGTTTTTCTCATTCAAATGACACTTCCTTCCTCCCTCCCTCCCTTCCTTCCTTCCTTCCTTCCTTCCTTCCTTCCTTCCTTCCTTCCTTCCTTCCTTCCTTCCTTCCTTCCTTCCTTCCTTCCTTCCTTCCTTCCTTCCTTCCTTCCTTCCTTCCTTTCTTCCTGCCCTCCTTCCTTACTGCTCTTTTTCCTTCCTGCCCTCCTGCCTTCCTGCCTTCCTGCCTTCCTTTCTCACCCTCCTTCCTGGACATTGAGCAAAACACTGAAGTTTCAGTGAAAGAAATTTTATTCTCTTGGAGAAAGCAAACAAACAAGGGAGATAAGTAGTTTCAAGTGACCAAGTAAGAGTGTTAGATTTTAGGGCTTCACAGAACAGGGGCCTCTGACTTACTATGGTAAAGACCTTACATCTTCAACCCAGTATAGAAAAATCACAAAGAAGTCACTAGGGAAGTAGGTAGAGAAGGAAGCAAAGGTGCAGTATGGAAAAGGACGGCAGTGGCTAAGGTGTGTGGTGAACCTGCACTGCAGGGCAGGCAGGCAGGCAGGGGTTAAAGGCTGTGCTGACAGAAAAGGTAACAGGGATACTTCAAAGAGTTGAGATTGTACTTCAAACATGTTGGAAGTCCCCAGAGGATTTTAGAAGCATGACATTAACTTTTTAAGAACTCACTGAAACTGAGGTTTACCACCTTAAAAATTGATGTCAGATCAAGAGCAAGGTGTTACTCCTGGGTTAGCCACCTGATGGCTGTGTGACCTTGGGCACACAATACCTCTGAGCTCCAGCTGTTTTGCTTCCCCCCCGGCCCCCCCCCCCGTACTCCCTCCCCTTTAAAAGCAAAACAAAAACAGAAAATTTGGGTTACTTGTAGATATTACTGTTTTTAAAATTTTTCTGATAATTAAAATATTCATCATATCTAATAGCTTTAGCTCTGGGCCCGGCATATGGAAAGCTTTTCAAAACTGAGAGCTATTCTTGCTATTTTTCACATCATCTTGGACGTTGTCACTTTTATAAAAAGAGCTTTAGGAGTAATGTGCAAGCTGAGTCAGATGTAATGTGGTGAGGATATGAGACTGCTCAGAAGGTCTCTGAAATAACATACGGAGGAAGATTCTTCTTATTTTTGGTCCAGTACCAGTTGGTCACTCAGAAAAAAAAAATAAGGATTTGTGGAGAACTAAGCAGAAGTTAGTGATTCTCAGAGAAAATGGTAAGAGCAAAAAACAACTAAGTTTTCAAGTTTGGGTGATTGCAAAATTCTAGTAGTATTGAGAAAGGAAACCGTTTCTCGGACCCACAGTGTGCTACCTACTCAAAAGAATGTATCCTTGACTTCTTTGTAGGGTCAGCCACTTTTTCAGTTTAATTTATTAGCTCACAGACTCTGCTCATTAAATATCTGTCTTTTTCCACAATGCCTCATCACAACTATAGCTGAGAATATTGAATTTAGAATCCTCACATTTTAGAAGTCCTAAAATGTTACCTACAAGTTGGTTTTGAATAACCTCTCTTGTTGCTTCCAAGTCTTATTTTACTTTCAGATTATATAGCTATCTCTGGACAGATGTTAACATCTGATAAGTACATATATAAAATCTTAAAGTTTTGCAATTAATATTATATTTGTAATAAAATATCACTATACATCTTACCAATATTATTGTATTTTTTCCTTCTCTTTAGAACATGGATTTATATTTTGGGTCCTATATTACAAGCAAGACAAACAAAACCTGATTTAGCTATTTACTTTTTACTCTTCTTCAGAATTGTTACTGTTGTTATGACTGAAGATAATTGGAGGAATCTGGAGGTGACCCAAGCTCTTATTCTAACAAAATGGTCTATCCACTACAAATGCCTTAGGTGGGACTAAGGCCATGGTGTGATTAGTCTGATTACTAAAAATGCCTTACAGATGACAAATGATGGAACTTTGGAATTTTATGGAATGAGGTTAGTCAGATTGACATGGTGTTCCCAATATCCAGGGAGAAATGTTTGTAGAAACAGTATGAAAAAAATTATCAGTTTTAATACAAGAGCAAGTAACATATCACAGACAAGTTTGCAGTACTCTCTATTGGTGACCCATTCAGTGTGTTGCTTGGCAGACTCACTGCCCAGACAATCTTGGGATCCAGGGCACATACTTGTGAGACCTGAGCTTGGAAAAACAGAGCAAACACCACCTCCTGCTTTCCTGGTTGTCTTGATCTTAGTTTCATTTATTCCTGAGCTCTAGTCAATAGTGTCATTGGTGTTAGTAAGAAAGAGAACAGACCTAGGGGTCAAAGTTTATCAGAAAAAACTTCTAAGCAGTTGCTCTTTCTCTTTGCTGGTCACCTAGACTTTTCTCTATTTTTCACTGGTTCAGAAATGATAAACAGGGTTTGGAAATTTGAAAACACACAGTGTTTAGGGGTTTCAGTATTTAACTCAGCTGTTCTCTCCTTTCTAGATTGTAAGTATGTTTTATAGTTGCTAAAATATACTTATGATAATGAAAGAAGGTAGGAATTCCATGGTTCTTTCCCTATTGCCCATTGTCTAGTAGAAAATATCCTCACTACTTAATGTTTTATTTCCCCTTCTGGTGACAAAACCATTCCACTGATTTTTGGGGGTTGGAGGCAGGTAAATTCCTACTTTCATTGTTGGAAACAAAGATTTAAAAAAACTTCATAACCCCCTCCCCCCAAAATCAACCTTAGTCATAAATCCCAAGCTTTTATTTTTAAAGTAGGCATCTGTAGCCTTAATGAATGGTAATTTTTTGAGGGGTATGATGTTTATAATACGCCCTTATTCCATTTTCTGAGGTCAAATAAACATTTTTCCTTTGGTGGGGGGAAAAACTATCAAGTTCCCTAGGATTAAAGATTTTGGAAGGTGCTTTAAGAATTTGGCTCCCTCTTGATGTGTGCTGAAAGTAGATAATGGACCAAACATGATAACCTCTCAGTATCTATATTCCAAACCACAATGCCCAAAAGCAGAGAGAGTATGGGGAATATTGTCTGCCATGGAGGCAGTGGGAGGGTGGGAAATGGGGGGTATATTGGGAATATTGGTGGTGGGGAATGTGCACTGGTGGAGGGATGGGTGTTTTATCATTGCATGATTGTAACCCAAACATGAAAGCTTGTAACTATCTCATGGTAATTCAATAAAATTAAAAAAAAAAGAATTTGGCTCCTACTCCCTCTGGCTTATTTTGCTTAACATGATACCCTCTAATTCCATCCAAGTTGCAGCATACTGCAAGATTTCATCTCTCTCTCTCTCTCTCTCTCTCTCTCTCTCTCTCTCTCTCTCTGTCTGTCTTTATATAGCTGCAAAACAAAGGAGAATAGACAGTATCAAATAATACCAATTCATCAGACTTTGAGAACAAAACTGAGATTACTTAACAGTAGAGAGAGGAATAGAGGAGGGTGGGGAAGGAAGAGGCCGACTAAAAGTAACACAGCGACAGTGGTGGAGGGTCCTGGGTATTTTGGTGTGATGAGATGTAAAACCTTTACAAGCAACACCGTAAACATTGGCATTATTGTAATCATGTTACTTAAACTAGAATTATAAGGAAAAAAAAAGGAAAGAATTTGGCTCCCTGGTGAGGGCGCTGGTGTCTCTTGGAGTGAGCAAAGGAGTCCTGGAGAGGATGGGAATCCCATGTAGATCACTGACGAAAAGAAACCAGGAAGTACAGAGAAATTATTAGTCTGTTCAGAGCTCAGGATGGTAAAGACTAGGGACTCAGCTGGTTGGTTACTCATTAGCGACAAGGAAAGAGCCGTGGAGGTTAGGACTGGTCAAACTAGAGGAACGGACCTGAAGCATGGGGCAAGCTCCTGGCACAGGCAAGATGTGGAGATTTCACCTGGAACTGACATCTTTTTCCTGTTAGCTTTTTCTTGGGACCAAGGGCAAACTGACTTCTGTTCTCAGATGTTTGTCTGAGTAAACCTGTCTTCATGTTGTGCTTGTTGTGGGATTCCTAAGCAGACCAGGAGGAAAGGCACATTCCCAGGGAGCACCTGCCTGGCCCCTACTGCCTGGCTGAAGCAAGAGCCGGGACTACCACCGAAAGCTGCTGGGTGAGTGTCTCCAGGCCAGCACTGCTGCAGCTGGGTCTTCCCGATTCCTGCATCCGAGGCTGGCTGAAGTGGTGCCTCTTCCCCAGCTGCCTGTCTGAAGAAGAGAAAGTGGATCAGCTTAGACTAACAGGAGAGGGACAAGCCCCTCTCCTGTCCTCCCTGTCAGAGCATCATGGGCAACGTTTGCGAGAGATTTCGGGGGTACATGAAGCTCTGTCTCCCCTGCTTGTTTCGGGAGGCAGAAATCTCGATGGTGATTGAGAACCCAGGGGCCTGCAACCCCCCTGTGCCTGTCCCACCACCGACTCGGGAACCCTGGAAGAATCAGGGCCACTACTTTGTGGCTCTGTATGATTACCAAGCTCGGACAGCAGAGGATCTGAGTTTCCGTGCCGGGGACAAATTTCAAATACTGGACACTTCCCAGGAGGGCTGGTGGTTGGCCAGACGCTTGGAGGAAAGAGCAAACGGCTCTGGCCAGCAGCTGCAGGGCTATATTCCTTCTAACTATGTGGCGGAGGACCAGAGCCTACAGGCAGAGCCGTGAGTAGTGCAAATACACTTTATTTTCTAACTCTCTGAGGGCCCATAATGATTCTTCCTCCCTATCCGTCTGCAATCCTTTCATTTTCAAAACTCTGCCTAGAAAATATGAGGAAATACTGGCAAGAACCTCCTAACTGAAACACACCTCTGCTACGTGAGAGGAAGCTGTCTGTGAGTTGTTGAAATGATCTCAATTACAGTTTGTATACCCGCAGGCCTGGGTACATTTTTGCTAACATCAACAAAAGGTGTACTTAATGTTCTGCCTTTCCTTTCATTGTAAACGAAATCATGCCTCTCCTTAACAACAGAACCATTTCATGTGCAAATATGGCATACTTAGTACTTAAATTGTACTTAATTTTTTTTTTAAACCTTTGAAGTAGGTGCTCCAGATCTAATCCTCTTCTTAACCCCATTTCTTCCTGATAGGCATATGCTGGGCTAACTCTCATAGACAGTAACATTTATAAAATGGAAAATTTTCACTACTTTTCTCAGTAACATCATTACTAGACATTTTCTCTTAAATCCGAGATCTGGAATTATATACCCAATCACAGAATATTTTTGGTTTTTATTATAATTAGAAACTGGCCAGCTATGGAGAGTTAGTAATTGTAACAAGAAAGTCAATGACAATATTTTCTCAGAAGTATTGATAAGAACTGCTATTTGAACAACTCCTATGAATTATAGTGGAACAGAATAAGGAACTTCTAGCTACTTCATCCATCCATCCATCCATTCCTTGGTTCAAATGCCAGATACAATAATGCACATGATGGGTGTGGTAGGATGAAGGTTATGGTAGTAATGATTGAAAATTAGTAGATAGAGCACAATCTTTACAATGAACACTTGGGGTCTGGTATGTTGAGATGCAAGTGGAAACTAGTTTTGGTGATACTCTTGTTGCTGGTCTCAGCAAAACCAGTGGTGAATCTCTCTGAAAAGACAAGGAAGGAATTTTAGTAGAGGAACCACTGTGTGTTTCTTGTGTGTTTCTTATGAGCTGCAACATTCCTTAGTGGTCCAGAGAATAAAATAGTAAAGTGTCATAAAACATTGTTGCTACTTTCTAAACTCAAACTCAAGCATGAAAAGAGGTTTGATCATTCTTGAGACTTTTCTCCAAAGCAGGTGATGATGGATATTATGTCTTACATTATGCCTCAATAGAAATTTATTAAAAATTTGTGCTTTTGCTAGATGGGAATTGATCAGTTTTCCTTTTGGTTTTTGGGTCACTCAGATATCCTCACGTTTACTCTAGTTCTTGCTGAGGGATCACTCTTGATGGAATTTGGGGGACCTTGCATAGTGCAGGGGATAGAACTAGAGTCTGCTGTGTGCAAGGCAAGGCTCTACCCACTATACTATCTCTCTGATCTTTAAGTTATCAAATGAAAAAATAGTTTATGTGAACATTTTTTGTGATAACCTATAGGAAATATCATTATTCTTTCTTTGAATGCTATTTATGTGCATTTTTATTTTCTCTGCCAATGACTTCATTCAAGGTATGATATTTTATCTTTATAGTCAGTATAGCATATGCATATCTTTAGAATAAATATTATAATAACATTAGTGTCTTGAACAATGTATTACTTTTAAATCTTTTTAATTCATTTAATTGCTTAAGACCTTCATGTTCTCATCTATAAATTCTCTGTGGTCTCTTCTACTTCTTGATCTCCTGATTATCTAGGAACATGAGCTTATGTTTCATATGTAGAGGTTCTGCTACATTTATAATTCATAGAACAACAAATGCTGAAGAAAGCAAATGAAGTGAAGCAAAACAAGCAATTCAAAAGTGTTAATGTTGTGGGTAACAGACTCAAGTACAGTGTCCTTTCTTATTAGGTATTTTTTGCCTAAGGAACACAAAATGAGTAAGCAAAGTACTGTGACTTTTGTTTTCTCATTCTCAGGGACTATCTATAGTCAAGAATACTTTCTTCCCTCTGCCCTAATCTTTACTTTTGGAATTCGCCCTTAACAATTTTCCTCACTTATCACTGCTATCGAAGAGCTCTTTGTATGTATGTATGTATCTATTTATTTTGGTTTTGTGGTACCACCTAACAGTGCTCAGGACTTGCTCTTGACACTGCATTCAGGGATCACTTCTGACAGGCTTAGGGACCACATGAAGTTCTGGGATTGAACCTAGACCTGCCAAAGGCAAGGCAAGCATCTTTAATGCTATACTATTCCTCTAGGCTAACTGTCCTAGAGCTCTTTAGTGACTTCTTCTAGAATGCCCACATCTACTAAAATAAAAACTTGGTACCCAGAGGATGCTGTCACTGCATCTGCTCAGTCTGGACAAAGGTGCTCCAGGTTACTATGGGTTTCCTTCAAGTAAACATATACCTGTGAATTCAGTTTACTAGTGAGGATTATTTGCCACCGAATGACTAAGGTGCTCTGATATTTTTAGTGTAGAAAGCTACAGTTTCTCTAATTCATTCTATTGCACTTTGAAGTGAAATAATTTTTAACTTAATAATACTTGGAGTAAAGTGTCCAAGTATCCACACATTATTACTTCTAGTAATCCATTATTACTCAAGGATTACACACACAAAAAAACTTCCTTTAACATCTTTTTTTAGTATTTCCCAAACTTTTATGTCACTTTTTTCATTTATGAAAACTGTGAAGTTTACTTTGTTTTACAATGAGCTCAGTGAATAAAGTAAAGTAATAATTGTTGGGGCTAGAGGGACACTACAAGAGTTCAAGTGCTTGCCTTGTATGTGACCAACCTCAGTTTGATCTCTGTCACCACATGCGGTTCCTTGATCACCATCAGAAGTAATTCCTGAGCAGAGAGTCAGGAATAAGCAACTGAGATTCACTGGGTATGCCCTTTAAGCAAAACAAAACATAACAAAAACAAAATAATATTGCTCATATTACTATTCTGAGATAAGACACAATGGAAAGCCAATGAACGTTAGGTCATGAAATTCTAAACTATGTGAGTTCAATGCTATGCATAATAGTATTTACCTTCCTTGTTCTTCATTCTTGATTTGCACTAATAAAACAGTGCAACAACTGGGGAGATAGTACAGCAGGGAGAGTGCTTGATTTGCACATGACTGATACAGTTCCATCTCTAGCATCTCATATGTTCCCCCAAACCCTAGCCAGGCATGATCAATGAGCACTAGTTGAAAGTTTTAGTATTTGGTGTTATGTTTTTTAAATATTAGGAAGTAGAGAAATTAAAATAGCATAAACTATTGCTAAAGGAGAAAGTTGATTTAATAATATTATTCTCCCTAGAAATGCTTTTCTTTTTCTGAGTATTTTCCATTAAGTTATAAAACATTCATTCTTAATGATTTATTTTTTCCTCCGGAAGAATCTTTGTATTTATTGTATTTTCATTTTGAATTCCTAGGTCATTTAATAGATTAATGCCTTTTGTCCACATCTTACCCATGGAATTCCTCAAAAAACATTTCTCTTGGATGTTATTACTCAGAACTTCTTTGAAATTTTACATTCACAGTGTTTTTTATGTTTTTACAAATATAGTTAAAGTTTCTGCAGAGAATAATGCATGAAAACTATATTTAAACCTTGACATCAAGAGCAGAAACTATTGCTTTTACTGCATAATATTTCATGTAGCACAGAACATTGATGAAGAGCAAAATGATGAGGAATAGTAGATTGCATGTGGGCATTTACAAATAATTTTAAAAAGCTGTCTGCCTTATTGTTTATTTTAAAATTTTCATTTCTTTTTTGTTTCCTGGGGAGCAGGAAACAAAACCTCACTAGTGATGAGGTTACTCCTAGCTCTGCTCGAAGGGATCACTTCTGGAAGGTTTTGAGGACCATATGGGCTGCCAGTGATCAAACCTGGGTTGGATATTAGCAAGACGAGTGTCCTACTCATTGTACTGTCATTCTGATCCCTCCAATTAAAGGGCTTTAAGTGGCATCCACACACTTTCTGCTAAATTGGATAGAATCAGAAGTATTTGGTGGAAAACTTGCTCCTCTTATTAATACATAAAGGTGGGTTACTTCCAGTTCCTCTTTCATTCACTATTTTAGGGCTTTCTTGAAAAGGAAGGCAAAAATAAATATTTGATACTTGTAAGTTGTGATTTTGCTTCTAGTTTATGCTAGAAGACGAAACTGTTAGAATTTTATGAAGCATGAAAGAAAAGAAATTTCTCTGTATCCTCTTAGGGCATATTTTCCCAGGTATGCTCTTCTTTAAAGTGTCAGACTGGAATCTTTTCAAGGTTTATCTAATTTACAGCCATTGTCTGACTTGAAGAAAGTAAGATGGAAAAACAAAGTGGTATGGTTTTGGAAGATTCTTACTTTACTACATATAAATAGAATTTAGTCTCACTATTTATGATTTGAGTACTGCTGAATTTCATACTTATTCAAAACATCTTATACACAGTGTTCCTAGTTATTTTCAACTTAGATGCCAGTATATTTCTTTTTTAGTTGTGATGTGAAGTCAACTTTGAAATTTTAAATAACTTAAGGGTAGAGAAACAATGTAGTTTAAAGTTAAAACTACTTATTGAGCATAGTCTTTCTGAGTTCTACTGTAACTACTAAAATACAGCTGCATTCAAGGGCAAAATTTAAAGATTCCTTTTAGTAAATAAAGAAAAAGGCATCAGAATACTTACAAATAAAATAAATGTGGCCTTGTAGATTTTATACACTGTGAGTATTTAAATTGTTAGAAAACCATGTCTGGTCATGTAGTTCCCAAGTTGTTCTTTATTCACATCATTCGGATCTATCCCTTTGTGCACATTATTTCACTCTTCTTCCTCAGCTTTGTAATATAGGAATAAGAAATGAGAGTTGTCTCAGGATGGTTATGTCACAAAAACCAGATTATTTGTTCACAAAGAGTTTGCTGTAGAGAATGTGACATATAGTAAAGGTTTTATAAATATAATCTATTATTAGGTTGGGCACTTCCTCCTTCACTTCTGTCTGAATGGATCACAATTGATCCATTTCATAATAGCCTTAGCTCACAATACTGTTTCCCTAGGAAGGGGCCTCACACACTGTTGGTCCATCTTTAGTCTTCCCTCCACGCCCTGCCTCACGTGCCTATTGTTTGGGCTTGACTGGAGCAGCCTTTGTCTCTGTGTGTATCACTCTTCCTCTGTTGTTTTTTTCCTGATCTGTTTTCACTCATGCTTCAAGATTCATCCCTGAAGACTTTCCTGACCTTCTAGACAACTTTAAGTGATTCAAGTTAGAGATCTTAGCATCATTTGTCATGTCGCCGAGTTTGGTGAGGTGTTCCTGGATAATCCACACTCAGAGGTATTGGTTATTTAAATAGACACAAGTGAATGATTGCTTATCTACAAATTTCAGATCTTTAATAGGGTAATTGAAGAACCATTACTTTTCTTCGATTGTTCCTGATTAGATTACTTTTTTTTTTTTAACTTACTAGAAAATTAACCAAATTTTCTCCTTAAAGTTGCAGTCTACTTTTCATTCTTTTCTTACTGAATTGTTCAGTCCCTTATCTTTTGGTTAAATTACCAGTGAAGATAGCACAATTGCTAGGCTTTCAAATATTAGTGGTTATAATACACCCTCAGAAGGAAAATACTTAGAGTCCTGAATCTTATTGGAATACTCTTCTAATGAACAAATAAATGAGTATCAGAATGCATAGCAAGTTCAGGAACAGATTAGGATTGATTCTCAGTTTGTGTTTATAAACTAAATAAACACATATTAGCCTGTACCATGGTTATATTAAAAGAAATCACTGGTCTAAGCTTTGGAATGGACAGAAAATCAAACCGCAATTTAAATAAAATTAATATTATTAGACTAAATTTACAATTTCAGCTTTTATGCCCTACATACATGATTTCAAATTATTACGCATATGAAATATATTTTAATTTGTCAAGCTGAAAGTTTTCTTTTTTTTCTTTTCTTTTCTTTCCTTTTTTCTTTTGTGGGGAGTGGTGTGGAGGGAGGCCACACCTGGCTCTGCACTCAGGAATCATTCCCGGGACTCAGTGGACCACACTGGGTGCTGGGATTAAATCCAAGTCTGCGGGGTGCAAAGCAAGTACTTTATCTCTCTAGTCCCCAAAGTTTGAGTTTTTACTAGATATTACTGTTACTTCTAAAACAGTACATAGCAAAATATTTATATGCTTTTTTCCCCCTAATTTTCTTATTAATTAATTGCTAACTTGTGTGTAGCATGTTCTGATTCTATTTGTAATGGAGATTCTGAGCACTTATCCATGGCTGGACTGGCCCAGTTCTTTGGGGAATGTAGTTGCAGATTAATAACAGTCTGAATGGTATTTCATCCTTCCAGATGCCTATCTTCCTGAAACCATAAACTATAATTTTACTTTATGAATTACATTTCTTTGGAGACCAGGATAATACAAGAATTTTGCTAAAATACACAAATATGAATGTAGATGATGTTATCTGTTTTGTATACTTGTTTTTTTAAATTTGATTATATTCAGATGTTCTAATCGATAATCTCTTATATGAGAATTTTTTTGTCACATATTTTTTCCCTGTAAAGTTATTTCTTGTTTAAAAATGGAATTAAATTTAGTGTTTGTTCTTTAACTTTTTCCTTTGTCTTTTAAAAATTCATATGGTGTCTCTGAGTTCAGACAAAATATTTTGATGAGATGTTTTCCCCTGTAAATTTTGTGCCTTTAATCCTTTAATTTTATATTTTTGCATTTTCGGTCATTCCTGGTGCTGTTATTCTTGCCTCTGTTTTCAGGTGTGTCTCTGGGTCTGTGACAGTTCTTGGTGAACAATATGTGGATCAAATCAGGGTTGGTCTCCCACAAAAAAGGAGCCTTACCTTCTGGTCTGCAGCCTCTTAAGAGTAAAATCAAAATTAGAGTCAGCCAATAAATGATAGAATAAAGAAGTTGTGATGATTGTGTGTCTTACACACACACACACACACACACACACACAGAGCTATGCAGCCAAAGGAAGGATGAAATCATGCAGTTTGCTGCAATTTGATTGTAACTGGATGGTATCATGCTAAGTGAAGAAACTCATAAGGAGAAGGACACATACCAACTTGTTCTCATTTATCTGTAGTGTATGTTTAGTACTACAGTATTGCAAGGGAGTGGAATGTAGCAATGTGGACAAACCCTTGGTCCTGGATTACAGAAATGATTATGTCAAAGGGGTGGAAGGAAGGGCAAGACAGACAGGTGGTAATTAATTATCTGGTGTATTCATTTTTAACATTTTATATTATTTAGCAGCAACGTTAGGACTGGAGCAATAGCACAGCGGGTAGGACATTTGCCTACACTCGGCTGACCCAGGTTCGATTCCTTCATCCCTCTCGGAGAGCTTGGCAAGCTACTGAGAGTATCCTGCCCGCAGGGCAGAACCTGGCAAGCTACCCATGGCATATTCAATATGCCAAAAATAGTAACAACAGGTCTCACAATGGAAATGGTACTGGTGCCTGCTTGAGCAAATCTATGAACAATGGAACGACAGTGACAGTGCAGTGCTAGCAGTAACATTATTCTACAAAATACAAAGAATGCTCACAGGACTGGAGTGATAGTACATTTGCCTTGCATGTGATTGACCAGGGTTTTATTAAATTAAATTAATTAATTAATTTATTTTTGACTTTTTGGTTCACACTTTGTTATGCTCAGGGGTTACTCCTGGCTCTGTGCTCAAGAATCACTCCTGGCGGTGCTTGCTCTGGGGACCATATGGGGATGCCAGGGGTTGAACTTGGGTTGGCCATGTCCAAGCAAACACCCTACCCTGCTGTACTATTGCTCCGGCCTCCTGACTCGGGTATTATCTCTGGAATCCCATGTGTTCTGTCCCCTGAACCAGCTAGGTGTGGTCCCTGAGCACAAAGTAAGCCCTGAACACCTTCAGGTGTGGCCCCCAAAGTAAAAAAAAATAAAGCCAGTCTTATTTTATATATTAAAAGCAATACATATGGAATAGACAAGGGATCACTAAGAAAATGACGACTGGAGGAATCGTCAGGATGGGAGATGCGTGCCAAAAGTAGATAATGGACCAAACATGATAACCTCTCAGTATCTGCATTACAAACCATAATGCCCCAAAGTAGAGAGAGAATATGGGAAGTATTGTCTGTCATGGAGGCAGTGGGAGGGTGGGAAAGGTGGGGGTATACTGGGGATATTGGTGCTGGGGAATGTGAACTTCTGGAGGGATGAGTGTTTGATCATTGTGTGATTGTAACTCAGACATGAAGGCTTGTAACTATATCTCGTAGTTAATAAATAAAATTAAAAAAATAAAAAAAATACATAGTCCTCTTTGCATTTTCCTAGGATACAGATGGCTAGTGGGTTAGGTAAGCACAGGCTTTCTTTTATTGTATACTATAGTTATAGGATATTTCTCTGTTTAGTTTCAGTCTATCAGCGGATATAATGATGTTTCAGATAAAAACAACACAAAAATGACTCAGTATTTTGTATCTATATACGGTGATAGTTTACAGTAAAACAGGCAGATACTGGCTTTTATGCTAAAGCACTTCACTTTGGTTTAATTTTTTGGTTTTCAATTCACACCTGGCAATGCTCTCCTGGTGAGCCATACACACCTGGAGTGCCGATCTGGGCACCTTATGGTGCTACGGATCAAGCCTGAACCTTCTGCTACATGAGCACAATCCCATTGAGCTGCCTGGCCCCAACAGAAGCATTTTGATCTCTGTGATATTGCTCAAATCCTTACAAGAGATTTAAGTACTTTAGAAGAATTGAAAGTTATGATTCTTATCTAGTAGACCTTTGTAAAATATTAGAAAGTGAGAGTTACTTGATATGATCATTCTTGAAGACCAAAGTGTCCCAACAGATACTTTTTTGCTAGCAATAATTTTGGTACTAAATCAAACTCCTGATACTTTTTTTTTTTTTTAACACCTGGCTATGCACAAGGATTAACTCCTGGCTCTGCACTCAGGAATAACTCCTGGCAGTGCTCGGGGAACCATGTGGGATGCTGGGAATCAAACCCTGGTCGGCCACGTGCAAGGCAAACACCCTACCCACTGTGCTATCACTTCAGTCCCTCCTGATGCATTTCTAAGTATGGGTTTCCACTTTTTGAAAATTTTAATATTATAAATGTTCTAATTTATCAAGGCTTTTTCTATGTTCTTTAAAAAAGAAATTTAGAAAAAATCCCAGAGTATTGCAATTTTAAGATAAGTTTTAATGCATAATAATTGTTATTCTAATGATGAGCTAATCTATGTCTAGACTGTTACTAACAATGGACCCATAATTTCCTATCCCATACCAAGTCAAATCTTTTTTTCTAGAAAATGTTAATATTAACTCAGTTTCTTAATTCAAGCCATGGCCATGAAAATTAACTGGTAGCAACTATTCTGAAAAAAGGTTCAAATAAAGTTTTTGTGATTGAATATATGTAGTTCATATCTCTATCTTCCTCACTGAACTATTTTAATTGAATTATCCTTCACAATGATATTCCTAACATAAGTAATAATGACATAAAAACATTAGCCTTTTACAAATTTTATTGTCAGTTCCCACTACAACATTTAAGGAACTGCTTCCAAATTTCTATGACAAGAACTATCAATCGGTAGACTGATCTTGTGAGTTTCCACATAGATTTGAGACAGTACATGAATGCTCTGAAATTGAATATTTTTTTTTCCTGACATATGCATGTGCATTTTTACAGATAAGGAACTACAAATGATATGAAGGTCTAAAAGGAATCATACTTTTAAAAGTATAAGAGCCTTTGCTATAAACGTGGTACAGTTTGGTTCTCTTGAAAGATTTATTTACTTCCTTATAGAGATACTAAGAATTTATTGCACATCACATTTTTTTATACTTAGCCACCAGGAAGCTCAGACCAGTTAATTGCTTGTTTACCATAACAAATTCGACCTTAATCTGCTTTATTTTTTTCCTCCCTTTTTCTTCTTTGAAAACATTTATATTATTACTCTGCAAAACATATATTCATGATTATTGTTGTTATATGTCATTTTAATACCCAAATAATAATTATCCACATAGAAATGTTTTATGTTTTAGATAGTTTTATCTTTAATACCTAAAATTTTAAGGAAATAAGTGTAAATTTTAATCTACATGCTAATTAAGGGATTAATTTTTTAAAAATTGTTCTTCTGAGCTTCTGAGAGGCTAACACTATGCTGAACAGGAAAGGTGAGTAGGCTGCATTTAAAGACTACGGCCTAGTTTAATGTAATCCCATTTGTTGATCTCTGAAATGGGGCAAAGAAATGAACAGAAACTTTACCAAGGAAGAGATACGAATGGCCAAAAGGCACATGAAAAAGTGCTCTACATCACTAATCATCAGAGAGATGCAGATCAAAACTACCACGAGATAACACCTCACACCACAGAGGCTAGCACACATCCAAAAGAACAAAAGCAACTGCTGTTGGAGAGGATGTGGGGAGAAAGGGACCCTCCTACACTGCTGGTGGGAATGCCGACTAGTTCAGCCCTTTTGGAAAACAATATGGACGATTCTCAAAAAATTAGAGGTTGAGCTCCCATTTGACCCAGCAATACCACTGCTGGGAATATATCTTAGAAAAGCCAAAAAGTATAGTCAAAATGACATCTGCACTTATATGTTCATCACAGCACTGTTTACAATAGCCAGAATCTGGAAAAAACCCGAGTGCCCTAGAACAGATGACTGGTTGAAGAAACTCTGGTACATCTATACAATGGAATACTATGCGGCTGTTAGAAAAAATGAGGTCATGACATTTGCATATAAGTGGATCAGCATGGAAAGTATCATGCTAAGTGAAATGAGTCGGAAAGAGAGAGACAGACATAGAAAGATTGCACTCATCTGTGGAGCATAGAATAATAGACTATAAGACTAACACCCAAGATTAGTAGAAATAAGTACCAGGAGGTTGTCTCCATGGCTTGGAGGCTGGTCTCTCATTCTGGGCAACTCAGAGAGGGGAACACCAAGTAAAATGTGGTCGGAGGTCATGCGGGGGAAGGGTGATGCATGCCAAATATCAACTAGAGACTGAACACAATGGCCACTCAATACCTTTACTGCAAACCACAACACCTAATCAGAGAGAGAGATCAAAAGGGAATACCCTGCCATAGTGGCAGTGTGGGGTGGGGGGAGACCGGACTGGGGAGGGCGGGAGAGATGCTGCGTTTACTGGTGGTAGAGAATGGGCACTGGTGAAGGGATGGGTTCTTGAACTTTGTATGGGGGAAACATGAGCACAAAAATGTATAAATCTGTAACTGTACCCTCACGTTGATTCACTAATTAAAAATAAATAATTTATTTTTAAAAAATTTAAAAAAGAAAATATAAAAAAAAATAAAGACTATGACCTAAAAGCTAACCATTCTCTTTGCTTTCTCTGCTCTCATTGGTTGGTGCCGTCTCCATTGTTTCTAATCTTTTTTTATCTCATTCTTTCCAAATTCAGCTGGACACAATTCTTTGTCTGCACAAGTATTTAACTAAACCTCCTGCTCTTTCACCTTGAGAATGAAGTCAGTATGTATTTGTGCACATGTGTAGGATTATTTTGGTATAGTACAGTGGGTAGGGCGTTTGCCTTGCACACCACCGACCCAGGTTCGATTCCTCCATCTCTCTCAGAGAGCCAGGCAGGCTATTGAGAGTATCCCTCCCTCACAGCAGAGCCTGGCAAGCTACCCGTGATATGCCAAAAACAGTAACAAGTCTCACAATGGAGATGTTACTGGCTTGAGCAAATAGATGAACAATGAGATGACAGTGCAGTGCTACAGTGCAGTGCTTTATTCTGATCTCTAGGCAGGGAAAGCTATCCCAGTAAGACCATCAACCTTCAACCCTGTATGTACTTGTGAGCAAGAAAAGTGAAACTCACAGGATTGGAGAAAATAATGGAAGCGAAGTACAAGAGGAGAAACTGTGGTTTAAAACATAGAAAAAAAGTCTGATGAATTTTTAAGCAATCATAAGAAAAGAAGATGTAAATAACAAACAGAAGCTCATACAGATAAAATAAAAAAGCAGAAAGAGAAAAGAAAAAAATTCTAACATATAAGAAAAAACATTAAGTGCAAATATGTGAGAAACTTGAGAATAATAAGGGTGATTGAAGAGCAGACAGATAAGATCAAGGTTTGGTTTGTAACTAAGAAAAGACCAAATTGCTGATTTATTTCTATTTTCAGAAACAGGATACGTTGTTTGACAACCTAGAGCAGATTTCCTATACTGTTCCTTTCTGTTGAAAATCTTTTCTTAGAATTAAAAAGTGAAATAAAATCAGGGTTAATGAAACTTAGAAGCAATAGCCATTTGAGGAAGATACTATATGAAGAGAAAGAATATAGATGTAATGAGGAAAAGATGGCCAAAAAAAAACATAAGGAAAGGAAAATAAGGGAAGGTATCTTTTAAGTTTCATTTGCTAAGGAAAATAACTAATATAAGCCAATCACTGACTATTCTTTTATACTGTAAATAGAAACCATAGAAACCGACATTCACCTGCTCACTATTTATTCATGAGTAGTTGTTGCAACAAAAACTCAGCACCTTTTGGCTTACCTACCAATATTTTTTTAAAAAAAACTAACCAACAATAGTATAGTGGGAATGAAGGCAAACCTTTGATAATGACTCTTCTAAGGGGCCAATAATGTAGAAAGTTTGATTTTAAAAGTTTGATATTAGACCTATAAATCACATGACAATTTCTCTTGCTTCTTCCTTTTCTGATTCAGGAGTTTATTGTGTTTAATATAATTTATTAATTATCATGCACAGTTAAACATGTTACTGATTATAACTGTGAAAAAAGTTTGAATCATTAGGTCAAAGGTTTATGAAAGAATTTTCTTTTGATGGGTGGTAGTGGGTAATTGTGATGTTAGTGGGAAAGAATAAGAAAGTGTAGAATATGCGTGATTCTTAAGAATTATGTGGTTCTGAGCTTTAGCATTTTTCCTTGCAGGCATTAAAGCCTGGGGAAGCTTTGCAAGTGCCATGTTGTGAACTTGTCTAAAAGCAGATGAAAACTCATTTTGGAACCCAAACACTGTAACTCTAGTGCAGGTGTATTTTTACCTTTATGATGGTAAGAGAAAACAGTTTTGAGCTGGAGCAGTAGTATGTACAGTGGGTAAGTGTTTGATTTCAGGCACCACCCACACATCATCCCCAGAGCCTGCCATGAATGATCCCTGAGCACAGAGTCAGAAATAAGCCCTGAGCACCACCAGGTGAGGCCCCAAACAAAAACAAACCAAGAAACAAAACCAGAGGAAAAATGTTCCCCTGTCTTCCCTGCGTTACTATTGTGGCTTTGTGGGTAGTGTCCAAGATTTAAGCTGGCAGAGCTGAGAGAAGGAGCATTTTGGAGAGAAAAGTTGCTTGGGGCTATGGTTCAGGAGAAGCAATTCTGCTTTATTTTTCATTTTGGTTACGTTAAGATTTTACTTCCATCGTATTGGACATAAGTTCGCCTCTTCCTGATTATTATATGAATATTAGTTTCTCACAAAATTCTTGACCTCTGTCACAGTCATCACTATAATTTAAATTCTACTAAGTAATGAATTAAATTGTTGAAACTTTATTTCTTCTTGTTAAGCCAAGCAGAAGGAAACATGCAATCAACATCTTGATGCTTGGAAAGAATTTTTAGCTGGTCTCCGCTCTCTGGCTATTATATATTGATCAAATTGTGCAGCAAATTCTTGAAAAAAATTGTGTATACATGGGGGTCTCTTTGTCCTTTTCCTCTCATTTAAAACTTTTTACTGTAAAAAAATCTTAAATATTTATAAAAATATATAAAACAGCTCTTCTTGTCCTCTTACACCATCCTTCATCTTCATTTATCAATACATGGCAAATTTATCTCTATATTACACAGCTCTTCCATTTATAATCCAATCCCACCACTGAATTATTTTGATACTAAACATCATATATTTCTATATTTAAAGATTTTTTTGTGGAATTCTTTAAAGGACACTAAACAACCTTTACAAACAAATATTTTAAAATGCAATTATCATTACTTAAAAAATAAACTTACATCAAATATCTGGTCTTTTATGTCTCCTTTATGCTTTGTTTGAATCCAAAATTTATTTGGCTTGTTTTTAGATTTATTTGTGAATCGAAACACACACACATACACACACACACACATGCTTATAGTGTAGTTGAATGATTTGTCTCTTCATATTCGAAAACATGAATACCTCTTCTATGCATATTTATTCAAAATGTATTACCTTTTCTTACAGAAGTTTCACAGCCTGGATTTTGCTGATTTATTCTTTCTTAAGCTCATTGCAGTTAGTCTTTCACTCAGCGTTTTGTGAAGCTGTTCTTATCAAAGTTCATGAAGGAAATTCCATATGACAAAGGCTATCAGTCAGTTCTTAGTCCACATTCTAGTTACCTTATCAACACTAGTTTACATTATGATATACCCATCATGCATAGTATATTTCTTTAAAACTATCTACATACCAGTCACCTCCTTTGTTTTCTCCCTACACCACTGACAGAAATTTCTAGGTACCTTCTTTTTACCTTTATCATTAAATGTTAAAGGGCCCCAGCCTCTAACCTTGTTTTTCTTCATCATCTACCGTCACTTTCTTGGTCATGTCATAAAATTTGACACATGCATATTCAGTTACATACTTGACTTGTACTTGATTATATTCAAATGGGAATTTCTTAATCTTAGATATGTCAACACTTTGAAAGCAAATTTCCAACACTTTTGGAATCTATGTTCTTCCATGAAGATATTCCATAGTCTCTCCCAGATTTTATAGTAACTACGCAGCCGTTTGTTCAGGCAAGACATATTGGAATCATCCTGGTTCCATTTTTTATTATTATTTTTAATCAATAGTTAACGACTTTGCAATTACCTTCAACATATATTCACAAATCAATTATCACTTATTGGTCTCTGCCACCTTCATGTTCAGTTCAGTGCATTCATGTTTCAGTTTAGCTTCATTTGATAGTTTCCTAACTGGCCTCTTTAATGTAACCATTGCCCTAAATGTCATCTAGGAACAATATAGCAGGCATAGTTACTTTATTTTTTATTTTTTTTAAATTTTGTGTCACACCCGGCGATGCACAGGGGTTACTCATGCAATCAGGAATTACTCCTGGTGGTGCTCAGGGATGTTGGGAATTGAACCCGGTTCGGCTGCGTGCAAGGCAAATGCCCTACCCACTCTGCTATCTCTCCAGCCCCAGGCATAGTTACTTTAATAAAATGCTTCCACCCTGCCAAATTATTTCTCCATACAAAATTCACCAGCAACTTCCTCCATCACTCAGATCATTAATCCTGGAGTTAACTCTTCTTGAAGTATCTTCCCCACTTCCTCTCTGACTCTGTTGCTCATCTTTCCCCCTTAACTTATTTTGCTTCCGTCACAGGGCAAATTTTTAAGGGGGAATAAAAAAATCATAGGTATGGTTCAAAATAACTTGTAAAATATTTGTTTAAAATCTGTAATATGAAGAATTACTGCTCAATAAGTTTAGAAGAAATTGGGAGAATAACTAGATCAAATGGATTTTAATGGCTGGGAAAATAACTAGATCAAATGGATTTTAATGGCTGAAGAACAGGCTGAAGAGAGATAGCTCAATGGATTGAACATATACTTTACCTCCAGAAGACCGGAGTTCAATTTTCAGCACCATATGGTCCCTGAAGACAACACAGAGTGACCCAGAGCACTGAGTGGGGAGTAGCCTTTGAGCACCACTGGATATGGTTACCTTCCCACAAAAAAACAGAAAAACATTGCAGATAGACTCATTAATATATTACTTTGCTCCCCCCAAATTGAGCTACAAGGTATAGGCAAAGTACCCTAAAGTATTTTATTTGATATGAAGAGTGGAAATATCTTTCTTGGCCCATGTATTTGTATTTATGTATACATATATTGGCGAGCACAGTCAGAATCAGGTTTGTGGATAGTGACAGAAAAACTCTTCACTTAGTGTTAAAATTTAAGAGTGAGCTTTCAGATAGCCTATGCTATTGTATCATGTTTGTCTAGCATGTTTGCAAACTGATTTTCACTGATAAGTGGCAGCCTATGTACCACTCTACAGTTTTGAGAAAACCTTTTCTTTTGCTCAAGTTTGCTGATACCAAAAGAGAAATCTGAGAGTTGTACAAAATAATCTCTACTATATCTAACAACAACAACAAACTACGTTATTAGTAAATCTATTAGCAATCTGAGTGTCAGTTTATTTTAAAATCCTTGATACTGCATTTTTTATTCATATCTTTAAAGAGTAATTTTCTCAGTGAATTCAATGCAATATGTATACACCTAAAATATCTACAAAACGGAGAATAATGAGTCAATTCCACTGTGAAACCAAATTATGTTCTTCTGCATCTCAACTGTGTTTCTCCTTTGCCTAAGAAATTGAACACAACATGAGGTATAAATGAACATATGTTTTTTGTAATGTTACTTGACATTTTACTTATAATTAACAGACTTCTGATACTAAGCAACATTAGTTAACAATATAAAATGACTTAATGTGGAATATGGTAAAAATGCTGTGTATATCTGGCACATTCATCATTGTACCTCATGCTTAGTAGATATTTTAATATTACATTATTAAATGCTTTATTATGCTTATCACATGAATCTTGATCACTGTTCTGTACATATTATTTCTTCCTTAGGATATTACTATATGTGGTAGGGATTGTTTTTCAGTTTCTCGCTTTCCACAAGAAAGAACTCTATAATGAGATAACAAGCAAGTACAAAAGCTAATAGTGTATCTTGCAGGGTGAAAGTACATGTTTAAGGAATGAATGCTAGCAGATGCAGAGGAGAACAGAGCCTTCAGTGATCTGGGTGAACTATGATTGAGGGGTCTTGTAATGAAGGGATAGGATATTCAAGGTTATGGGAGGTCTATTTCTGACTATCAGCCTCATAATAAGATATAGGGTGCTACCCATTTCTTGCCTGTAAGGCAGTTTCAGAGTTGTCATGGCAATCTGGAATGTTGAACCTTATTAAAACTACCATGTTACTATTTTAACAACTGTATAATGGGCCATAGGTCTTTTAGCGGTCAAGTTCAGTTGTAATGTAAAGGTACAGGTTAAGGAAAAGTTCCTAGTCTGAAAACAAGGGAAGTTGGGATTAACAGTCTTCTTTTTCTATATATCTTATAAAATTTTAGTCAGTGTGAATTACAAAGTTGCTCATGATTGGGTTTTGGATATACAGTGCTTTAACACCAATCCCTTCACCAGTGTCCACTTCCTTCCACCAATGGAGCCAGTTTCCCTCCCACCCACTAGCCTACCTTTCTTATAAGCATTATTTTTTTGGTTAAGTTTTACACTGTGGTTTAGAGTAGTTACAGATAGGGTTTCGTGCATGACACTTTACCACCATTAAGCACCCCAGGCCTCCTGCTTGACCACTTCCCTCCACTGTGTTGTGGTGTTCTCTTCACTGTTTTGCTGCTAACTCCCCGACCCCCGCCACCACCCCCCACCCCCCATGGCATGCTTCTACTGGAAGCCAGTTTTCATGGGCTTTGATTCTTTTGCTTTAGCCAATTGTTATTCCCCCACTATGTTTCTTTATATTCCCTTACAAGAGAGATCATTCTGCGTCAGTCTCTCTCCCTCTGACTAACTTCATTCATTGTGTACTTTTAGATCCATCCACGTAGTAGCAAATTGCATATTTTTATCTTCTTTTTTTTTTTTTTTTGCTTTTTGGGTCACAATCAGCAATGTTCAGGGGTTACTCCTGGCTCTGCATTCAGGAATTAATCCTGGGGGAGTATATGGGATGCTGGGAATCGAACCTGGTTTGGCCACGTGCAAGGCAAACACCCTACCCGTTCTGCTATTGCTCCAGTCCCTCTTTTCTTATCTTTATATTTATTTATGGCTGCATAATGTTCCCTTGTGTATATGCACTATAGTTTCTTTATTGAGTCATTTGTTCTGGTCACTTGGGTTATTTCCAGGTTTTGGCTGTTGTGGATAATGCTATAATGAGCATAGGGTGCAGACATCTTTTCCCCATTGTGTTTTTTTTTTTTTTCTTTTTGGGTCACACCTGGCGACGCACAGGGGTTACTCCTGGCTCTGCACTCAGGAATTACCCCTGGCCGTGCTCAGGGGACCATATGGGACCCTGGGATTTGAACCCGGGTCGGCCGCGTGCAAGGCAAACACCCTACCCGCTGTGCTATCTCTCCAGCCCCCCATTGTGTTTTTTAACCTTTGGGATATAGTCCAAATAGTGGAGTTGCTGAGTCAAATGGAAGCAACTTCCAGTAATTTGGGAAACAATTTCTAGTGTTTTGAGCCAATATTGTTTTCCAGAAAAGACCAGTTGACACTAATACCAGTAGTAACTGAAGGTCCCCTTTTCCCCATATCCACACTAACAATGGTAACTCTTGTTCTTTTTGATGATTGTCAGTCTCTCTGGTATGAAGTGATGTCTCTGTTGCTTTGATTTACATTTTCCTGACGATTGGTGATGGGCACCTAAAGTTTAGAGGTTTTGAGCTTTAGCATTAAAGCCTGCAAATACTTTTCAAGTTCCATGTTGTAAACTTGTCTAAAAGCAGATAAAAACAGTCATAATTGGGCCCAGACATTGTAACTCCTGTGTAGATATGTTTTTACTTTTGTGATGGCAAGGCAAAACAGTTTTGGGCTGAAGCAATAGTATGAAGCAGTAGTATGAACAACAAGTAGATTGTTTGATCTCAGGCATCACATATTATTCCCAGAGTCTGCCATGAATGATCCCTGAGCACAGAGTCAGGAATAAGCCCTGAGCACCACCAGCTGTGGCCTCAAACAAAAACAAACTAGGAAACAAACAAGAGGGTAAAATATGTTTCCCTGTTTTCCCTGCCTTACTATTGTGGCTCTGTGGGTAGTGCCCAAGGTCAAAGTTGGGAGGGTTGGGAGAGGGAGCAGTTATGGGAGAGAAGTTCCTTGGTGCTGTGGTTCAGGAGGAGCAAATCTGCTTTAGTTTTTATTTTGGCTATGTTAAGATTTTACTTTCATCTTATTGGAATAGATTTGCCTCTTTCTGATTATTAAGACTAATAAATACTCACTACAAAAAACATTTTAGGTGATACTAGAAAATATTAAAAATTTCCTCTTAAAATTTAAAAAGGAAAGGAAAAATTTCTTCTCATATGAATGTTCAGATAGTAACAGTTTACCTTTTGGGGGAGGAATTGTCTCCCAAGTGAGGCTCAGGAGACCCCAGGGACCCCCTGCCCCTGTGATTTTCAGTCAACCAGGCCAACAATCTAGTATGAGGGTTTGAGCATACAGTACTGCTTAGGCCCCATGGTGCCAGGAATTACCTGGCCCACCCAGGGGTGTTTGAGGACCATGTGGTGCCAGAGATTGAAACAGGGTTAGAGCATGCATTCATGGACTTTAACCCCTATACTCCTTCTCTGGCCTCTGTCTAAATTTTGTATGTACATATTTTAAAAATAATTATTCTTTTTTGCTCCATGTAAGTATTATGAGGGCTTTCAATCTTTATGTATATGTGTGCATGTACACATAAAAATATATGTTACTGTTTTACTCATTTATCCCCATAGAAGGAACTCATTTTGAGAACGTATTGCCTTACTCCTATAGATCTTGTTGTATGTCAATTCAATTATAATTTAACAGTTATAGTAAAGCTCTATTAAAATGATCTAAGGATAAATCACTTGCAAATCTGATGAGAATGGAAAAATTTATAAATTTTACAGTTCAAATTTCTACATTGTTAGACTGGCACCTTTTACTAAGCAGTCTATTGGAACTGAAGGCAAACATCTTGCAGTAACTTTTATATAAGATTTTGGAGATATTTTTGATATATCTCCAATCTTAAATGATCATGATATTTCTGAAAATGAGTCTTATTTCCAATTCATTAAGTATGGTTGCATTTTGATGAGTTTTTTATTCTAAAGATGAAATGGAAATAAATCTAAACTGAGTCTACTATCACCTTAATTTTTTCTTATGTTTTGGTGATGGACATTGTGGCCACATGACATTGAGAGAATCTATGACCCTCATTCAGCTTGTCTGAGAAACGCACAGATCTGTTGAGCTGATTTACCACTTCTCTAGACTGTGCTGATGTGGAAGTTGGAACAGAAACTAAAAGCATTGTTCTGAACATATGCTTCATATTTCTCTGACTCCTAATTAAGGGTTCAGTTTAAATGCATTTGCAATTTATATCTTTCCTCAACAGATGGAGATGATCTTTTACTTCTCTGAAGTTCTATTAGGTATGGTTTCTTTGTAATAAGCTATATGTTACTTATGTTGATACTCCTGAATATTTTAAAAATTTACTAACTGATATACATACATAACAAATAAACAAATAAATGTTTAATTTCATCGGTATGTGTATATCCTTCATAAAAGTGATACGTATATAGTCTGTTTCTACTTCTTGCATTTTAAGGTACTATACTGTCTTCAAATTATTTGCTGAATTTCTATAAGACTCTCATCACTGAATGTACCAGAATTTATTCAATCCTTATTTTTATAGTAAACATTCATAGTTTGCTCAATTTTTTATTTTTGTAATGTTTTGAGTAGAATTGGAACAAATAACTTCTGACTTCAAATTTTTTTATATTTTAATTTCATTTGGATAAATTCCCAGAATTTGAATTACTGAGCTAAAGGTAATGAGTGGTTTTAATATTCTTTAATTTTTATTGCCAAATTTCTTTCAAAAGATTCCTCTAATAAAATGTATTTATGTTTTTAAACAAAACTGCTGTCACAATAGGGAAACAATTGTATTTTTTTCTTTTTAAATTTGTGTTCTGGTTGTCCTTTTCTTTTTCTTTCCTCCTTTTTATTTTTTTCTGTAGTGCTTATAAATAATGCCTTTGTAGGAAAGCAAACACTACTGCTGGGCAGTAGGAACTCAATTATAATGAATATATTCAATACTTCTTTTTGTTTGTTTTTCCGGCCCTACCTGGCTGTACTCAGGGATTTCTTCTTGCTCTGTGGTCAGGGATCAATCCTGGGAGGCTTGGGTGACCACACTGGGTGCTGAGGATTTAACCCAGGTTAGCTGCATGCAACACAAGCCTCTTATTTGCGGTTACAAATTTTCAGTCCCATTATTTGGTATTTTTAAACCAATACCTTCTCAAACTGTGCTGTAGTAATCTATTCCCAACTTATCTTCAGCACGACCTCACATGCTTCAGTGTTATCTTTACAATGCTGTTCTTTGGGATCCGGAATGCCACAGCAAAAGTGTGCCACTTTGGGTGTATAGCAACTGAAGTGTCAAGGCATTGTAATGTCTGTGATCAAATGTCTGTGATCCCTGCTCGTTGAAGACACAATGAACATTGACAAAAGGGAAAGGAAGGGGTTGGGGAGGAACAGAACATGTGAATTTCTGATTCCAACATTGACATGGGAATCGGCACTTGAGATGACAAGATAGGGTCAGAGAGAGTGCTTCTTGGGCTGGGAGCATACTCTGCATGTCGGAGGCCTGGGTTTGATCCTGGTACCTAGTGGTCCCCTGAGCACCACCAGTTGTGAATCAACCACAAGAACAAGAAAATTAATAAAAAACAGATAAACCTTAGAATCTTGCTAAATCCAGGGGATAAGTTTGGTTGAAATCTGAATTTTAAGAGAGCAAGTCGTGAGCAAAAAATATTATTCTTTTCAATTTAATTTAATTTTCGGTCTCTTTAAGCAGTGCTCAGGAGTTTTGGAAGCCCCTCCCCTTGATATTCTGCCAACTGAGTTGTTCAGTGCAAAGGCCCAAGGTTGTGGTGCTGCTCTGATTCTGTGATGCTAGAGATTACCCAGGCCACCCTTTCAGTGCTCAGGGTCACAGCTATTGATGTTGGAGAGCCTCCAGGGCTATGTTTGATGCCAAGGGATCAGGTGGTACCAGGATTGAGCCAGGCTTGGCTGCAAAGGGTATACCCTAATCCTTACAATATCTCGCCAGCCTCCATTATTCCTTTTTTAAACAAAACTTTTGATTTTAAGATATTGTAGATTTCTATGCAAATAGTTGAATACTATGTAGATATTCGGTGTATTCTTTACTTAGCTCTCCCAAAGGACAGCATCTTTTAAAACAACACTGCAGAATCACAGCCAGAATATTGATACTGCTGTAGTAAAGACAGACAGCTCCATTATCTCAGGAGCCTTACTCTTGCTGTTTTTTAATCAAATGTAGTTCCTGCTTTTCACAGATCCAACTTCTTATGTCTTGATTGTGACCTCTATAAGTTACTTACTGTTATTTAATGTTGTTTTAAGAAATTATGTAAGTGACAGTTATTTAATGTTGTTTTAAGAAATTATGTAAGTGGAAGCATGCATCTTGAGATCAGTGTTTTGTATAATTCCTGGTAATTCATTCAGATTGCTATAAGTCTACATATTTTGTTTCTTTTTACTGCTGAATAGTATTTTACAATATGGATAAATGTTTTGTTTAACCATTCATCTATTGAAGTGAGACTGAGTTATTTCCATACTTTGGTTATTACAAATATTTTATGAAGATTCTTGTACCAGTTTTTGTGTGAATGTAAGTCTTCATCTCTCTGATTTGAATTTCAAAAAGCACAATAATGGACATGTTTAGTTTTATAAAAATCTGTTAAACTGTCATCTAGAGTAGCACTGCACTGTAGTTCATCGATTTGTTCAAGCGGGCACCAGTAACGTCTCCATTGTGAGACTTGTTTTTACTGTTTTTGGCATATCAAATACGCCTTGGGTAGCTTGCCAGGCTCTGCCGTGCAGGCAGGATACTCTTGGTAGCTTGCTGGGTACTCTGCGAGGGACAAAGGAATTGAACCCAGGCCGGCCACGTGCAAGGCAAACCCCCTACCCGCTGTGCTATTGCTCCTAAATCTAGAGTAGAGTCATCAATTTATTTTTCCAGCATCAATGTATGGAAAGTCTAGTTTTTCTGAAACATCACCAATGTTTAATATTGTCATTTAATTTTTTTAGTAATTATGATAAGCTGTAATTATACCATGTGGTTTAATATATTTTTGAAATTTTGGTTATTATTTGGGCATACCCAACTGGTGTTTAGGGCTTAAGCCCAGTTCTGAGCTCAGGGATCACCCCGGTTGCTTCCTATCCCATCACATGGGATGTTAGGCTTCGAACCCAGGTTGACCACATGCAAGACCCTATCCACTGTATTATCTCTCTGGCCTTTATTATATAGTTTTAATTATTTGCATTTTTCTAGTAGATAATGTTGTCAAACATCTTTTCAGGTGCCCATTCACCCTCTTTTAAAAATGCCATTTAATTTCTCTAGTCAATTTTTAAAATGTTTTTGTACTGTTGAGTTTTAAAAGTTCTTTATATGCATTCAAGATACTAGCTGCTTTGCCAAATATATGGGTTGTACAACTTTATATAACCTTTCTCAGTCAGTACATTAATTTTTCAATCCTTCAGTAGGACCTTTCAAGATGAATGTTATTAATACCATTGTGATTCAAATTTGTTATGCTTTCCTATTATGTATTATATTTTTTGTTGTTGAAAAATCTATGAACTCTTTGAGGAGTTTTTTTTTCCTTTTTTGCTTTGTGGGTCACACCTGGCGATGCCCACGGGTTACTCCTGGCTTTGCACTCAGGAATTGCTCCTGATGGTGCTCAGGGGACCATATGGGATACTGGGAATTGAACCCAGATCTGCCGTGTGCAAGACAAATATTCTCCTAAGAATATTTGCCATTCTTTATTATGATAAATATATGACTGAATCAATGGTAGATGATTTATTAACAGAGAATTATGTGAACAAAAGATTAGCAGCAAGAATATTGCTGAGAAACAGACTATATCAAAAGAGATAATTATATGCCTAATATAGTTTTTTTTAATCTTCTAATAATTTTGGACTAAAGGTCACATTAAGGGGGCTGGAGTGATAGCACAGCGGGTAAGGCATTTGCCTTGCATGAGGCTGACCCAGGTTCGATTCCCAGCATCTCATATGGTCCCCTGAGTACCTCCAGGAGTAATTCCTGAGTGCAGAGCCAGAAGTAACCCCTGTGCATTGCCGGGTGTGACCCCCCCAAAAATAAAATAAAATCAAAGATCACATTAAATGCATACAGGTTTAACTAGAAAGAAACTAGTTACTCTGAAATATGTACATACTCTAGGCATAACTTGACCACTTCACCATAGTAAAAGGGATTTCTTATCTTAATTTTTTATATAAAATTAATTTCCATGCACCCTCCTCGTCACTGCCCTCCACCCCCACCCCTTCCCTTCCTGCCATATTGACAGGCCCTTTTCAAAGTTCACTGGTTGTACTTTGTATACAATACTGTTCAGTCTGTGCTCTGGCTATACAACAATGCCACTCCCCCACATGATAGCTATATAGGCGGCCCCTGACCCCGGTTTTCTCATTACTTCCCTTTCTCCTCTTCTTGCTTCCCCTCTCGATTTCTTTAGAAGAGATTTCTTTGTAAAACTTAAATGTAAAAAAAAAAAGTATGTACTTAATGACAGAGTCGATTAACACATACATTTAAATGTAAAATATATAGTCATTTTCCTAATAAAAGTGAAAGTAAACATTGTGTTTTTGTTTACTTTCAGTCTCAATATTTCCTTTCTAAAATACTTAACTAATGTGAAACATTTCTCAAAACATAGTTCTGATTATTTATCTGCTTTCTTGATTCCAAGCTTAGGGCTCAGGTAGTCTTTTGAAAATTGTGCATGTGTCTGTGTCTGGAGAAACAAAGAAGCAGTGGTAGGCTGTGTGATTCTATTCAATGAATGTTCTAGGACCTCACTACCCCAGCTCCTTTTGAATGTTTTGCTGTTCCTTGAATTAAATCTGTCACTCTAGAAGTCCTTTTTGACAGCTCACACTGCTTAGCTGAGAATTGGCCCCTAGGGAAGCAGAAGCCAAGTAGATTATATTTACCTCAGGGATAGGGGAAGTAGATTTCCTCAGGTGCTGTCAAACTTTATGAAACATATTTTTTGAGGTCAAATTATCCAACAGAATATTTTATGCAAATGTCAACCCAACCCACCACTTTCAAGTCTAGGATTACGGTTTTAAAAATTTAATTTTACATACACAGCAAAATGTGTAAATTTTATGCATGTTGTAACAAGCAATTTTTAAGCTTACATCGAATGATGTCAATTGCAATTTTTAAGCTTCCATTTCATGATGCTGGATAAATCTGTCATTCATAAAATAACAAAACAACTGAGATGTAAAATATCTTTACTTTATCAGAAAATTCCATCATAAGGTAAAGAGGTCAAAAAGCTGGAGTCATGCTTGTCATGATATGTTGACAATATATCAAAATATATCAAAATTTAGATTATCAAAATTATAAAAATTTAGAATTTCACAAATCATTACTTGTATCTGCTCATATAAATTTTAGAATTATTTTGGTAACTAAAATATTCATTTAGATCCAAGATATGTAAATATATATAAAAGACTAATGCTTTCCTTAAAATAAGAGCCTGCTAATAGGTACATGAAAATATTCATCATTACTTTTCATTAGAGAAATGTAATGAGCTATCATCTTACGTAGATGAGAATGGTATATATCAAAAGGGCTGAAAACAATTAATTCTTTTTGCATGGACTTGTGAAAAGGAACCCTCCTTTACTATTGGTGAAAATAGCATCTGATTTAACCTTTGTGGGAAATAGTATGGAGACTTCCTAAAAATCTAATAATAGATCTACCATATGACTCTGTGGTTCCATTTCTTTGCATCTACCCCGAGAATTCAAAAGCACTAATTTAAAAATGCACGCATAGTTATACTCACTACAGTGCTAAATATAATAGCCAGTGTATAGAAATAATCTGAGTATACAATTATGGTAGAAATATATACACACATATATATACACATATATTCACTGTCATCCTGTTGTTCATTGATTTGCTCGAGCAGGCACCAGTAATGTCTTCATTTGTCCCTGTCATGTGCTAGTGTAGCCTGATGGTGAATGCTTGCTCCAGGAACACAAAGAGCATGTTGTTGTTACTGTTTTTGGCCTATCAAAAATGTTATGGGTTGGGGATGGAGTGATAGCTCAGCAGGTAGGGCATTTGCTTTGCATGCGGCCAACCCGGGTTCAGATCCCAGCATTCCATGTGGTCCCCTGAGCACCGCCAGGAGTAAGTCCTTAGTGCATGAGCCAGAAGTAACCCCTGTGCAATGCCAGGTGTGACCCCAAAAGAAAAAAAAATGTCCCGGGTAGTTTGCCAGGCTCTGCTGTGCGGGGGAAATAAATAAAATAAAAATAAAAATAAAGAGGTCTGAGCAGGCTTGGAGATCTCAGCCATGGGTCCCACATATCCCATGCAGAGCCCCAGCAGCCAAAAATCTCCAGAACCCAGCCACAGCCATGCTCAAGGCTCCTTCCACATGCTCCGACGAGCCTCATCCATGAAGAAACTGATAGAGGAACCCAGGTATGTGGGACCCATGGCTGAGATCTCCAAGCCTACTTGGATTGGGACTGGGCCTCCTCCACCCAGATCCCCCGTTTTCCAGTCCGGCGCTACATAATCTCAACGGCCAAGATCAAGAGACTATAAAACAAAAGCTCCTAGGGGCTGGAGCGATAGCACAGTGGGTAGGGTGTTTGCCTTGCACGAGGCCAACCGGGGTTGAAATCCCAACATCCCATATGGTCCCCTGAGCACCGCCAGGAGTAATTCCTGAGTGTAGAATCAGGAGTAACTCCTGTGCATCATCGGGTGTGACCCAAAAAGAAAAAGAACAAAACAAAAGCTCCCAGAAGAGAGCGATGCAGAATTTTCTGCCTCTGTGCAAGGTTGTCTTCACCAGAGCCCCCTCAAAGAGAGGAGGGTTGAGTTTCCCTCCTTGCCCCAAGCAGAGCCCCGGCAGCCAAAAATCTCCAGAACCCAACCACAGCCATGCTCAAAGCTCTCTCCACAGGCTCAGGCGAGCTTCACCCACATATACCTATATAACAAAATATATACATATGCACAATATATAACAAATATATTATATAAATATATTATATATATATAGCAGAATACTATTCAGTGATAAAAAATGGGTGGAATCTTGCAGTTTCATGCAACTTGGAGAGAACTGGAGAGTATCATGTTAATAAATAAATTAATTGAGATAATTAACTTAAGTGAGAGGGAGTAGAATAAATACTGGATAATGTCACTCTCCTGTGGTATATAGAGAACCAAAATAGGACAAAGGACAATATATAATTAAGACACATTTCTGGCTTTAGAATGCAAAACTGAGGGTAGAGTAAGGAGGTTTATTAGGGATGACGTAAGAGATAGTGGTGAATGGTCTTGAAAACTTTGATGCTGGTGAAGATGCAACAACTTTGTTCATCGAAACCATACAAGTTAACATTATCGTAACCATTTGACCTAAAAGGCAACTGTAAAAATATATTTTGTCATCTTTAATTTTTAACTGTAAGATGTACATTTCTAAATATTCATTTATTTATTCATTCTTGTACTCATTGAGCAGAATTTAATGTTAATTTATTTAATAATATACGGTGTTCTAGACTGTTGGAATTCCAGGGATGAACAAAAAATAGGGTTTTTGTCCTCTGAGAATTTGCAAGGATAGTGGGGAAATTTTAATTAGCCAAATAATACCCCAAACTAAGTAAACCAAAAAAAAAAAAGAACATCAAAGGAAGTAGCACAGTTCTGCTTTGTCCCTCATAAAGATTGTCTAGCAGAGTTTTCAGTAGAAGTTAAGTGAGCACTCATCAATTTACCATTGCTCACCATAGCAATAGCTGACTTTTCAGGCTTACTTTAAAATTTCTGGGATGTTACTATCTGCTTATGCTCCCATTTTAGCAGCTGGTCTTTTAAAGTCTACAAGATTTTAAAATGTTCTGGTTTACACTGACAGGGAACCATTTACTATACTTTATATTTGAAAGTTATTTCTTCAATTCATCCCAGGTGAAGAGATTAGTTCCAGGAAGTGAGCTGGTGCCAGAAAAAGTCTTTGTATCACCAAAAATTAAGGAATGACACTTGATTTAATCACAGTTGGCTAATGAGAATGGTGGTTATTCAGGCAGGGCATATAACATTCAGTTTCTTGGAACATACTTGCATCCAAATAGTTATATGATATTTTCGAATAATATTTGTACTGTGGAACATTAGCATTTATTCTTATATGAAGCTTGAGAGAGCAAATATTTTAACTCAATTGAAAATTGAACTGACTTAAAACTTTAACTGAGTTAAAATTTAAGTCCAGCTATTTCAAATTGAATCAAGTCGTTTTAACTTGATTAAAATATTTAAAATAATTTAAATATTATTTAAAAATATTTAAAATAATTTAATCAAGTTAAACTTGTGAATTCAGGAAACTCACAAGTTTGACTAAACTTCTTTATTTAAAACAAATGCAACTAGAAAAAACTCTACCCCTTAACTCTTATCACGGGGTGTGACTTGTTCTTAATAGCAAGAGTATGCAGAATTCCATTGCTATTCTCTGATGTCAGCAATGGTGCAAGAGGTAGTCTGCCTAAATACTTGTGCTAAAGAAATTCTTTCTTCAAAATTCTGGCAAGGGTGCTGATACTCACGACTTGAAGTAGATGGGTCTTCACTTTAAAGTCTGTTGGCCTACATAGAGTGAGGCTTAGACCTACTTTGGGTTGAAGACTGAGTACAGTTTGAGAAGGACGCCTAGGGAAAGATAAGTAGAGCTGTTATGTGTGTGCAAGTGTGTGTGTGAAGACAGGGTAGTGAGCCAAAGTGTCCTGCTTCTAAAAGCAGGGACCACTTTCTTGGAAAAACAAAAACAAACAAAAAACAACAGAGTGGCATATTGACCCAATAAAGGGCTTGAAAAGAGTGAAAGAAGAAAAGAAAAGAGTGAAACCATTTCTTTAGCGACCAGAGAGATAATACAGTGGGATGGGTATTTGCCTTGTGTGCCGCCGACCCAGGTTTGATTCCCAGCATTCCATAAGATTCCCCAAGCCTGCCAAGAGTAACTCCTGAGTGCAGATCCCATGGAAATCCCTGAGCACTGCAGGATGTGTTTCCCCTGACCGTCCCCCCACCCAATAAATAAATAAATAAATAAATAAAAAGAAACCCTCTCTTCAGGAAAAGGAACATTACATTTCTATGAACAGTGACTTCCAAAAAGTATTTGAAGTTGCTTTCACAAAATTCGCATCAGATTTGGGTGAAATTTATAAAGTTTAGTGTGAGTTGAGAAATAAAATAAGAGAGTGAGGCCTGGTGCAGAGTAAAGCCGAACACAAAGTTTAAAGTGGGGAATGGTAGATGTGAAATAAAGTCCCTTCCCTCCAAACACCTGTGTTTTTCGAGTGCTTTTCAAGCGTCGGTATCTGGCCTGCTTCAGAAAGAACAGCAACCATTGGGAACCTGCAGTATCCACCTCAGACCTGGAAACATTTGCCTTATAAACATTCCTTCCGAGTGTCCTTAGACAAAGTGCAGTTTGAGAAGGAGGCCTAGGGAAAGTTAAGTAGAGCTGTTATGTGTGTGCAAGTGTGTGTGTGTGTGTGTGTGTGTGTGTGTGTGTATGTGTGTGTGTGTGTGTGTGTGTGCGCGCGCGCGAGCGCGCGTGCGCTCTAGCATGTTTCATTCTCTCAGACATTCTCCCCCTTCATAGTTCAAAGAAGTGAGGCTGTAACATGCTTGTGCAATTGCTTTTTCCCCTCTAAGCAAAAACAAGTAAAAAACCAATTTCCAACTTTCAGAAAAATCCACCAGTCCTGGCAGAACCTTCCTTTTGTTTCCTGACAAATAGCTTGTTGACACTGAAAACAAAAGGTGTACTTTTTGGCACTGCTTCTGGCTTTCCTTTTGACAAGAACAAGCAGCTTTGTGGACGTGAACTGTTCAGCTTCTACTATTTCAAAGAACTGTGGGTGGGTGACATTTTCATGGATTGTAAACAATGTTCAGTTATTAATGCATGTATTATTGTTGGTATTTATTATTTTTAATTGATTATTGCCATGTTTAATGCAATAGAGGTGTATACAGAGTCAATTTTTTTTTAAAAAGAAAGAAAAAAAAAGAATTTGTGTGCCTATTCTGAATTTAGTAGTTTCTGCCACCTTTTGCCAATTTTGGTGCCATTAAAAACTCAGGTCTTTGGTAGGATGCTTGCCACTTGCAGGTTGGGGGATTTGGACAGGAAAGAGAACACTAGGACAGTGGTGGTGGAAAGTGGTCACTCTGGAGGGGGCGGAATGCTGAAAGCAGGTAGATTGTTAACATAAAACCCTATTGGTAAGAGTGATGTTAACCACAGTGCCTAAAATTTAAAATTAAAGTTCCTTTCATAGACGCAGGCTTGGGAGGGGATGTTGGATCATCGATGGAGGGCAGTGAGCACTGATGAAGAGATTGCTGCTGAATGGGATATGCCTGAAACCCAATCATGAATAATTGTGTAACTTACCATTACAAAAAAATAAATAAACTGCAGCAACACTGGTGCACATCTGTGAGGGTAGTTGGATCATGTGCCTGTACACTCACACATGCGTGCGTGCGTGCACACACGAGCACATTATATTCACATTCATGTACGTGCCTCTGTCCCATTTATAGATTAAGATTAGACAGCACAGACATTGCTTTGGTAAATTTGTCAATTTTAAAAGAAAATGTCAATGAAACAATTTGAATTTTATATGAATTTTAGAGATATTTATGAAGAAATCCTGCCTTGATTACTCTATTGTAGCAAAAATATGTAAATTTTATGATAGTTACTTTTAATAAAACACTAGCCGTTCCTATTAAATAGACTGCTCCCTTTCTTTGACTGAAGAGCTATCTCCCAAGAAGATCCTTGGAGAATATAGTAGTCTCTTGGTATTTTGCAGTTCTGTAAACATTAGTAATAGAAATGAGGTCAGTTAATATTATTTTTTAATTAGAAAATAATTTAATATATTTTGGCCAAGGTGCTCATGAGAAATTATTGGCTTATATCTTTGAGTGTATATCATGCTCATTCACCTACTACTTATTACTTCTGACTTTCAGAATACGCAGGAAAACCCTCTGGAATTCCACCTGCTACATACTGTTGCCTAATAAGAGTGACTTTCACAGTGAACATTTCCTCATTATTTTGCTTCACTTTCTCAGTCGTTTATCTTATTACCTTCAAATACGCTGTACACTTAAATCATTTATTTTATTGTCTGTCTTTCCACATTAGTTTCTGAACTCTGTAATAGAATCACTTTTTGTTTGTTCTTTTCTCTGCTCTATTTTACCAACTAGAGCTATTCCTGGCACAACAGATACTCAATAAGCAATTGTTGAATAAAAAATTAATGAATGAATGAATTTTACAATGCTAGGTTGTAATTATAGCTTTGTCACCAGATCTATGGGTAGATGGAAAAATCACTTAATGAAAGTTGACCAATTTCTGTCACAGGCAACACTAAGATTTCAATGGAAAAAAATGGATTTTTAATTAGAAAGATCTGTGCACTCAATAAATACACTTATAATGAGTTTCAGAGTTTACCCATTAATAGCACTGTCATCCTGTTGTTAATCAATTTGCTCAAGCGGGCACCAGTAACATCTCCATTGTGAGACTTGTTACTGTTTTTGGCATATCGAATACACCACGGGTAGCTTGCCAGGCTCTACCATGAGGGCAGGATACTCTCAGTAGCTTGCTGGGTTCTCTGAGAGGGACAGCGGAATACAACCAGGGTCTAGAATAGAATAGAATAGAATAGAATAGAATAGAATAGAATAGAATAGAATAGAATAGAATAGAATAGAACCGCGTGCAAGGCAAATGCCCTATTGCTAAAGTCAACCTTACCCATTAATATTCATAAAAAATTAGGTGTGGGGGGAATCAAAGGTTTGTGGTTTGGGCCACACTCAATGATGCTCAAGAGATATTCCAGGTTCTGTGCTCAGGAATGACACCAGCGATTCTCAAGGCATCTTATGCTGTGCTGGGTATAAAAAATGAGCTTGGTTGAGTCCAGTGTTTGCACCTTAACACTTAGACTATCATTTCAGTCCAGAAATTTCTTTTGAACTTAAAAATTTTGGTTATTTCTCCTCTGTTTATGCTATAAAATTCTTCCTTGCTATCTACCTTATATACTGTCACCCATTAAATATGATACATCAACAATTTTAAGATAAGAAATGGACATTTCCTGATATTTTCATTGAGAAAGTCATATCTTAAAATTCTTTAAGTTAAGTGTAAATTGGAATATCTTATTCTTTTGGCTGTTAACTATCTTGCATAGATGTATAGAAGATTTAATGAAGGTATGTAATGATGGTGTTAACATTATGGTTATGTGGAGGCAGGGGAGAAGAAACAACCCAGATTCTATTCCTGGCACTGCTTGTGGTCACCAAACTCTGACAGGAGTGACTTCTGGTTGCAGAGCTAGAAGTAAGCCTTGAGAACCACTGAGTGTGACCCCAAAACCAAAGCAAAAAAATAAAAAAGGGTGTGTGGCTGAAATCTCAACATTGGTGCTTGACCTTGCTGGTGTTTATTCTAATAGTGAATACAAGGGCTGTAACAGGCATAAGATATTTTGATCATTGCCTTTGGAAAGACAAAAAAGAAGATCGATGCTCCCCTTTCTTCATTTTCTATAATGGAAATCCTGGATAAAGGGAATGCAAAGTAGATTGCCTGATCCAAATAATAATGTTATTAACCTATCTCAAGATGGATCATGCAAGGGTTACAAGTGACATGACTCAAAGTTTATTCTTTGTATGTAATTTCCAAAGAATAAACTATTTTACAGATCTTTAAAGAATTCTCAGTGTTTTAAATAAAGTGAAAGGATATGATATCATTCATGGTAGTGGAAGTTAAAAATCTTTAAAATTAAGTGAACTAAAATCTTTAAAAAATTTTCTTCTTGGTTACTGTCACTGTCATTCCATTGTTTATCAATTTCCTCGAGCGGGCACCAGTAACATCTCCATTGTGAGACTTGCTACTGTTTTTGGCATATCAAATATGCCACTCATAGCTTTCCAGGCTCTGCCTTGTGGGCGGGATACTCCTGGTAGCTTGCCGGGCTCTCTGAGAGGGACAGAGGAATCGAACCCAGTAGAGAAAGTAAATAATTCATGAGACATAAAACGTGTTTTAATTTTTTTGATAGGAAACTGAGATGGTCATCTCTGAAATTAATATTACTATTGCCTATTAAAAATAAATATTATTATAGTTTATTCACATAAAAATTAGAATAAAAGTTTTGTGGTGTTTTATGAAGAAGAAAGGTTTTATCTCCCCAGGCAAAGCATTATAAAATCAATCACAGTTAGTTTTGTTGAATGTCATAAAAATAGAAGCAATTTAGTGAAGCATGCTTTCAACTATAAACGACATTTTTCTGATTTCTAGGGTAAGCAATGTCATAAATATGAAACAAACCCAATTTAGGTTAAATGTTTCATTTTAAATTCACATTTCATGATTAGAAATACCATTTGACATATAAAAATTTGGCTTTTTTTTGGTGGGTGGGATTGGTTTTTGAGGAACATATAAGGGCTTATGCTCAGGGTTTATGCCTAGGTCTCAGCTCAAGGTTCACTTCTGGTGGGCTTGGGGGAGCATGAGGTTTATGAACTTTTGGGGATCGAGCAGGCTGGACTGATAGCACAGCGGGTAGGATGCTTGCCTTGCATGAGGCTGACCCGGGTTCAATTTTTCCATCTCTCTTGGAGAGCCCGGCAAGCTACCGAGAATATCCCACCCACACAGCAGAGCCTTACAAGCTACCCGTGGCATATTTAACATGCCAAAAACAGTAACAAGTCTCACAATGGAGATGTTACTGGTGCCCGCTCAAGCAAATCAAAGAACAACGGAATGACAGTGGTACAGTGCTATAGTGGGGATTGAGCCTGGGTCAGCTGTGTGCAGGGGTGAGCCTTACCTGCTATCTCTCCAGCTCCTAGAAACTTTGCTTTTGATCTGGAAGGGAAGTCGATATTAGTTTTCTAATTTTGTATTTCCTTTTGTACAAATGGGGGATGGTCACCAGATTTACATAGTGCCTTGAGATTAAATGCCTCTGAATTTTGTTATATAATTCAGAAGCGTTTGTTGAGAAATTCCATATTTATGATTACTAGACTATGAGAAAGCAATTTAGATATTAGTCAAATTCTCTCCCCAGGAGGGAAAGTACCAATTAGTTTACCTTACTTCCTCTATAAGGAAAGTTTTTCAAAATTCCCCTTTATGACGACTATAAAAGTGAATAACACTGACATAAAAACTTTATCAAATGATGTAAGTATGAATCATTCCACCTAATTGACCGCAGTTTCTACTTCTGGAATTGGATATGATACTATTACTTTATCACACATTCTTTACATATGTGCTGTCCCAATAGTCTTGTGTTTGGAGGAACAGAAAAGTCTGGTTCTTTTTGATCATTGCACCCATAGGAAAGTGTTCTCTTTGAGATTCTAATCTCAAGGGTTCAGACTAGAATCTATGATCTGAGGCCAATTAACATTCAGATCTGTGCTACAGCTGGCCCAGGGCAGATAAGGTTTTTCCCTTAAGCACTTTATAAACCAAACTATGTGACAAGCACACACACAAGATTATACATTTAAAAACTAGGAATTATTCAAAGTTCAACAATCAGTATAAACCAAAAGATATACAAATTGCCCATGTTAATCTACACTGTGTTGCTTCATTGATAAGTATTTTTTTTTAACTGCCCTCAAAAGTACACAGGGCAGTATCAGACTTTGTTTGGGGCTGGGAGGTCTGCAGTCTTAAGCAAACATGAAGAATAATCTAAAAAAATAAAAAATCTAAAATATGCAGCCCTTGATTTTATAAGCTGCATGCCAAATGAGAAGGGTAGTTGCTGTGTACTGTAGGAATTCTTGGTAGGCAATTTAAGCAATGGCACTACAGATAGCTGATATGAATTTAACTGGAGCAGGTAGTAGATGGCAGAAAGATAATGTTTAAAAAATGGCTAGTACCTGAAATTTCATATTTACCGGGATTTATTCGATAAACACAGGTAATCCCCATAATGTACTTCTATGTATGTATCAGTGAGATATTTTCTGACAATTCATCAAATGGTGTGTAAGCAAGGGAGTAGGAAGAGATCAAAATAGTGTTTATAAAACTTGTAGCGATAGTCCCTGACTACTTGTAAACTTACTATAATCAACAAGCCGAAATTACTACTACTTACGAAAACAGATTATAACTTTTTCCATAATCCAAGTGGTGATGAATTAAACAGTGACTATAGAAGGGAAAGTGGAAATGGGAGGAATGAATAGTGACATATATGCATATTTAAAACAATAGTGATTATTGTTTGTGCTTGTATTTTGTGAGGGTGAGGGGAGCATTTGTAGGGCTAACTTAATGTAAGCCAAAAGGGATGATGTGCCTAAGAAGATTTTGTAGATTTTTCCCCTTCTTTGGAAGTGTCATGAAGGCCTTTTGACAATAATACTTAAACAGAAGATTCAGATAAGTAATGAGAAGGAGTAATGAATTAAGCATTTACACTTAAGTAGCACTGTAGCACTGTCATCCCATTGTTCATCGATTTGCTCAAGCAGGCACCAGTAACATCTCTATTGTGAGACTTGTTACTGTTTTTGGCATATTGAATACACCACGGTAGCTTTCCAGGCTCTGCCATGTAGGCAGGATACTCAGTAGCTTGCTGGACCTTCCGAGAGGAACGGAGGAATCGAACCTGGGTCGGCTGCATGCAAGGCAAACACCCTACCCGCTGTGCTATTGCTCCAGCAGTTATGAATATTTCCTGCAAACTGTGGGTGTTTTGCAAATGTTTGAGCCTTGCATCCAGTATGTGTGACCAAGTGATGACAGACATCCTTAAGCCTAAACTCCCAACAGTGGGCTCATCCCAGATAACCTTCCCTTGGGTGGTTATAAAAATGTTGACAGAAAGCTTTTTTCCCCCCCTGTAGATTTTCTGAATACTACAACGTTTTGTGAGGGTCTTGTTTTAGGACTCAGGGTATATCTACTGGTTTAAAGCCATCAGTATTGGGTTTGAGGGAGACACTGACACAAGAAATTTTAAGACTCCTACTCAGTAGTTTAGAGGAGGAATTTCATCCTGTATAAAATGTAAGACTATACCCTGTCTTTTTGATTAGAATTGTGAGTGCCTAAGAAAAATCGACTTTGCCAACTGTTAGGCAGCAGGATGGACAGAGTGGTTTTATTACTTGAAATGAGTGAACAGTAGTGGGTGGAAAATAGCTTTTTACAGGTGGATTTTCTTTCACTATGATAAATGTTGATATTCTGTAACAACACAAATTATGTGGCGGTTTTGTTTTTGTGAAATAAAGCTCCTCTAGTTAATCACATTTCAGTATTAGCCTATTTGGATTAGTCAAAACAGCCTACTGCCACCTGGTGGCAGTATGTCCTAGCCAAGAAAGCATGGCAGGAAGAGTAAAAAAGTCACTTCTGTGTGAAGAAACTTTGAATATGGTCACTTTAACCTATTTATCAATGTTTCATCATAGCTGTAAGTCCAACATGATTAAAATAAAATATTTAATTACTGATTAAATTAGTGAGAAATTTATTAGTCAGGGGTTTGGCCACATATCAAACACTACATATTTTTCTTAGCCTCAAAATGAAACTTCAGGGTAATTACAGTTATGCCCACTTAACAATGAGGAATTACATGCAAAGAGATTAAATAATTTTCTCAATGAGATGTAGCTTGTAACTGTTAATTACATATTTTGCCTTCTGTTTTTTTAAATGTATTTATTTTTTTTGTGTGGGGAGCACATCTGGGCTTACCCCTGGCTGCTCCGGGATCATGCTTGGAAAGGCTTGCTAAAAATCTGGGTCTGACATGTGCAAGGCAAATACCTATTTTACAAGTTCTCCAGCCCACTTTCTAATGTGTCCCTGAGTGCATTGTTCTTTGGCCATCCATATTTAAGACTGTTGTGTCAGTGATCTTCCATCTGTTCCCTCTTTATCCTCACTACTTCGAGAGTTTTCTTGTGTTTGTCAATTCTAATTGCCAAAGTCTCAAGTTCAAATGCTTACAACGTGCAGAACTTTATGACGTTTTCCTAACTTTTTATTTTTATACTTAAATACATTGCAAGATATATGAAGTATATCTTACCACAAATATCAAAATTATAGAGAAAAATACATAGGTGAAAGTTTTTTGTTATCCTTTTCATCATGTGACACTAATCTCTATAGGAGTAAGCACATATAACTTTTTAGTTTGTGGATTTTAATATAAGAAGAAAATTATAATGTATCTATTGCTTTGCCTTTACACTTCTCATGCCAAAATATTGTTGAAAGTTTCTTTACACCCTCCTATGTCAGTGCTAAAAACATTATGGTTTTTTAAAAAAATCGAGTCACTGTGAAATAAAGTTACAAAGTTATTTATTCATAATTGAGTTTCAGGTGTACATTGTTCCAACAGCAATATCTTCACAGTATTCCTATCCCTCCACTAACATTCCAGGTTTCCCTTCTGACCCCCAGTTTGCCAATGTAGAACATAAAGAGACATATAGAAGGGGAATAACTAATACTCAAAGGCTACAGAAAGGAAGAGCAAAAGAACTGGTTTTTAACAGGAATCTTGCCACTAGCAGGGGGATGGGAGCACCATGACAATGATATAGGGAAGTGGTCACTCCGAATGGATGCTAGAAAATTTATTCAGATTATGAAATTGAAATAATAGTATGGTGCTTAGAGTGCTTGCCTTGCATGTGCCCACTAGTGTCTCATCCCCAACACCAAATCTGGTCATATGGAACCTGGACCCACCAGGAGTGATCCCTGAATGCAGAGCCAGGAGTAAGCACCTTTGGCTATGGCCCAAATTTTTATATGTGTGTATACAGATACATACATATACACTTGATAAATGTTTTTACTCAATTACATAGTCTTCATCCAGAACCATTTCTTCTCCCAAGTTATAGGTTATTAAGGATCTTTTCTCCATTTTGTTCTTTTGTAAAAAAAAATTGAATCACTATGAGATACACAGTTACAAGGTTGCTTATGATTAGATTTCAGTCATACTCATACAATATTCCAGTATCCATTCCTTCACCAGTGTATATTTCATTTCGCACCATCAATGCCCCTGGTTCCCTCCCGCCACCCTTCCCATCTGCCCTGCCCCCACCCTGGTCTGTCTCTATGGCAGGCACTTTTCTTCCTTCCTTCCTTCCTTCCTTCCTTCCTTCCTTCCTTCCTCCTTCCTTCCTTCCTTCCTTCCTTCCTTCCTTCCTTCCTTCCTTCCTTCCTTCCTTCTTCCTTCTCTTTCTTTCCTTCTTCTTTCTTCCTCTTTCTTTCTTTCTTTCTTTCTTTCTTTCTTTCTTTCTTTCTTTCTTTCTTCTTTCTTTCTTTCTTTCTTTCTTTCTTTCTTTCTTTCTTTCTTTCTTTCTTTCTTCCTTCCTTCCTTTCTTTCCTTCTTTCTTTCTTTCTTCCTTCCTTCCTTTCTTTCCTTCTTTCTTTCTTTCTTTCTTTCTTTCTTTCTTTCTTTCTTTCTTTCTTTCTTTCTTTCTTTCTTTCTTTCTTTCTTTCTTTCTTTCTTTCTTCCTTCTTCCTTCCTTTCTTTCTTCCTTTCTTTCTTTCTTTCTTTCTTTCTTTCTTTCTTTCTTTCTTTCTTTCTTTCTTTCTTTCTTTCTTTCTTTCTTTCTTTCTTTCTTTCTTTCTTTCTTTCTTTCTTCCTTCCTTCCTTTCTTTCCTTCTTCTTTCTTTCTTCTTCCTTCCTTTCTTTCTTCTTCTTCTTTCTTTCTTTCTTTCTTTCTTTCTTTCTTTCTTTCTTTCTTTCTTTCTTTCTTTCTTTCTTTCTTCCTTCCTTCCTTCCTTTCTTTCTTCCTTTCTTTCTTTCTTTCTTTCTTTCTTTCTTTCTTTCTTTCTTTCTTTCTTTCTTTCTTTCTTTCTTTCTTTCTTTCTTTCTTTCTTTCTTCCTTTCTTTCTTTCTTCCTTTCTTTCTTTCTTTCTTTCTTTCTTTCTTTCTTTCTTTCTTTCTTTCTTTCTTTCTTTCTTTCTTTCTTTCTTTCTTTCTTTCTTTCTTTCTTTCTTTCTTTCTTTCTTTCTCCCTCTGGGCATTACAGTTCACAATATATAGATACTGACAATTATCATGTATATCCCTTTACCTATTGTAAGCACTCAGTTCTTATCTAGAGTGATCATTTCCAACTGTTGTCTTATTGGTCCCTCTATCCTAATTTCCCTCCTCCTGCTTTTCCATTTGTGGCAAGCTTCCATCCATGGACCAAAATTCTTTTTTTTTTTAATTAGTAAATCACCGTATGGTACAGTGAGAGGCTTACAAACTTCATGCTTGTGTTTCAGTCATGCAATGATTGAGTACCCATCCCTCCCACCAGTGCCCATTTTTTCAGGTCCCAGCATCCCTCCCACCACCCACACCCCGTCCCCTCCACCCCACACCGTCTCTGTATTGGGGCATTCCTTTTTGCTCCCTCTCTCCTTTTGAGTGTTGTGGTTTGCAATAGAGGTATTGAGCAGCCATCATGTTCAATCTATAGCCTACTTTTGGCATCTTTCAACCCGAATACGTCCTCCCAACATTCTTTACTTGGTGTTTCCTTCTCTATCTGAGCTGCTTTTTCCTCCAGCATATGAAGCCGGTATATTGAATAGATGAGTGCAGTCTTCCTATGCCTGTTCCTCTCTTCCTGACTCATTTCACTTAACATGGTACTTTCCATGTTGATCCACTTATATGCAAATTTTATGACTTCATTTTTTCTAACACCAAATAGTATTCCATAGTGTAGATGTACCAAAGTTTCTTTAACCAGTCATCTGTTCTCATGAACTCGGGTTTTTTTCCCTCCAGATTTTGGCTATTGTAAACAGTGCTGCAATGAACATACGAGTGCAGATATCATTTTGACTATATTTTTTTGCTTCTCCAGGATATATTCACAGGAGTGGTATTCCTGGGTCAAATGGGAATTCTGATTTTTTGAGAATAGTCCATACTGTTTTCCAAAGGGGCTGAACCAGTTGGTATTCCCACCAGCAGTGATGGAGAGTCCCTTTCTCCCCACATCAATGCCAACACTGGTTGCTTTTGTTCTTTTGAATGTGAGCCAGTCTTTGTGGTGTGAGATGATATCTCATTGTTGTTTTGATCTGCATCTCCCTGATGATTAGTGATGTAGAGCATTTTCTCATGTGCCTCTCAGCCATTCGGATTTCTTCTTTGGAAAAGTTTCTGTTCATTTCATCACCCCATTTTTTGATGGGGTTGGATGTTTTCTTCTTGTGGAATTCAATCAGTGCCTTTTATATCCCTGATATCAACCCTTTATCGGATGGGTATTGGGTGAATATCCTTTCTCTTTCTGTAGACTGTCTTTATATTTTCTTGGACCAAAACTCTTAACCAAAATCTCTTTCATGGTATATAGCATTAAAAATTAAATTTGTTAAATATTTAATTTTCACTGGTAATTGTTTTATTTCTGAGTACCAAACTCCTCTTTATTGTCTTAGTATTTCTAATTTCTTCACTATTTCTATACATCAGTAATTATCAAACTTAAGTGTGTCACCGGGGATTTATTAAAACTCAGATTATTGGGTTCTATGCCACAGTTTCTGATTAAGTAGGTAATGGAGGGAAGTCTGTATCTCCCTGTCTAGCAAATTTCTGCATAATTTTGTATAATTCCGTATAGTGCTGATGTGCTCTGCCCAGGGAACACATTTCAATGATTACTGATATATGTGAGTCTACCCTGAGTCTTTGTATTATCCATCTGGCACTCACTGTTTACTGCATCCAGGGAATACAATTTAAAGACAGCACTGACTATGGCTGTGGTAGACCATCATGTCCAGGTATGCTTGTCCTTCCAGTATGGGGTCAGAAGGAGGTCTAAAAGGCAGAACTGAGGAGAACGACAATTTTGTTGGCAACTCAAACCAAAAACTAAGAAACAATTTTCTCATGTGCAGTGGGTGGAAAGAATTATTGTTTTCTCATTCGTCTCCACAGTATCACATGCTCTAGTGATCTCAATTTATGGCTCTTGCATCATCTTTGAGTATGAATGATGACATTATAATACTTCTACACCTAGAAAACAATTTTTTATTTATACCCTTTAATTTCTGTTAGGAACTCAGCCAAGTAAAAATCTAGGTATTAAGTGAACTGATACATCCAGCCAACTGCCTAATTTCATTTACTATAAAATCAATACTGGTATAATCTGACTTGTAAAGTGATCATACAGGTCTAACACATAAAAAAAATCCAGAATTGTTCAGAGAGGAAGGATTTAAAAAATTATCACTGAGTTCCTCCTTACAAATGTAATAAAATAACCATATTTTTGATCACCTGATTTCCTCAAACTGCTTTCATATATATTTGACAGTGAAAAGTATATACTTTATAGATTCAATTAACTAAATGCAAAGCATATAGATAATTTAATATTATTGAGAACAATGAAACACAAGAATTGTAATTGCACTTAGAAGGATTTAATGTCAGATAAATCACAATTATTATAAAGATTTTATATTTACATTTTGATCAAACATTTTATATTTTGTTTTTTTGTCATTTTATTTGATTATCAAGACAAAAAATTTGGCCTGTTTTTGGGTCACCCATCTGTGTTCAAGGACTTACTCCTGGCTTTGCACTCAGGGATCATCCCTGGCTGTGCTAGGGGAACTATATATGTGGTGCTGGAAATGGAACCTGGGTCAGGAATGTGCAAGGTAAGTGTCTTAAGCTCTGCACTATCTCACCAACTCTATCAAACATTTTAATGCTGATGCATAATCAGTGAAATATAAGTTAGGAAAATGCATCCGATTTTGACCCATGTGGCTTTTGTGTTTGAATTATTCACGTGAAGAAACATTACCAATAATGGAAAAGGAAGGAGTCTGAAAAACAAGTGTTTTCACTATTATTTAGTTTTCACTAAGTATATATCATTTTACAATAAATACATAGTGTTGTGTTTGTTTAACTTTATATAAATGACATAATGACCAATATCATTCAATTTCCTCTTGTTCTATTGTAATTTACTGTTTCTTATATTTATTTATTTAGTTAGGGTTTTGGGGTCACACTCAGTGGTGCTCAGGGGCTACTTCTAACTCTGTACTGGGGAGTTACTCCTGCCAGTGCTTCAGGGACCACGTGTTGTTGGGAATTGGACCAGGTCAGCTGGCCCCACAATTTATATTTTAAACAGTTACATCGTCATCTTATATCACTGAGATTTTAAATGTATTTCCCTTTTATATAGTTTAAGCTTTCCACCAAATTTTCAATACTAGAATTCTTTTGTGTATGTCATATATTCTTTTGGCATATATTAGCATATAATTTTCTTATGGCATATATTCTTAGGCACATAGTCTAGAAGTGAAGTTGAATAGTATACAAATAATCAGCTTTGCCAAATATTGACAGATTGTTCTCTGAATTAGTCTAAACAATTATATCACCACAAGTATTATACAGTATCTTGTTTCACATTCCCCTCATCTACCTGAGAGAGTTTTACATTTTGTCCAGTTGAAATTTTTATTTTATTGTTTTTATATTTAATGTGCCTAATTTAAAAAAATTAATGAAAATTTTTATTAGTGAATCACTGTAAGGTACAGTTACAGACTTACATCTTTCCATGCTTGTGTTTCAGTCATACAATGCTCGAGTATCCATCCCTCCACCAGTGCCCATTCTCCTCCACCGATGATCCCAGTATCCCTCCCACCGCCCCACCTCATACCCCCTACCCTTCCCCACCTCTGTGGCAGGGCATTCCCTTTTGTTCTCTCTTCCCTTTTGGGTGTTGTGGTTTGCAATAGAGGTATTGAGTGGCCTTTGTGTTTGATCTATAGTTTACTTTTAGCATGCGTCTCCCATCCCCAGCGGGTCCTCGAACCACACTTTATCTGGTGTTCCCTTCTCTTTCTGAGCTGCCTTTTCCTTCAGCATGTGAGGCCAGCTTCCAGGCCGTTGAGCTAACCTCCTGGTACTTATCTCTACTATTCATGGGTGCTAGTCTCCCATTCTGTTACTTCATATTCCACAGATGAGTGCAATAATCTTTCTATGTCTGACTTTCTCTTTTTGACTCATTTCACTTAGCATGATACTTTCCATGTTGATCCACTTATATGCAAAGGTCATGACTTCATCTTTTCTAACAGCTGCATAGTATTCCATTGTGTAGATGTATCAAAGTTTCTTTAACCAGTCATCTGTTCTCAAGCACTCGGGTTTTTTTTTTTTTCAGATTTTGGCTATTGTAAACAGTGCTGCAATGAACATACAAGTGCAGATATAATTTCGACTATACTTTTTTGCCTCTCTGGATATATTCCCAGGATGGTATTGTTGGGTCAAAAAGAACTCAATTTCTAATTTTTTGAGAAGCGTTCATACTGTTTTCCAAAAGGGCTGAACCAGTTGGCATTCCTATCAGCAGTGTAAGAGAGTACTTTTCTCCCCACATCCATGCCAACAGCGGTTGCTTTTGTTGTTTTGGATGATGCCAATCTCTGTGGTGTGAGGTAGTATCTCACTGTTGTTTTTATCTGCATTTCTCTGATGATTAGTGATGTGGAGCATTTTTTCATGTACCTTTTTGCCATTCGTATTTCTTGCTTGAGAAAGTTTCTGTTCATTTCATCACCCCAGTTTTTTATGGGGTTGGATGTTTTCTTCTTGCAGATTCCAGCCAGTGCCTTATCAGATGGGTATTGGGTGAATATTCTTTCCCATTCTGTAGATTGTCTTTGTATTTTGGCCACTGTATCTTTTGCGATGCAGAAGCTTCTTAGTTTAAGATAGCCCTATTTGTTTATCTCTGTTTCCACTTGGTTGGTCAGTGGCGTGTCATCTTTGAAGATACTGTAAGCCTCAGTATCTTGGCGGGTTTTGCCGACCTTTTCTTCAATGCACCTTATGGATTGTGGTCTGATGTTGAGGTCTTTAATCCATTTTGATCTGATTTTTGTGCATGGTGTTAGGTCGATGTTTAAGCCCATTTTTTTTTTTTGCATGTGGTTGTCCAGTTATGCCAAAAACATTTGTTAAAGAGGCTTTCTTTGCTCCACTTCGCATTTCTTGCTCCCTTATCAAAGATTAGATGTTCATATATTTGGGGTTGTGTGAGGACATTCCACCCTGTTCCATTGGTCTGTTCCATTGGTCTGTAGCTCTGCCTTTGTTCCAGTAACATGCTGTTTTAATTGTTACCGCTTTGTAGTAAAGTTTGAGGTTGGGGAGGGTGATGCCTCCCATCGTCTTTTCCCCAAGAATTGCTTTAGCTATTTGTGGATGTTTGTTGTTCCATATGAATTTCAGGAGTGCTTGATCCATTTCTTTGAAGAATTTCATGGATTTCCTTATAGGGATCGCATTTAATCTGCACAGTGCTTTGGGCAGTATTGCCATTTTGACAATGTTAATTCTTCCTATCCATGAGCAGGGGATATGTTTCCATTTACTCGTGTCTTCTTTTATTTCGTGAAGTAGAGTTTTGTAGTTTTCTTTGTAGAGGTCCTTTATTTCCTCAGTTAGGCTGATTCCAAGGTACTTGATTTTCTGTGACACAATTGTGACGAGGATTGTTTTTTTTAATGTCACTTTCCTCTGTCTTGTTACTTGCATATAGGAAGGCCATGGATTTTTGGGTATTGATTTTATAGCCTGCGACTTTAATGTACAAGTCTATTTTTTCTAGTAGTTTCTTGGTAGAAGTTTTAGGATTCTCTAGATATAGTATCATATTGTCAGTGAATAGTGAGAGCTTGATTTCTTCCTTTCCTGCCTGGATACCCTTAATGTCTTTTCCATGCCTAACTGCTATTGCAAGTATTTCCAGTACTATATTGAACAGAAATGGTGAGAGTGGGCATCCTTGCCTTCTCCTTGATCTTAGAAGGAAGGCTCTTAGTTTTTCCCCATTGAGGATATTGCTTGCCATAGGTTTGTGGTAGATGACTTTGACTATCTTGAGGAAAGTTCCTTCTAAATCCATTTTGGTGAGTTTTCATCATAAACGGGTGTTGGAACTTGTCAAATGCTTTCTCCGCATTTATTCATATGGTCATATGGTTTTTATCTTTGCTTTTGTTGATATGATGGATTATGTTGATTGATTTCCGAATGTTAAACCATCCTTGCATCCCCGGGATGAATCCCACTTGGTCCTGGTATATGATCTTTTTGATGAGTTGTTGGATTCTATTTGCTAGTATTTTGTTGAGGATCTTCGCATCTGTGTTTATCAGGGATATTGGCCTGTAGTTTTCCTTGTTAGAGTTTTGTTTGTTTGCTTTTGGTATTAGGGAGATATGTACCTCATATAAACTGTTTGGGAGAGTTCCTGTTTCTTCAATTTCCTGGAAAATCTTGAGGAATACTGGCAACAGGTCATCTTTAAATGTTTGGAAGAATTCACCAATGAATCCATCTGGGCCTGGGCTTTTGTTTTTTGGAAGACTTTTGATTACAGTTTCGATTTCCTTGCTATTAATGGGTCTATTCAGGTATTTCAATTCCTTTTTGATAGGAATCCAGGAATTTATCCATTTCTTCTAGGTTCTCTTGTTTTGTGGCATATAGACTCTCAAAGTAGTCTCTGATGATCTTTTGAATTTCATTAGTTTCTGTTGTGATGTCCCCTTTTTCATTACTAATGCAGTTTTTTAGGGTTCTCTGTCTCTTTCTTTCTTTGTGAATCTTGCTAGTGGTTTATCAATCTTGTTTATTTTCTCAAAGAACCAACTCTTGGTTTCATTGACCTTTCGGGTTGTTTTTTGAGTTTCCATGTCGTTAATTTCTGCTCAAAATTTTATTATTTCTTTTCTTCGGTCAGGTTTGGGTTCCTTTTTGATCTTTTTCTAAGATCTTGAGCTGTGAAGTCAAGTTATCTATATAAACCCTTTCTTCCTTCCTTCCTGAAGAATGCTTGTTAAGAGGAAAAAAAATTTTCCTCTTAACATGGCTTTAGCTGCGTTCCATAGCGTGTCTTCATTCTCATTTTTTTCCAGGTATCTTTTGATTTCTTCCTTGACTTCCTTCCTGACCCACTATTGCTCAACATTGAATTGTTTAATTTCCAGGTGTTTGATTTGGTTCTCAGCGTCTGTGTGTCAATAGCTTCTATCTTCAGTGCATTGTGGTCTGAAAAGATAGCCGATACAATTTCTGTCATCCTGACTCTATTGAGGTATGTTTTGTGACCCAGCACATGGTCTATTTTAGAAAATATTCCGTGTGCACTGGAAAAGAATGTGTATTCTTTCTTTTTGGGGTGTAAGGTCCTGTATAGACCTGATAGCCCTCTCTCTTCTATTTCTTCCTTCAGAACCAGTTTTTCCTTGCTGAGTTTTGTTCTTGTTGATCTATCCAGAGGTGACAAGGTGGTGTTGAAGTCTCTGACTACTATTCTATTGCATTCTATTGGATAATGTCCTTGTTAAAATCTGTTAGCAGTTGTTTTAAGTATTTAGCTGGTCCTTCATTAGGTGCGTATACATTTGAGAGTGTGATTTCTTCCTGTTGTACATATCCCTTGATAAATAGAAAATGGCCTTCACTGTCCCTTCTAATCTTTTTCAACCTGAAATCTATGGACACTAGTATGGCCACCTCAGCTTTTTCGAGGGAGTTGTTTGCTTGCAAGATTGTTTTTCATCCTTTAACTTTGAGTCTATGTTTGTTCTGACTGTTTCAGATGTGTTTCTTGTAGGCAGCAGAATGTTGGTTTCAGTTTCTCGATCCATTTTGCCACTCTGTGTCTCTTGATTGGTGCATTTAGACCATTGACATTAGAGAGTATAGTCATGGGGTTTTGTGCCATCTTTCTATAGGGGTTTTTTGTGCTTATGGGTGTTTACATTCTTGTCTTACAGGAGCCCCTTTAGTCCTTTTTTTAAGTTTGGTTTTGAGTCTCTGAAGTTTCTGAGCTGTTATTTATCTAGAAAATGCTGTGTCATTCTATTGAGTTTGCGTGAGAGTTTAGCTGGATAAAGTATTCTTGGATAGGTGTTCCTTTCATTGAGTTTTTTCACTATATCCCCCCCATTGTCTTCAGGCTTGGAAGGTTTCTTCTAATAGGTCTGTTGTAAATCTAAGGGATGCTCCTTTGTATGTGACTTCTTTCTTTGACCTTGCTTCTTGCAGTATTGTGTTTTTATCCACAGCATCCATCATTCTGACTATGATATCCCTTGGAGTGTTTTTATTGGGGTTTCTTTAAGCTGGCACCCTTCTGGCTCTTGGATCTGGATGCCTGCATTCTCTAACTCTGGGATCTTTTCAGCAATGCTTTCTTTAACTGTAGCTTTTACATTGGGGTAGCCTCCCTGTCCTTATGGTACTCGATGATTCTAATGTTGTTCCTCTTGGAGTCATCCCTAGTTCTCTGATTCACCTTAGAGCTATTTTGAGGTCTTTCCCCATTGTTTGTTGGTGCTTATATGGTTTCTGCTGCTCATCTTCAAGTTTACTGATTCTGTCCTCAGCTGTAGACATTCTACTGTTAAGGGCACCCACTGAGTTTTTAATTTCATCTACCGAATCCAGAGAGCCCGGCAAGCTAACAAGAGTATCCCGCCCGCACAGAAGAGCCTGGCAAGCTCCCCGTGGCATATTCAATATGCCAAAAGCAGTAACAATAACAGGTCTCATTTCTCTAATCCTGAAAGAGCCTCCAATCATTGGGAAAGATGAATAAGCAGAGGCTGCTAAAATCTCAGGGCTGGGAAGAATGGAGATGTTATTGGTGCCCGCTCAAACAAATTGATGAACAAACAACAGGATGTCAGTGACAGTGACAGTGATCCTGAGTCCTTTATTTGTGACATTTCTTTTTGTACCTTTCTTATCTCTGCTCTCATTTCTTCCTGTATTTTCTCGGCTATCTGTTCCACTGTTTCTTTCATTTCTTTCTTTAATTTTCTGGATGTCTGCTCCATTGGTTCTTTGAGCTCCTTGAACATCCTCAGTATTTCATCTCGGAATTCTTTGTCAGAGAGATCATATTTGTGGGTAACCTCTGTTGAGGATTTGGGACTCTTTTCTTCGTCCTCTTCTTGTCATGGAGATTTGCACTGTTTCTTCATGCTGTTGTGGTTGTATAGAGGCAAAACCTTCAAGTTCACCTAGTACTGTTCCCTCTTATTGCAGAAAAGGATTCTGAATAAGCTCGGTGTGCAGTGGTCAACCTTCTCCCCTTCTAGAGAACGTCCTACTTCTCAGACATTTTTCTGTGACTTATGATAAGCATCTAGTGAAGCATTGGAAGAGGTGTTCTTTTATATTGGGCTTTGTACAGCTTCTTGTATACACTTGTCTTTTGGTGGAATTGGAGTAAGCCAGTGGATTATTGTCATATTTTGTTTGAGGTGGCCAGGACATTTTCCACAGAATTAGGTAATGAATGCTGGGATGTGAGTCGAGAGTGCTGTGAATGGGAAATATAAATGCGGCCACACAGAAGGCCATGCCCACTTTCGAGGAGGCCACGTCCCTACAGTGGAGGCCACATCCCCAACCGGTCCTGATGCTAATACCTGGGCCCACAGAACTCTTGAGAAGAGCAGCGGTTAGTTGGACAGGTACTAGTGGCAGAAGTCGAGACAGGTGCCCCCAGGGCTGGTCCCTGCGGCTGGCGTTGGGGGATACAGGGCTGGACAGGGAGGGAGCGTGCAAGAGGATGCACAGACCTGTTAAGAAGAGTAATATGCTAATTTTTATAATTTCTTTTAAGCTTTACTTCTTTACTTAATTTGTAGTTATTGGCTTTTTCCTTTTCATTTTCCATTTCTGTTCTGTGCCAAGTTTTCTACTTTGTTGTTTGTTTTTCTCTGTGGTTTCTATTTAAATTTTATTTTATGATGAGCTTGTTGCAGCAGTTTTTAATTATGTTGCAATAAATATTAATCTTTCCCATATCCTTTTCTTTTGTCATGTCTAATAAATCTTTCCTAATCTAAAATTCTCATATATATTTTACGTTTGCCTTTGATAATATACATGGGATTATTGTAAGTGCTATACAGAGCATCAATTTGTTCTTTGAGGAAAAGCCTACATGCAGTGCTCAGGGAACTTGGGGGTCACTCTGATTCTCAGACAACTCGATCAGACAGTTTAGTGCTTGGGGGTCTCCAGGGCTGTGCCCAGGGCTGCTCGGGGTGAGTCATGCAGTGTTAGGGACTGAATGTGTTTCCTATGCATGAGAAGCATATGCGGGTCACCTTTTGGCTGTCTCTCCATACTCATCAATTTTTTTTGTTTTGAATTAATGATACTGGCATCATTTTTGAATATTCCATCCTTTTACCAGTAATTTGTTTAGATAAATTTTAGACTACTTATGGGGGGTGGTTGTTGGGCAACACCTGGTAGTATTCAGGGCTTTCCTGGTTCTGTGCACAGGGATCACTTCTTGTGGGAATCAGGGGACCATGTGGGATGTTACTCAGCTGCACTAGCTCTACAGTTTAGCCATTGTACTATCTTTCTATCCCTGTTCACAATTAAATGGGAAATATGAATACTTTGCTTAAAATATTTCTTCTTAACAGTTAGGAGAGATGTCATTTCAAAGGTGATGATGAGGAAATATAGAATGTGGAACATGGTAGGCTAATGTGTCGAGGCCACCCCAGTGTTTTGATTTGCTAGAAGGAGTACACTGAGCCACTCAACAGAGTCGAGGTGTTAGAATGGATGTGACAGCTGGCATCTGTCAAATTCCTATTTTACAAGTTTTAAAAAGACTTCTGGTAAGGGTTACACACATCTTAAAATAGGATATTATCTGAAGTATCCTAAACTACTCTTCATCCCCGATATAGTTTTGCTATAGATTATCAAACATTTCTGGTAATAAAATATTTCCTTGACAAACTTCTTGCTTCTTCGAGAATTGATTGTTCATTAAAGTTTTCATTCTTCTTTTATAGGTGGTTCTTTGGAGCAATCAAGAGAGCAGATGCACAAAAACAGCTGTTGCATTCAGAAAATCAGACGGGTTCTTTTCTAATCAGAGAAAGTGAAAGCCAGAAAGGAGAGTTCTCCCTTTCAGGTAGGGGCATTATTTTGTGTGATTTAAGTATGGGTTTGAGAGCCTATGTTACAGGCCTGTTGTGTGAACATAAAAAAGCTACTTTAAATTTGTCATTTTTTTATCTTTCCACAATTACCAACATGAAATTAGAAATAACCAAGAGTAATACATAAAAAGGTGAAAATGTTCTATTTGTGCTTAGAAGATGCTAGACATAGTTTCAAATACATGTATTCTAGATATGAAATTAAAGGCATATAGATCAGTCTGCATTTTCTCATGTTTGCATTGTCTAGAACTTTATTCTTCTAGGGAAGGAATGATAGCAAGATGCAAAACGTATACCTATCAAAATTAATCTTTCAATAATACAATATTTTTTTATTTGTCACTTCATTTCTTTGCCCAATAAATGGAACCTAACTTTTAAATAAAACGCATTTAACTAACCCTCTGATATGAAAAATTTGGTCAAGTGCAGTTTTCCAGTAAGAATCAAGTATGTGTTCACTTTGTTCTGCTCTACAGAAAAAATAGCACATTGAATCTGAGAATGACTTTTTCATTTTTTAATATTCTACTGGGGATCCAGCCCTGGGTTCACACATATAAGACATGTTCTCTATCTTTGAGCTCATCCCTGGCCTGAGAATTTTCTGTAAGAGTTGTAAGATCAGACCCTATTTCATGGTACATGCTGCAATGTTGCAAATGTTCTATCTTAAAGATTTTATTCCTTCGGGCTATTGCTCCAAGCAATAGCACAGCAGGTAAGGCATTTGCCTTGCACGAGGCCAACCTGGGTTTGATCCCCAGAATCCCATGTGGTCCCCTGAGCACCACCAGGAATAATTCCTGAGTGTACAGCCAGGAGTAACCCCTGTGCATCACCGAATGTGACCCAAAAAACAAAACAAAACAAAACAAAACAAAAAGACTTTATTCCAGTCTATCTCATGTGAGACTACTTCTGCCCTGCTCTGCTCTACTGTCCAGGTTCATTACTAGCATTGTGACCCTTTTTTAAAGAATAGGTTTTCTTCCCAAACTAGATGAAAGAACTTTATTCCGTCTTGCTCTGCAATCAGTGTTTATTTAACAGGATGCTGTGTGCTTCATTATGTCTGCATGACTGCCTGAGCTGGAGATCAGAACAGCCTACATGGTGTGATAATGAAGCATCTCCTGAGTCTGCAAGCAAGGGAACATGTGATAGAGAAACAAAGGCAGATCCATTACAGGCTCAAAAAGAAGCCAAAGAAGCTAGACCTAGGTTTTGGTTTTAGAATTCCTGGAATTCAGCACAGATACCTGGAATTGAGTCATAATTTCCCTGAAGTGAGATAGCCATGGTGAGGTCAACTAAGGGTTGTCTATCAGATGCAGGTAGGGAAACGCTCCCTTTATGACCCTTATGTAACTTTTTTTTTCTTTTTGGGTAACACACAGCGATGCTCAGGGGTTACTCCTGGCTCTGCACTCAGGAACTACTCCTGGCGATGCTCGGGTGACTGTGGGATGCTAGGAATCGAACCCGGGTTGGCCAAGTGCAAGGCAAATGCCCTACCTGCTGTGCTATTGCTCTAGCCCTTTATGTAACTCGTATGCAACCTTATGTAACTCCAGCTTCTAATCAATCAGCTAAATACAAGTAGTGGAAAACCCCTCAGACTGCAGCCAAAGAGGTGGTCTTCAGAAAGTCCTTTATATACTATTATGGTATAAAAGCCCCTCACTTTTGAGATTCGGGGCCGCTCGTTCTGACAAGGCTGCGACTGTCAGTGGGCCAGATGAGGGTCCTAGCTTGAGCTAGCCGAGCTAGCCAATAAAGACCCTTTGCTTATTACATCACAATTTGTCTTTGTGTGATTCCTCTGCGGAGATCTCGACCCAGTTTAACATACCTCAGATGCACTAGGACCAAACTCTTTGTTAAGCATTCATTTACTTACTCATATCTTGCAGTTCTAAATATGAGGGCAGAAGGACTGGTACTGGAAAGAACTAAGAGCTGTGGTATTGTAGGTTTTCCAGGTTGCTGTTCTGGCATTGGGTCAGCATGGTATCACAGAGTTCCCACCTGACTTCCATTCTACCCCCACCTTGTTATAAGTACTATTTGATTACTATTACTGAAATGTGCTAAAATATGCTGTGCCATTCACTATTCTAATCTTTATACCAGTGATGGTGATAAAAAATATTTTATGACTGCAATCAAATGGGTGTCAGACGCTCAAAATTGGTGACCCACTAGACTGGGATGCCAAACCAGCCAGGGGACACAAGTAATTATTTCATGCTTTATTTTTTCTTGTTATAGAATCATAGAAAAATAAAAGCATTAAAACACAGAAAATATAGAATATAACGTTCTAAAAATATATTTTTAGTATCGAAATATCTTACCTGAAAACTTTTTGTTTATGCTTGACCTATAAGTACATTGCTTAAACACAGAGAAAAAAAGTGAGAACATATTGCAAAAGTAAATATACTTTTAAGTATATATGTGTATTTATGTATATATGTGTATGCAATATGTGTGTTAATATGAATCTGGGTTTCAATTTTCTTCTTTCAATATCCTGTGGAAATTCTAAAAGATCTGTAATATTCTTTGACATTGATATTATCGGAAGTCACATAATTTTCCATTTTCTGGGTGTCATTTAAATTGTTTTCTAGTTTTATTTTTAAGCACCATGATTTAAAATACTGTTAGCAATAAAGTTTCAGGCTTACCATTTTCCTATACTGCATCCACCATCAGTGTCGGTGTTACTTCACCAATGTCTCAGATTCCCTCCTGCTCACCCCTTGCCACACCTCCTTGAAACTCAGTTCTGTAGGCTCAATCTCAGAGTCTGGGTATTGCTTATTCAACCTATACATGTATTACTTTTTAAATTCTTTCCTATTACAAAATAGATTGCATTAGATATATTTACATATTTGAAGATTTTTATAGAAATATTAATATTGAGGGAGAAAAAGAAATATCTTAGAAATCATAATCATAAGAATCATAGGAGAATCACTCATTTAAATTCATCCACATTTGTTTATTTACCTTGGCCAATATTTAATATAAAATCAAATACTCAAGTAATCATTGTTTAGCCAAAGAGCAGACTAAATATTTTAGATTAGTGTTTAAAATATAAAAAAATGTTTCTATGAGGAAAACAGGGGAAAGTAGTATTACCCGAGTCATATATTTGAATAATAACCAGACGAAGGCAACTATTCTGAACTCTCTATGTAGAGTATAATGGAACAAAACAGCTTTACAGACTTACAACAAAATTACAAAGATATTGACTGTTATGTGCTGTGACTACTCCTGTGTATGCTTATAGATTTAGTAAGCTTTGCGGGTCTCCTTGGAGTTCAGCATATTATTATAGATTCTTTTTCAATGAAGTCAAACAATTTAGTGTCTTTCAAACAAATCATCTGATTATTGTGCATTCTTTGGGGAATAAAGCAGATACTAGACCATTATGTTGTACCAAAAAGGAAATTTTCTTATTAGTCATAAGGAGGGCTATCCAGGGGAAAAATGAAGAGAAGAAGGTCTTTAATATATCTATATTAAAATGAATAAACATCCAGGCATTGAAAATAGCAAGCAATCCAACTGCAGACTGTTGATCACCACTAAAGATTTTCAGGGTATACCACTCATAGATTTCTTTCTTAGCACCATTGTCTTCTTAATCAGCCAGAATTGATGGTCTTCAGTTTTGCTGACTGTTATGCTGCCAAAGGGAGGCAAATAATATCCTTTCCCTATCTCTCTTTCCCACGTGAGTTTTCCTTAGAAGGATTGTCTTTATTCCTTGGGCAGCAACGGCTTGCAGCTGTCAGAGAGGCATTTCATGAGAGAGCATGATTTATTGATACTGGGGTGTCTCCGAGAAACAGCAGCCTAAGGTTGGGGGTGGGTGCTAATTGGCTTGTTGTGATTCTTTCATGGCTGTCGGTTCTTGTGAGGTCTAAGTAGATCTGGGAGAGAGTTAGGGCCATGACACCTCTCTATAAAGTCAAGACACTAATTAGCTGTGAATTACAGTGGTGCTTTTGGATATTACATATTAAATGTGGTAGCCAGAGTATCTGTCTTCATTATATGCATGACAGGTAGTTTTAGGGCCCCCACTGTTATTTGTCATTGGTAGTGAATTGTTTTACTGATGAAAAATAAAATTCTGACTGCATGCCAACTGGTTTGGCTATTTCTTGCCTTCAATCATTTACTTTAAAGGAAATTATTATTGCTATTTACCATTAATATTAATTTGATGCTTGGTGTCCTGTGGCATTACTGATATTATTATTCAAAGTAAACTTTAAGGACAGTACACTTTGATGTTTAAAACTGAACTGCAGATGAATTTTTCAGAAGAGATTCTGCAATGCATATTGTATGTTTACATAAGGCAAGTCAGCATGTAAAAATCCTCCAGAGTAATAGTAGGAATTCTAGATTCATCCTTATGAAAGCCTTTCAAATAAAATGATACTAGGTTGAAGAGAGTTGCAAACTAAATGCATTTAAGACATGAGTGAAATGAAAAGCTCATTATTGATATTCAGGATGATGTATCTAGAAGCTATTAAACATTTTTCCCCCAAAATTAAAGTGCCTACTATGTGCTGGGCTTTTGTTAGATGAGGAGTGGCATAAATAGCAAGGACATCCCCTGTACTCAGGGGAGAAGGCTTGTGATATACTTTGCATCCTGAGACCAGTGGCAGAGGGTTAAGTCTCTGAGAGGGAGCAGAAAAGAAGGGAGAAAACATTTATTTTCTATAGGAGGGATTCTTTAACTTTTTCTATTCATCGGAACTTTTTGCCAAAAACACCTAAAATTAACTACTTGGTTGATTCTGAAATAACTTTTGATTGTTGCATTCAGAAAGCATTCACTACTGCCAATTTGTGTTACCAGGCAACAGTTTGAACAGGATTCATTTTTGCAAGGTAAGTGCACAGAGTTGTAAATATTTCTGGTGTTTTGTAGACTGGTGAAGGGTAGTACAGGGTTGTGTGTATGTGCATGCACATGTGTTGCAGGGGTAGAAGAGAGGATGATTAGCAGAAAATGAGCCTAGAAATGAAAGTTAGAGTTTGGTTATCCCCTCTCATATACTTTGCTGAGGAAGTTGAACTTTAAGACACACAACGAAGTTTTAGGCAGAAATTGAACTGAACTGGACAATGAAAATGAATATAGAGAATATATTAGAGATTAATACAGTAGATTGGAGAGGATTGGCAGGGAAAAATACAGTGGCTTCACTGCTGTTTGAAATCAAAATTGCAAGAAAGCAGAGTTGGCTAATGTTCTGCAGAAGAACAATGAGACATATATCAGCTGACTCTACTAAGATTATATAGGCACCTAATGTCCCCAGAAGCCACTGGACTGTTCTCCTACTCTCCTTTTTTAATATGAAGAATAGGTGGAAATGGACCTGAACTCACAATGATATTTTTGCTTTGGTGATAAGAGGCCTATGTTTTGGATAATAATTCTTTGCAAAGTTGTTTGGAAGACTCAGTACTCTGGTCTTTGAGCACTATTGGGAATCGCAACCACTCTTTTCTTTTTTTAAGTTTGTATAACAATTTATTTATTTTATATTTTTAAATTTTATTTTATTTTGATAAACCAGTTCACAATATTTGATTACATTTAGTATTCGAACACCAATCCCACCACCACTATATTTTGGATGTTTCCATCCTGAACCCCAACCCCTGCACCAAAGCAGAACCAAAATTAATTTGTATTTTTTTAATGTAGGAATACTACTATTTATTCAGAAATTGAGTAAGCTGATTGAATTGGGCATGAACTCCACATTATATATATTTTTTTAATTTAGAATGTTAATTTAATTTTTTTATTATTATTGTTATTTAATCAATGTGAAATACAGTTATAAAGCTTTCCTGCCTTAGTTTCAGTCATACAATGATCAATCACCCAACCCTCTACCAGTTCACATCTTCCACCATCAAGTATTCGCCCCCAACATCCCTCCAACCCCCCAATCCTGCCTCCTGCTGCCTCTATGACAGAAAACCTCCCCCATACTCTCTTTTGTATTGCTTGACACGAATAGCATCGAATGTCCTGGAATTCTAAAATTTTAGATAATTAGTGTCTGAAGAAATCTCTGTAAAAAGGTGCTTGGTTCAGAGGTTCTTTTGTGTGTCTCTGGATCATGGCTATTACGGAGCTTAAGTAGCAGCAGGAGACAGTTTGTGGGCATGAACTTCAGGGTCCCAAGGGGACGGGGGATGAGAAGGACCCTCTCATTCCCTATCCCTTGAGGTCTTGAGTTTGCTGTCACTGAGCCTGTGTACCTGCACTTCTCATTGGGTTCTGGAAATTGGCAGCTGCTGGGGCTTTTTAGGGGGCAGGTGAAGGAACGACTCCTATCTTTGTCTGAGGCACCCTGGTGAAGTCAGCCTGTCTTAAAGTCTAGAGGCATCTCTGCAGCGAGCTGCTTGGTTTAGAGATTCCCTTGTGTGTCTCTGGACCATGGCCCTTGTTTCCATCTTTTCCAGAGAAATAAACTACTGGCATATGCCCTTAGGTGCCCTAATTGAGCCTTTTGATCTCTTTTGACATTTTATGGGACTCTGAAATAAGGTCAATAAATGAGATTGTATAGCTGAGCCAGAGGTGTTTTGTGGGTGTGATTCCCACATACCTAACTTTTGGTCATTTAGTTTCTTGGTAAACTTGGCCCCAAGTTGTTGGGGTCCAGCCAAAGTCACGGTGGCAATTATGGGGTATCAGGAAGTCTGAAGGTACCATCAGGCTGCTGATGCACTTGTCCCACAGGTACAAGTTGACCTGCAGGCAACTCTGTACCCCCTGTATTGTTTGTTATAAGTAAACTGCTGAAAATGCTCCAAAAAACTTTCCTTAGAGGCGAGTGTATGAATTTTATTGTATTTCACCCAGGGGTCATTAAGCCCGAGATTACTAAGCTGTTGTTAAGGGTTGAGCCGTGTGTGTGTGTGTGTGTGTGTGTATGTGTGTATGTGTGTGTGTGTGTGTGTGTGTGTGTGTGTGTGTGTAAAAATATATTTCCATCCAAGGTTGGTTGCCTTCTACTTAAAACCCCATCAAATGTGCTGTGCTATTCTTGGAGTGTGAGTAGTGTGAGGTATGAGATGTCCAGGGACAGGTTTTCTTGTGGGTGAGGCTTGGCCTGAGGGTGTGGAAAGAGGCCATGAGCATGAGGCTGAGTTCTGGAGTTTTAGGCTGCCATGGCTGGGCCCCTTGGTGTGGGGAGGAGGCCTTGCCCCACCCACCTCTGGGGTGCCTCAAGTGTAGCAGCCTGGCGCTGGGTCTGGGGCATGGCTATGGCAGTGTCATTTTATGCTCTCTTCCGAGAGAGAAAGACAATGAGTCTCTGGATTGTGGCCGTTGATGAGATTATCTGTCACCATCCAGAGATGGCTTGTGGGTGTGACTGCTGACAACCCTTCTTTCCTAGAAGAGGAAACCACGTAGACCATGGAAAACTGAGCTCAAACATAGCCCCACTTATTGGGTGGGTGATGGGTCAAATACAGGGGTCTCATCTCCAGGAATCTTTACTAATTGGTCCTGAGTTTATCCATAGATGATGGCCTAACCAAGGAATAGGGAGATAGAATGTAAGCAATGAAGGTGAGAAATATTTAGAGGAGACAATTGTAGGTGACTAGTCAGAAGTGATGTGAAATAATGATGAATGCAGAATCTAAGATGGTGCTCAGACCTCTGGCTTGAGTGACTGGAGAGGAAGGTGACTTTAGTTAAGATGAATTATGCAGAAGGAGATTTACAGAATGAGAGGAGACCAAATAAATAATCTCAGAAGTGCTTTCAGCAATTGTAGGAGACTTATGAGTAGCTAGTATCTCTTTCTTTTTTTTTTTTTTTAATTTTTATTAAATCACCATGTGGAAAGTTACAAAGTTCTCAGGTTTATATGTCAGTTATACAATATTCAAACACCCATCCCTTCACCAGTGCCCAAATTCCACCACCAGAAACCCCAGTTTACCCCCCGCCCCCACCCCCTACCCCCTACTGTATAACTAATGAATTTCACTTCATTTTTTCTTTACCTTGATTACATTCCATAATTCAACACAAAACTCATTATAGTTGACATAACTCTCTCTCTCTCTCTTTTTTTCTCTTTTTCCTTTTCCATTTTTTTTTTTAATTTTTCCCCCTCATCCCCCTTCCTGCGCCTCATAGTATGGTGTACTCCACGCCACGTTGGCCAGCGTGGGGCTTTTGCTTAGCTCATAGTCCAGAGGTGGCTGTTACATTAAGAACCTTCAATATTTCAACAAAAACTTACTGTTATTATTTGGAGTTTCCCCCCCAAGTCTGACCTGTTCAAATGGAACCCTTTCACATTGATGACAATTATAAATGTTAAGTCGCACGGATGCGGCAGCGTCCGCGCGGTTTTGGATTTCTGTATAAAGTCCTGGGAAAATTCTGCCAGAAACCAATTCCTAAAGCTGTCTCTGGTTCCCGCTTGTTCCACATCCACCGGCTCTGCAGGGGCATGGGCGCCCGGGCCGAAAACCCGGCCGGCCGGAGCCGAGCACGGGCCCGACTAGGGCTGGCTCTGTATCCTGCGGCTGTTTCACGTTCAAAGCTCACATTTTTTTTCTTTTTTTCCGCGCCACCAAGTTCGTACCTTCTCAACGGACCCACAAAATGTCGGACACCACGCCTTCTCCCGGAGGGGAGAGAGACCAAGAAGGAAGGTTCTTTCCTCCGTTAGCCGGCGTGGGGCAAAGGCTTAATTCACAGTCTCCATACATGGGTGCAGGCACTTGCTGGAACCCCAATTCCTAAAGCTGTCTCTGGTTCCCGCTTGTTCCACATCCACCGGCTCTGCAGGGGCATGGGCGCCCGGGCCGAAAACCCGGCCGGCCGGAGCCGAGCACGGGCCCGACTAGTAGTATCTCTTTCTTGACTCTGTCTTCTGATTTTTTTGTGAGAAATCACTGTGATAAATTTCATGCCAGTGAACATGTAGGTTTCAGGAACTGTGCATAATTTTAGAATCAAACTTAAAAAATTTTATGAACTCAATTCTTAAAATATTCTTGAAAGATGTATTTCTGAAATGTAATAATTTAATTTCAAAATAAATAAACTAGACTTTTAAAAAACAAATAAATGTATTACCCATCAAAGTAATTGTCTGACACTGACACTGACACATATTCTTAAATGGTAGACTTATCTTTACAGAAATGATGCCACTTTATGTAAAAGACTTTTAGTTGAGGTATTATGTGTATTTATTAAGAGCAGCTTTTATACTTAAATGTGGCCAGAATTATCTGAGCAACATTTTAGTAATATGGATGACTAACCATGGTACTATCATGAACTTATCACTTTCTAAATATTTACGCTTGCTTTATAAATTGATTCCAAAGAAAATTCAAAAAATAATTAGTACAGCAGCAGGTTGCCTCATTAAGGAAGGTGTCTACTCTTTAATGTTAACCTTGTGTGTATCCTTCATCATCAACTTAGATATTCAAAAATTCATTTATATTCATAAGTAACTCGCGTTATATAAAAATGTGCTACTCGAATTAGATTTTTAAGTTTCATGAAGAGAAGAAACTGTGTTTTATTGCTTCAATTTTGTGCTTGCTGTCTCCATAGTTTTCTGTATAGTTGTGTATAGACAGTAGATGACCAAACTATCAGCTTTACCCTGTAGTCAACCAAGAGTAAAGTAAGCAAGACCATCATTACTTAAACTTCTGAATTCTGGACCATGTAAGATCCACAAATAATCCACCCATTTACTCTGACCCAGACTTATTTAGAAAGACAATTTCTCACTTTGACAGGTTAGTTGCTTCCAAGTAATAAGGCTTTTGTAGAGGAGACAAAATTGTAAAAACCTATCACTTGGAGCGTAGTTCTCTCTATCTTTCTGCCTGGCACTGGATTTAGACTCAACTTATTTTCTACTAACCACTGTGTTGTCAATATTGCTCCCAACTTTTTCAATATGCTGACACTTTGTAATTTACTGCTGACTCATTGGTAATAGTGCATATGTTTATTATCACTCCCCTGAGCCATCCATTTGTTCTGCATTTAAAATTAATGTGGATGCTGTGGCCACAAGAGTTTATTAGTAATTCTATTACTATTAATCATGAATGTAAATACAATTGTATACCACAAGTAGAGGCAACAGCTAAATGACTGAAACAAATTGCTTCTTAAAGTATTATGCATTAAAACTTTTATGGATTTTGGGAGTGTTTTGATATTGGTTAAATATGTTTTGCTTTCTAAAAAGTGCAGTTGTTGCAGAAAGAAATTTTGATGTTAATAACTCCACTATCTCATATAAAATGTATTAAATTTTAAGCATGTTCATGCCATCTTAGAAAATGCCTTTTAATTAAAGTCATAATTTAGTTGTTCAGCTTAATTGCAAATATCATTGCCTATAATAGCGAATGACTTTTTTCCTGAGTTATGGTGTGTGCTGGATTTTCTTAACATTACCACTGATAAAATATATTTGGATGTTTTAAATCCTCTACAAAGTTAAATTAACATTATATTATGTGATACTTATATTCATTTTTGTGTCTATGTACATACATATACACACAATATAGATGCACGACCTTAATCTCTAGGTCACCTCTTCAATGGGTTTATTCTATCTTACTTAAAATACTTAAAATTTAAAAATAAATTTTTAAAAAGCCACAGGATTTTTTAGAAGACCTTTAGTGCGATTTTACCTTTTGTTGCTTGTCATAAACCTCACCTACTGATTCATCTAATTTAAAAAAATTTCTTGCTTTGTTTTATTTAAAATTTTTATATCTTTTGAACAATTTGGTGGAAAGTACAGCCATACAAGAATTATTGGAACCATGCAATAATATTGCCTCTTGCTGTCTTTGATGGGATGTAATTTCATAGTAACACATATTAAATATGAAATAATGCAGTAAGTCATAAAGAGTGCAATAGAATTGCTGACTTTTGTGATTTGTAAAATATTTAATTCTCTCATTTAAAAGCCTTTATTATCTGTCAAATTAAGCTTCCTTTCATTTACATGTTTCCTGTTGTACTTCAGATGAAGATGGTTATGGGATAACAGTCATTTGAGTTAAGAAAAACCCTACTTTCTATTTAAACACAGAAATAAGAGAAGCTAAAGTTAGTGTAATTAATGTAAATGAAACTTATAAATCTATAATTAGTCTCTGAGTAAATATTCTTTTAACTTCAACATAGCTGTGGTGAGTAATTGGTACATAATTGACCTTCACACCAGATAGGGATAGTCAAAGAGATGGTAGGAAGATTCTTTGACCCAGGATCAGTTTATGTTCCTGTCGTAGGGAAGCAGGACATGCAGCTTACAGGTAGCTGGACTTGTATGAAACTCTTAAGTATCCACTTATAATAGCACCTTTCTTTTTCACAGCCTAGTGAGATAGCAGCTTCCAACACAGCAAATGTTACTAGGATAAAAGATGATAGGTGATGACATGGGTGTTGTACAATGAGTCAGGCTGAACTTGAAAAGGGGAAATAAGAATGTTGTTGTTTTCTTTTTTGGATCTCATGTAGCTGTGCTCAGGGTGTACTCTTGGCTCTGTGCTAATAGGTCACTTTTGGAGATGCGCAGGGTGACCATATGAGGTGTCTGGGATTAAATCCAGGTTCAAATGACAAGGCAAGTCCCTTATCCTTGTATTATCTCACCAGTCCTGGAACTTGGTTCTTTTATTTATTAGATCTTTAACACATTGTGTTTATGAGCTAATTGTTGTCTTAATCAGTTTGGCTTGCTGTAACAAACCGGACAGTTAGTAGAAAATAAGATAAAAATTTATTTCTCAGGATTTGATATCCGGTAAACCTCTCTTCCTGGTTTGTAGATAAATGACTGACACTTTTGTTTTGTTTTGAGGGCCACACCTGGTGATGCTAAGGGCTTATTCCTTGCTCTGTGCTCAATGAAGATTACCAATGAGGCTGAGGAGACCATATGTCTGTAGGGGACCAAACTTGAGTTGACTGCATTCAAGGCAAGCACACAGCCCAGTGTACTATCTCTCTGACCCCCTACTGACTTGCTATATCCTCACATGGCACACAGCGAACTCTGGTTCCCTCTTCTTCTTTTCTACTAACACAGGGCTTACTCCTGGCTCATGTGCTCAGGAATTACTCCTGGCAGTGTTCAGGGGACCATATGGGATTCTGTGAATCGAACCCGGGTCAGCCACATGCAAGGCAAACGCCCTGCCTGCTGTGCTATCGCTCCAGCCCCCCTCCTTCTTAAAAGGGAAGTAATTCCAGTGTAAAAAGGCCCCTCTTTTGATTTTACCTTGACTCAATTACCTTCCAAAAGCCTCACTTCCAAATATTGTAAAATTGAGGATTAGAGCTCCACCATATCAATTTGAGGTAGAAACACTGAGTTGACAGAAATTGTAGAGGACTGAACTCTGTTTCTTATGGTCAGCAGATAGACTAAGAGAATCACAGAAAAATCTATTGTTTCTCCAGGTAGACCATGGGCGTTGAACATTTGTTAGACATTAGTTATATCTTTATATATAGTTTGGTGTGTTAGCAGCCCTGCTGCGTGAGCTAAGAGTTGGAAATGAACATTTTATTAAGTGGCATGAGAGGGAGACAGGTGTAGATGTTTGTCTTAATTAAACAATAAATTTCTTTACAGTTAAGGATGAGTACAAGGAAAATAGTAAGTCATGAGATTCTGCAAACTGATTAACAGAATTTCACAATCTTATGTTCTAGAACAAAATTATTTGATAAATCAAAGCTTTCCTTAAAAGAGAAAGATTGGAATTTTATGTAAGTGAAGCATGCCTCTGGATATATTCTGTCTGCCTTGATTTGACAGAACATATTCAAGTCTCAAATCTCTGAGATGTTTAATAGAACAGAAGTTTAATTTTTTTAACTGCTTGCTCCAGAATCATTTTTTCCCCCACAAAACATGATTTTGGAAAGCAGTAGTAAAAAGGATGATAAAGAAAAGATTTAGAGAAAAACTAATATTTCACTAATGCAGTAGTAAATATGTAGCAAAAGTTTGAAAGCATTTGATATGAAGTGACAAAAATAAGAAAACACAAGGCTATGAAATTGGGTATAAAAAGAAATATGAAAAGACAGTAGAAGAGAGATAGTTCAACAGTGAAGTTATGACTTTAAGGACAGAAAAAGAAAATGAGATGCTTTTTGGAGAGAGGAGAAAGTAGGTGAAAGTTTGTGATAGCAATAAGGTACAAATATGGAATTTATTGGAAAAAATGAAAGAAATCAGCAGTTGTATATGTAATAGGAGAAAACTTTTTTGAACTACGAAAGATAATCTGTACTTGTAGATTGAAAGCTTTTGTAGTGTTCCAAGAATGAGTAAGGAAAAGATCTATATTTAGATCAATTTTTCAAATATCAGGATAGACAAAAACATTCTGCAACTGGGAAAAATAATTATAGAAAAATAGAAAACAAGTTAATTTTAGAGTTCTTCTCGCTACTAAGTGCAAAAATAAGTACAAATAATATTTTTGTCATTTCCTTCTAAATTTTTACTTCTATTTTGATTTTATTTTTTTGGGGGGGGCCACACTCAGTAATGCTCAAGGCTTACTTCTAGATTCATTCTCACTAATCATTTCCGGTGATGCTTGGGAGACCATATGCAGTGCCAGAGACTGACCCATGGAACACAAGCACCTTAACCACTGTACTATATCTCAGACCTAGATTTTCTTTCTAAAAGCAGAACTGTAATTGTTTCAATAGTATGCTACTAATTATTTCTTCTATAATTTTTTGGGGGGTGAGTTTGGGCTATACCTGGCTGTGCTCAGGGACTGTGTGTACGTGAGTGCTCTCAGCAGTGTTTAGAATGCCATTTGCAGTGCCAGAATTTCAAATTGAACTTGGTGGGATGCAAGACAAGTGTTGTTTGTTTGTTTGTTTGTTTTAATTAATTTTTTAAATTAAATCATGGTGAGATACACAGCTAGAAAGTTATTCATGATTGAGTTTCAGTTATACAGTCTTCCATATCTGTCCCGTCATCAGTGTACATTTCCCATCACCAGTGTCCCCAGTTTTCCTCTTACCTGCCCCCCTCACCCAATGCCTCTGTGGCAGGCACTTGTCTTCTCTTTCTCTACTCTCTCTCTCCTTTTGGGCACTATGGTTTGTAATACTGATACTGAAAGGTTATTACGTATATCCTTTTACCTAGTACAAACATTCAGCGCCTGTCCAAAGTGATAATTTCTACCTGTTATTGTCAAACTGTTCCCTTCTCTATCCTAACTTTCCTTTGCCCCGCCCCCTCCTTGTAGCAAGCTTAACATTTTCGCTGCCATTTCCTTTTGCTTTTTGATTTTTGAACCACACATAAGGGCTTCCTCCTAGCTCTGTGCTCAGGAGTTACTCCTGGTGGTATGTGGAGGGATGCTGGGGATCAAACCAGTTTGGCTATATGCAAAATAAGTGCTCTATCTACGTTACTAATGTTCCAGCCCCTTAAGGCAAGTGTTTTAACCCACGTGCTATCTCTCTAGTGTTTGTTAATTTTTATATAGAAAATGAAAATTAAATATTTTGGGAGCCTTAACGTTCTTAAAGACTATTCTTAAAGTTCATTTATTTATTTGTTGGTTCATTCATTCATCCATTTATCTTACAACTTTTATTTGTGTTTCCCATATAGCCCATTGCATAAATAATTTCATTCCTCACTCTATAATACAATTTGACTATCATAGATAAAAAGCACAGTTCACCTTTTACCAACATGAGTTTTAACTGCACAGGTTAGCTTACAGGGAGATTTAAAAAAACATACCATTGATTCTGATTTATCAGTCAGGATTCAAACAATTGTAGATGTTAGGTGGGTAATCTCTGGACACAAAGGGTCAACTTCTAGTGATTTGAGTACAATAAAAGTTTATAATCTGTGAATATCTTGAAAAATAATCCCTTATGTATATCAAGGGATGAATTATAGTTGAAATTTTGGGAAGTCAACTTCATTTGTGGATTTTTAACTGCAGGGGTTATTGCCTCTAATTTCTTTGTTCAGGGGCCAATATATATGCAAAAATTCTGTGAGAATGCAGAGAGAGAGAATACTTATTTTTTGGAATGGATTAATATGAGAAGACATTATGGGGAAATGAGACAGTGAAAAACAATACTTACTAGTAAATAAAAGTAAATGGAAAGTTGTGTATAGAAAATTTATTTTTATATTCAGATAATAACCATTCTTAAGAACCTTTCTTATTGTGGAAGATAAACAGATTCTTCTTAGATTAAAAATGGGGCATTGTTTTCTGTGATGCAGTTTAAAACACTTCAACAACAACAATTGTAAATATTTGTCCTTTACCATCAACATGCTTGAATAAGTAACAAATATCTAGGTTGATGTATATATTATAAATGTTATCATAATAAATTCAATATGCATTTTATTTTTGGATAGCAAAAAAATACAGAACTGAGATTAGAACCTAGATCTCTTTGACCCTCGCCCAGACATATGTACTAATTTACTGATTGCAAACTATGAAATAGGAGAATTATTAAAGAAAAAGTTGAGTAGTGCAAGACAGGGAGGGAAGAGAAGCACTGCACCCAGTTGTGCTCAGGGCTTACTTCTGACTTAGTGCTCAGGAATCACAACTCAGGTCAGCTGCGTTCAAGGCAAGTGTCCTACTCACTGTACTATCTTTCTCTGATACCCAACTGAGCATTTCTATGTGAAGGTTTCTTCTCTCCCCAGCTTTTTTTTTTAACCAGTGTTTCTTCATTCAAATTAGGTGCTTGAACAATTTCTTTTCATAAGTGGCAAAAAATGTTCTATGAAGAAAATAATTAAAAATCTACCCTATGTAGTTTTATTTAATATTTATACAAACATAGGCATCCTCTACAATATTAAATTCTGTGTATATACCTTTATTTGAACACTAAGACACTATTCAGGCCTCTATTGCTCCCCACTGTATACAGCTGCAATCATTGGTGGGCTTAAATATAACTTGTGCTCACTCTTGTGGAATTTTAAGAAAAAACATACTTTCATGGAAATAAAATACAGGAGGATTTTTTTTGTTGTTATTTTTGTTTTCAGCTTTCATGCCTCTTCATAGGAAGTAGAACACTCTGATTTTTATTTATTTATTTATTTAATTGAATCACCATGTGGAAAGTTACAAAGGTTTCAGGTTTAAGTCTCAGTTATACAATGCTTGAACACCCATCCCTTCACAAGTGCACATATTCCACCACCAAGAATCACAGTATAGCTCCACCCTGCCCCCCCACATCCCCAGCCCTCCACCGTGCCTGTGTAATTGATAAATTTCACTTTACTTTCTCTTTACTTTGGTTACATTCAATATTTCAACACAAAACTCACTATTATTGTTTGGAGTTTCTCCCCCTTAAAGTCGGACCTGCTGAAAAGGAAGCATTTGATAATTTGTTTTCCATTGCTGAGAATGAAGCAATATGAGGTCGAGTGGCGGCACTAGCGGCCGCACGGTTTTGGATTTCTGTATTTTAGTATTTTAGTAACTAAGTCCAGAGAAATATCTGCCAGAAATTGCATCATTGCAAACTTGTACTTCTCAGCTATATTATATTCTACATATGAGTGCAATCTTTCTATGTCTGTTTCTTTCTCTCTGACTCATTTCACTAAGCATGATACTTTCCATGTTGTTCCACTTACATGCAAATTTCATGACTTCATGTTTTCTGACAGCTACATAGTATTCCAGTATGTAGATGTACCAGAGTTTCTTTAGCCAGTCATCTGTTTTTGGGCACTCTTTTTTTTTTCCAGATTGTGGCTATTGTAAACAGAACACTCTGATTTTTGTTGAAAACAAGTTTACTATATAAGACTATCTATAGCTAAATAACACACAGAACTGCTAGTAATTTTACTTTGTGAATATCAAAAATTTATTAAGGTTTATATTTTTAAAATGATTTAGAAACTACTTTCTTTGTTGTGATAATGAGACAAATGTGTTCATGAGATAAAATTTAACAAATCAGAATTCAACATCTCATCAATCATGAAGTCATTACTAATGTATTTAAGAAATGTGACTTGCATTAAGTTATTGAAAACTTTGGCACAGGAAGCGCAATATGAGAAAGTATTCTGTTGTCTTAAAAGCTTATGTGTGACAGGAACTAAATTTATTTTCCTATTTGTTGCAACTGGGCAGGGACTTCCTTTACATTCTTTCTGTAGAGCTGTGTCTTTATCACTTGAAGATGCTTTTAAAAATTTTCCTAGATATAAAATATGGAGAAGCAAAATAATAAAGGAAGGGAAAAACCCACAAAAATTAGATTTCCTAATTTTTTGTAAGTTTAGTGAACTTTTTTTCTGTAATCTCAGCTATGTACAATACTGAACAAACAGATGATCCAGATCCTAAAATTCTTGTGATTAATTATAAATTAATTAACAAAATACCTGTTTGTGCCTAATAAGTGCAGTTAGTATTTAGAGGGTTGGACAACAAAGGCAAATAAGACACTCTTTGTTCTGGAGAAGGATACATTCTGGAGAAGGATATGTACTGCCAAGGATACATCGGCAGTGATGGAGTGATGCTAACTAAATAGAATTTGCATGTTATGTAATTCTGTTATTGATTTGTAAGCTAATAGTCAGAAATCAAGGGAACTGCTCAGTTTTCCATGCAGAATAAAGATGGATTGAAATAGAAATGAGGGCTTCTCTCTCAGATTGGGAATCTGGAACCAGAAATTTGTGCTAGAATAATCTTGGTTGGGATGATGAAGTCATTAGAGAATTAATAGAATTTTCCTGTTGGTGATATTGCAGGTTTGTTGTCTGATTTCATGAACTTGTGGTCTTCCTTCCAAAATAGTGAGGCTTGGGGCAAATCACTGAGCCTCTCTATGCTTCAGTTTCATTTTCTGTAAATGGGGGTTAAACGGGATCTCTCCTTCCTGAAGGTGTTTGGATTAGATAAATTAATACATGAAAAGTACTTAGAAAACTTCTGACACAAGAAATAATAAAAAAAAAGTTGTCCTTTGCTATCAGTATTCAAACCAGTGTAACAACAAACGCTTAGAGAGCTTATCCCATGATCCTAGCTTGGTATCCATGGCATAAAGGGATTGTGAAACTGTAATAATTGTTATATAGGGTGGAAGGAAGACGCCGGTTTTATTCCTGTCTTTTTGAAATCTGTGAAAACCAGCAGTCTATTCTGTTTGTTTGGGTATTTTATTTGATATAGCACATGTACCAGTTACAGTAATAGATGATGATATCATCTATCCCAGCAAATAGGGACGAGAGGAATGCCCAGGAAACTGAGTTATATTATGTAAAGCTTCTATTAGGATGTGCTATAACTTGTGATTGCCAGTGCCCCAAAGCGATCACATGGCCACATCTCATCAGTGTGACAAGAAAGGATATTCTATCCATTGGAAACCATGGAAGAAGTCAAGAGAGATGGGCTCACTAGTTCAAGTCAGTGCCAACCAAAGGTCATCCAAAGGCCCATATCCAGTTAGAAAGGGGCATGTAAATTGGACCAATACCATGGAAGGACCAATGCTATGGAAGGAGTTCAATAGCAGGCGTTGACAACAGCGGGAAACTAATGACCAAGTGAACTTTCTTGCTTGCTTATATCAGGGTATTTAATAGATAAGAAGATACCTGAGATGGGTCTTGCAGCAACAGATTTGTATGTGATATGTAAGTAAAATAGCATTGTGGTTGTACTTAATTTCTGCTAATGCACTGAAACTGAAGGCAGCATGGTACATTCAGAGGACTACGAACAAGGTTTTACACCTTGAGACGAGGGTGTAGGAGAGAAGTTTGCTGAGGCATTAGCAGACAATCAAGACAATTCTAAACACCTGTAGAGTTTTAAGAAAGAGAATAACAATTCAGATTTATACTATTTACTCTGGTCTCTTCCTCTGTGAAAGACCAACAGTGATCCTGGAGACTGGGAAATACTGGAGACAATTTATGAGCTTGCCGCAACATTCTAGGACAGACACTGCAGGAACAGCTCGCTAGGTGGGGAGGGTGGACGTGCAGCTCTAATCAATCAGAGCTGAGAAGTGAGGAAGAGAGGAACGAGGGAATCCCCAATTCTTAAGCTTTCCTGTCTGGGTTTCAGGAGGACAGTGCTTTTTTACCTAGACAGTACTGCAGAGATACTGTGAGTCTTGACACTTACTTGCATTACAGTTGCTGGAAGCGGATCATCTGCAATACAGTGCCTGAGACGTGAGAGATTATTTGATATTTTAAATCAGGACCCATTAAAAGAAACAGATGGAGGGACAGAGGCCCGAATGTAGAATCAGGATAAAATGTTTTAAAGAGAGAATATTTAACCTATATATCCCTTCCGTCATAAGTACTAGGGCACACTCATGATTCCTGGCACTGCATACACACCCCATCCCAACACCGCCAGGTATGGCAGTTTTACTTGCTTCCAGAGCTATGAGAAATGCCTTGTGAGAGCTGCCGTAAAATATTTGCTATCTGCTAAGGCAATGACAGTTGGCACAGGCATTTAGAGTGTGAGCCTTAACATCTCATTGTCTTGTTTTTTCAGTCTCAGTACTTATCTGCTCTGTATCCAGAGGCAAATTAAACAATTTAAATGAACTTGATTTTATTTACACATACGTATGTATGTATATACACATACTAATGAGGTCACCATGATTTTCAGAGTTATTCATAGTAGAACTTCAGGCATACTAAATTCTAGAACCAATCATACTCCCAGTGAAAACTTTCCTGCACCAGTGCACCCAGGTTCCCTGTCAGGCATATTTTAAAATTTGGTCATTGTAGTTTGGCTCTCATGCTTACTATGCTGATGGCTCTGTTGTTCAGATAAATAAACAGACCACAGTTTATATCACAAAAGTGCCTAAGAACCTGACCTTTTCTCCTGTCTGCCTTTTCTTACTTCCTCCCCAATATCCCTGCCCCTCCCCCCTCTCATTTCTATAATCTAGAGTCAAGGGAACCTAGATATCCCCCTTTGAAGCCTTTCATTCCCTTGTCCTGTTATTCTATATCTCACAGATAAGTGAGGTTATTTAGTATTTGTCCTTCTCCTTCTGACTTACTTCTCTTAACATGGTACTTGGCAGTTCCATCTACATTGCAGTGAATTGCTTGATTTCATCACTATTTTGTTTGATCTATCTATCTATCTTCATTATCCACTCATACGTTGATAAGAGACCTAGGTTGATTTCATGTTGTAGTTACTATGCCAAAAGCTGCAGTGAAAAATATTAAGCAAATGTCATCTTTTCTTATAGCCATATAGTATTCCATTGTGTATATTGACTATAGTGTCGGTAAAAAAAAATAACAGGTGCCCAAAGGCAACAGAAACGAAGCGAGATCTCGAATAGGAAGCTTACCAGGGTGGGATGGGACAGTGGTGGGGGGAAGGGGACATTCTGTTGGAGTGTGTGTTGCTGGGATGTTTTATGCTTGAAACCGTACCAATAACTGTTTTGTAAATCACAGTGCCTAAAATAAAATCACAGTGCCTAAAATTAAATGTTTTAAAGACAAAAGAGATAATATTCAGCTGCAGAAATAAATTAGCTAAAATAGGCAAAGTTTTTTTTTGTATTTTCACAAGAAGATGTGAATTGATTTTAAGTATTTTAATTATCATTCATTACAGTTTACGATGCTAGCTTTATTTAAGCAGTCTCCCAATTACTGAAATTAGGTGAGGAGAAGAAAAGAAATTCAGGGTCTTTGCAGTTTTCTTTCATCTTGGAAAAGGCTTTCTTATAGCCACATAGTATTCCATTGTGTATCTTGACTATAGTATTAGTAAACAAATATAATAATAGATGCCCAAAAGCAACAGAAACTGAGCACGATCTTGTGTGACCTTTGCCGAGAGCTGACCTTCTAAAATCTTTGTGACCTGAAATATTATACTAAAAAATGAACAAATCATTATCTGAAAACATATACATAAAGCAGGAGGTAAGGTTTCTATTTTACTGTTACTAGTGTAATTCATATGACACTCAAGGTGGCTAGATTTAGACTCCGGTCCTGAAAACAGTTTAAAATTTATTCCAGGGGCTGGAGAGATAACACAATGGGTAGGGCATTTGCCTTGCATGCGGCCGACCCGGGTTCAATTCCCAGCATCCCATATGGTCCCCTGAGCACCACCAGGAGTAATTCCTGAGTGCAGAGCCAGGAGTGACCCCTGTGCATCACCAGGTGTGACCCAAAAAGCAAAAAAAAAAAAAAAATTATTCCAGACCTCTGTTTTGCTTTTTTTTTTTTTTTAACTAGTAAAAGAGAGATTTAGACTAAATGATCTTTAAAAATTTGGCCTTTACACGAGATATTCTCTTTTGTTTATAAAATACTTAGTTTAATAGCTCTCATTCTCAGGGATCTTATAATTTAATGCTCCCCTTAGAATTTCCATGAACAGAAGTGCCAGAGAGTGCATAAGCCTACTCTACTTCTCGCTAGTCCATTTCATTAGGAATTCTTTCATTGTTGTAACATTTCATTTGTGTATGTGTTTATTTATTTTAAAAAAAGGTTTGAAGTTGACTTAAATGCTGAAACACTGTATCAACTATAACAATAAAAAAAGAGAGACAAAATCAATAAAAAGGTACAGAAAAATGATCTTGCTGAACTTCTAGTGGGAGATAATTATCAGTTTAGAAATCAGTCTAGTTGGGCAGGTTTTTGGCAGGTATAGCAAAAAGCAAAATATTTGTGTTTCTTGTGAAAGAAAATGAATTATGATTTTAAGCAGTAAGTCAAAAGATAACTGAGATCATGAGGTTTTTCCCCCCAAAGTGTATCAAACATAATAGTGTCTTGAGTAAAATTGTCTTAGGTAGTTAATTTTCATTTTTTATATTACCTTTCTAAGAAAACTGGAAGTATTATGTATATGTCTTTTAAAGTTGCTCTATATTTGTTTTATTAGGTTTGGAAATCAGAAAGAATAAAATAGTCACTAATTTGCCAATCTAATGTAACTATTTTTGTGTTGGAAATTTAATCAATGGGCTCTTCTGCAATTATGGTTTTCACAAGGATCCTCGGCTGGAGTCCTTTTATAGTAAAGAGCCCTAGGACTAGAAGCTGCCAGAAGAACCCTCATGTTTGTAATTCTAATATTCTCTAACTCTCCTAACTTAAACACATTTTGCATTTTTTCCTTGCTATTACATAATTTTATAATTGTATTTTTAACTCTCAATTTTCAGATTTACTATAATTTAAGAGCTCCTTAATGCTATAAAGTGTTGCAGTGAATTTCCTTGCTTATATTGTTTACTTGATAACTTTTTCAAACATTTCAAACATAAATTCAAACATAAGAATTTGCTGAATTTCATGGTGAAAATTGGCACATATTAATGGACATTTTAAGAGCCAGTCCTTTAAAAAGTGTTGGTGTATTTGCTGTTAAGAACGTTCATGATAGGGGCTGGAGCAATAGCACAGTGGGTAGGGCATTTGCCTTGCACGAGGCCGACCCAGGTTGGATTCCCAGCATCCCATATGGTCCCCGAGCACTGCTAGGAGTGATTCCTGAGTGCAGAGCCAGGAGTAACCCTTGTGTATCGTCGGGTGTGACCCTAAAATAATAATAATAATAATAATGTTTATGATAATATAGCTTATTAGTATTGCTATCTTTTCTTTATGAGGATATAAGTGAATTTTTTCCTTTTTATTATATTACTAGAGAGCTTATGTGTGTGTATTTGAGTCATAGTTTGTTAATATTTACTTTAAAGTACCATGTCTCAGAAAGTGCTTTCCTCACGACTATGAGTTTCCAGCAATGAAGAACCAGATCTTTGGCCCCAAACTAGCAAACTTGAATGGAAGGCTAAGCATATCTTACACAAGGCATATTATTCTTGTTCCTAGAGTCATCATCCTTTCCTTTACATTGTTTCTATTTCTTTTATTCACTTATTTAAAATTTTATTCTGAGTAAGTTTGTAATTTATGTAAGCATTTGAATCCTTCTGGATCAAAGCATTATGATAACTAAGTAAATATATGTTAATATTTCTATTATTTCATTAAAGTTGGATTGAAAAGTAGATGTATAGGTTCTCTTGTCATAGTACATAGTAAGTCAGTGAAAGACTTTCTATAGAAAATTGAGATAATATAATGCAAGTATGTGATTTCTTGTGATTTATTAAAAATATAATACTGTGAGAGGGGCCAGAATTTTGATAACATAGTCGAGTTGTTTTACAGCAATTACTTCTGTAGTATCAGATACTGAAAATAATATTTTCAATGAAGCTTTGGTAGACACTTTGAATTAAATTATCTGGAAAAATGTAATTTTGTAATTATGTATTTCTAATTACTAGATGCCTACCTTATTGAAATACTATTTGTATAAATAAAAGTGATATTCCATTCTGGAAATTTTGGAGCAGGCTTTGATGAGGGTGGCTGATTTATTTCCATAGGGATTAGTCATAGAAATGTGCAAAGTATCTGAACAAATGTATTCCCCAGACTCATAACTTCCCTATAATATGTAAGAAATGGTTGATTTTTGTGTGTGTGAGGTTAAAAATGATTTTTATTATTTTGGAATATAACCACATTTCTGCTGGTCTTCTGGTCAAGTAACAAATCTAATCAATAAGACCTCAAGACATATAAGCAATCAGATATGTCTTCAATTAGCTTCTTAAAATATGTTATTTTGAATTAGCAAACATAGATATAATAGTTAAAGTCACTGATTACTGTCCACAACACATATAACATGAATTAGTAAAAGCTGACTTTGGAGGTCAATTAGTTGAACTAAGTGCTTCAAAACATGCTTATTCTCTTTGTTTTTAATGAATTTGTTATTAACAGTAAAGAACATAAAATTCATCTACACATATGACTTATTTTATTATTTTTATTTATGATAACTTAAAAGCAGTTACATATTCTCCTTTCAAAACTACTCATACAAGAATCTGACTCCATTTTGCTGTAGAACAAAATACAATATAAATGGAGTATGTGTCTTTAATTCTGTTCTAATAGGAGAAAAATATAACTCAATTTAATGTTATTCATTTACTGATATAAAATACTTAAACATGATTTCTGAGGCAATAGCACAGGAGTTCTGATTACCTTTGTAAGAGTTTTTAAAAGTACAGAAGACATTCTAAAGAGGAGCCAAACAAATGTACAAGTATGATTTTCTCATGCATCATTAGTATTAGTTTCTTCACTATGTTTGGTAGTTCTTATGTCATTATTTTTCAGAAATTGGAGATTTTGCTTCAAAAGAGACTGCCTTTTGTTGATAATCCTATTTGTTGTTACTGATATTCCATTATACTCAACTATTGTATATTCAGTATTATTTGTCATCTTTTGAGAGTAATGATACTCAAATTGTCCCTGTGTAGATATATATATATAAGATATAGATAAGATTATTAAACTTATTTTCTGGATAAGGAAACTGAAATAAAGTTCCTTGCCTAAAGTCGAAGTATAAAGTACTGGCAGAATAAGATTAGGGCAGTGAGTTCTTGACTTTTAATCCTTTGTTCAATCATCATACAACTTTACTCAGTATTGGAACAGATTATTATTAGTTAGTAGGAAAAGATTATGTCTAAGTGATACCTGAAACCTGATGAAAAATGCAAGTCTGCTCAATCAATCATTTACTGATCTATAAAAATGCTAAACCACAAATTTCACTGATACTTTTCACTTGCAATTCTAGGTATTTCTATCTTTTTTGGTATAGTCTCTAACTTTATATTGTTTTGCCCTTTATTTTTGTAGCCTTATGTAATAAAAGGTTAATTTTTGAAAGTTCTATCTTTAAAAATCCAAGTTTTGGAGTACCTTGTATTTTGTAATGATTTGAGTTGTTCTGAAAGATATGGCAGCAGGTGAAGAGTGGGGAACATAACACTTTGAAAGTGCTTTTGATGACTTCTTGTAGCAGTCCTTTGTGCAGTGGAAGACAAATGCTTTTCTGTCATCAGATACGATATAAAAATAAGCTCTCAATCCTAAGAGAATGCCAACTTCTGTATCTGCCACCAACTATTTGTAAATGTATTTGTGCCAGACAAATAGAACTGAGACCATCTATTCCTCTTAGAGTACAGGCATTTTCCAGAATCAATACTCTGCATGTGAAAGGGCCACACAACAGTTGAATCTCCATGTACTCCTTCTACATATGAATATATTGTGTATTTTTGTTTATGTAATTTTTAAAAAGTTACCATATGTATGACTATGTTCATCTTTAGTACATTACACAAAGTTTTACAAAGTGACTGTCAAAATTACCCTTTCACCAACTGTAGATGAATTCTAGCTATTTCACATCTCTGTCAATACTTGATATTGTCTATTCTTTATTTTGGCTATTAATAAAATTGGTGAATATTAATTACTTAAAAATGTTTTTGGTCCATGCCCAGCGATGCTCTGAGGTTATTTTTGACTCAGCACTCAGGAACTCAGGTATCACTCCTGGCAGACTAGGGGAAACATATAGAATGCTAGGGATCGGACCCAGGTTAAATGCGTGCAAGGCAAGCCTCCTACCTGCTGTACTATCCTCTCTGGCCCCAAATGTCAGTTACTTTTTAAGGAAAATATTCTCCTGGCCTTTGTCATACCTAAATATGTCCATACTTGGTCTGGAATGACTGCTTCCTAGTTTCCCTTCCTAGAAGGAGAACATTGCTCCATCCTGACTAGTTATTGAAGCTTACGTTACTATCTGTCACTGTCACTGTCATCCCCATTGTTCGATTTGCTGGAGCGGGCACCAGGAGCGTCTCCATTGTGAGACTTGTTACTGTTTTTGGCATATCAATTACACCACAAGTAACTTGCCAGGCTCTGCCTTGTGGGCAAGATACTCTCGGTAGCTTGCCAGGCTCTCTGAGAGGGGTGGAGGAATCCAACCTGGGTCAGCCGAGAGTATCTTGCCCACAAGGCAGAGCCTGGCAAGTTACTTGTGGTGTAATTGATATCCACTACATCTTAAAGTCATCTGACTTAAAAAAGAAAAAACTAAAGAGATGTATAGTCTATTCTTTTTCTCTCTAAATGCTGCAGGATTTGCCATTGGATTAAGAAACACTGCTGGGAAGTGTTTGTAAGTATTGCATAGTTTTAGACTCTGTGGAATTGCTTTTATTGAGCCCTGCTAAGACATTCTGTTATCAACCTGTATTGAGACACAGTGTAATGAATAGCCTGTAAAACTTCTTATATTATTGTAGGAAAGTACTGAGGATACCATTTATTTTTATTGCATGTCCTTGTTAAAGGATTTTTGGGAGAAATTCTCCCTGGTTTCTATAACAGGATGAGTGTAACTGTTTCTAAATGCCTTTTGTGATTTTTTTCTTATGAATGCTGTGATTTCTTAAACTTATAATATTTCTTATTTTGTATTACTTGAATGATAGAGTTAACTATAGTGTGTTCTAAGCATGTGTATGAGGATACAAAGCATGAGTGATCTTTGCATACTTTCCAAAATTTTTTCTCAATGTTGAGAAATAAATGGAATTTATGAATATGTTTTTCATGCACTGAAACTCCAGAAGAAAAAGAAATCTGCTTGGATTTGACAAGAAGTTTATTAACAGGATTTTTTTTTTTGGCTCCAGTTTTAGATGCAGGGGTTGTAAAACACTACCGAATAAGAAGACTGGATGATGGGGCCTTTTTCCTTACTCGGAGAAAAACCTTTTCAACACTGAATGAGTTTGTGAGTTACTACACTAAGACAAATGATGGACTGTGTGTGAAGCTGGGAAAACCATGCTTAAAGGTAAAACACTTTCTAGCTGTGTATATTTTAGTTTAGAAGTCAACTTCTCCCCTTCAGATATTGGAGTATTTGCCATGTCATATGTGATTACAGAAAACAATAGTCATTTTGTTCTCTAAGGCAAGGATAGAAAAACAATGGTATAATGGTCAATGTTGGCCCACACTGACTTTAAAATAGATGAGGTGAATCAGACCTTGAAAGTGGAATGTTTTAGGTAGCAAGGAGATAGAGAGGAATTTGGTCAGCTCCTTGCCAGGGAGGCATTGGTTAGGTGGGACATGTGGACAGCAAATGTGACTTAGCAGAATCTGGAAGGTACAGATCAAATATATAATAGTATATATTTCACTTGATATTAATTTTAAAGTATTTAGAATAAAATTTATGTTACTTCATTTGTAATATATGCACAAAACTATCACACGATATTTGTGCATTGCAAATCACAGTACCTCAACAATTATGGAAAGAATGTTCAAAAAGTACTCAAACAATTATTTTAGCAAAAATGTCATTAAATCTAACTTCCATTTTAATAAATATTCTAATTATTCTTTGAAACAGATTCAAGTCCCAGCACCTTTTGATTTATCATATCAAACTGCAGACCAATGGGAAATAGATCGCAACTCTATTAAACTTCTGAGGCGATTGGGATCTGGTCAGTTTGGTGAAGTGTGGGAAGGCCTGTGGAACAATACTACTTCAGTAGCAGTCAAAACATTAAAACCAGGTATGAGAATGAGTATGGCAAAGGTTAGTTAGTATATGTTGACTTTCAATTTGCCTCTGTAATTATCAATGTAATTATCAATTATCAATATAATTATCAATTATCAATGTTAGTACAAAATAATCAATGTTAGTACCAAGGATGGAGTACAGTCACCTTCTGGAATCAGGTAAGCATCCACTGTGACTGCAGCTTTAGAATATAAAAGCAAGTGCATTGCTACCTGGGTCAGCAAAGTCTTAAATATCCCAGTGCAAGATTTCATAAAGGCATCTCTTTTCTAGATTTAGGAACCAGGCTTCCAGTGTATTCCTCTTACCATTTCCCCTAGTTTCTATTTAAAAAAGTACTGAATTCACTAGAAATACTTTTAAAAGTGGCGGAATGGTAGAATGGTGCCAGGTACAGCAGGGAGAGCTCTTGCCTTGCATGCGGCAGATGTGGATTTTGATTCCCGCCACCTCACATGGTTGCGTGAGCCCACCGGGAGTAATTCCTGAGTGCAGACTCAGATGTAAGCCCTGAACACTGGCATAAGGCCTGAACACTGTCTGGTATTTAAAAAAGAGCAGAATAAGTCTTCCCCAAAGATATGTATATGATAATCTTAAAGATCAGTAAATTATATTTTTTGGTAAAAAGGAAGCATATACCATTTTAAAATAATATAAGGTGTGTAAATGAAATTAAAGTACCTAATCCATGGACCTTGAGATTCCCTATATTTGACCCCAGTGTATAAAAAGGTTCATTTAAGGTGAAAAATGAAGATATTAGTCAGAGTGATGCAACATGACAAGGGATATTGCTGACTTTGATGAGGGATGGGGCCATGAGCCAAAGAATGTGGATGATCTCCAGCAGGTGGAAAAGTAAACACAAAAGAAAAACAAAACAAAGACCCAATTCTCTCCTAAACTCTCTAAAAGGCACACAGATCTGCAAACATGTTGCCTTTATCCCTATGACCCATTTCAGACTGCTGATTTCCAAAACTGCAAGATATAAATTTGTCTTGTTTTAAATAATTATATTTTAAAAAATTATTTGCCTCCAGAATTCTTAAAAGTTTAGACAGCTCCTCACAGCAAAACTTGAACATATGAGTGATGCTGGACAGTATAAAAGCATGGTCCCCAAACTGTGTGTCAGTGCACATTAGGACATCTCAGTGAACTTATAGAGCTAGTACAGGAACTTTGCAATTATTCAAATTTGCATCTTATATACTGCACAAAGTGCTGCCTGAAAATAATTTGCAGTTTCAACATCTGAGAGTATTTCTTTTCCTTTATTTATTTTTGAGCCACACCTGGAAGTGTTCAGGGCTTAATCCTTGTGCTAGACTCAGGGCCCACTCCTGGGAGGGCTCTGGGACCATAGGTGGTGCTGCAGATAACCTATTTCAAACACTTGCAAGGCAAAGCCTTAACTGCTGTAGCAACTGCAGGCTGCTGGTAGTGTTTCATTCCTAATGCTAACATCTTTAAACCTGGGGTTTTGGTGGTTGTGGTTTTCAGATACACATTGACACAAAGATCAGTGTAGAGCAGGAAATGGGGTAGCATCGTTTTAAACAAAATCTACACACACACACACACACACACACACACACATATTAAATCAGTATGGACCAGGAAAATGATGGAAGTGATGTTTTATCTGCTTCCAAAATTTTGGAAATTGCACAGGATCCATTAGATGAATGTGTCTCTTTAGTAAATATTTGTGACTAAAGATGACAAAGTTTTTTTCATTTTTTTCAATTTACCTGACATGCTTTTAAAAATGGATAGGAGTTGTTTGGACATATTGCAATACTTGAGTTGTCTGAATTAAAACATATAAGTAGTATAGCGAGTAGGTGATCATTTAGACTTAAGCCATCATGAAAAAATTGCTGAGCAATAAGAATGCATGAGTTGGTGAAGTGTGGGGTCCTCATAGTACTTAAGAGCCTGAAGTTTGTTGTAAAATAGAACTGATCTCAAACTTGGCTCTGCCCTTCATGACTTTGGACAATTTATTAACTTTTTCTAAAGGTTCTCATCAGGAAATAGAAATGATCATTGTTCCCTACTTCAAGAGATTTTTATGAAGACCAATTGAGTCAATGTATACAAAATATATGCAGTACATTCTTCATAAATGTTACAGTCAATGGGGGTCACTGACTGCTGTTTGCTGAAGTATGAATTTGCAGCACATGAGACAATGGAGAGGCACTTTCACGTCGCCAGATGCCCATGAGTAATGTAGGTGAAGGTGATGCAGTTCACAATCTGTGATTTTAACAGCTATTACATGGATGTGACTAAGAATTCTAATCTCGATGACAATTTAGATGAAACTTTATTGTCCAATCTAATCTTTTTCATAAAAGAACCAAGTGGCTATTCATCCAGCACTGCACCTTAAGGATGGCCTTCTAGAGGTCAAAAGAGAACAAAAAATCAGATTTCTCATATTAAAAAAAGGTGCTATGATAGCTTTCTTTCCAACAGGAGTAATTATTATTGATTTACAGTGTAATAGCAGCAAACAGCTTTGATGATTGGTTAAATGCTTTCACTTCACCAGAGCCATTAATCAATCTTAGCAGGTATTTATTGCTTTGCACACTGCCGTGCAATAAAGACAAGCTTGAAATCAACTTCCACAGTAGCTCTGATGGGCAAAAATTAATATTTAATGTTGTATCACTAGCCAAGTTGAGACTGGGTTTTCTTTGCACTGCATCTGGTCAACTGTCACCAGTATAGTCTTGAAGGAGTGCTTCGAGAGCCTTCCTGTGCAGTGGATCCTGATGTACTCTTATTCAATAACTGATTTGATTGTGATATAAGTGTTCTACAATCCACCAGAAAATCATGCAAAATGTAAACTTAGAGAAGCACACATTATATTAACTGTGTGGATGGTGATCATATTTACTGCAGTCCTGAAATGACTAGAAGCTTAATTAATCACTTTTTGTGGATAGGGGAAAGAAAGATTCTACTATATCCATATTTGATCACTAACCAAGCTATAACAATCAAGAACAAAGTTCTTAACTGTGGTTCGAATACCTCTTTCATCTCTACTTTGCTATTTTAATTCAAACTTTTCATCCTGATTATGTGAAGCAAATCTATGGCAGAGATGATATTGAAAAAGCACAGCAAAATGTGATGGAAACAAGAGTAGACTATTTTCCAGCCCATTTTCCAACCTTAAATCCTTATCCTTCCTCTCTGCAATCTGTGAAAAAAATATGATAGATCTAATTTTCCAAGAAGTATGTATATTAATAGTAAGGCAAATCATGATCAGAAATAATTTGATATGTGTATTTTAGGCATTGCTATTATCCTGATAATGGTTATATGTTGATGATATGATTATTAGACACAATTTTCAAATGAAGAAAATTGAAATAAACTTATTCTACCAAATTGGAAGAAACTCATTCTACCAAATTGGAAGAAACTTGTTCAAAACTACAAAAAATAAACTAGGATTGGTCCAGAATATGGAGTGTGATTTAGCCTCAATTCTGAGCTTCTAGACTCTCAAGGACAGACCGTGTAGTAGACTGTGCAAATGCTTTATTTTATTTTCTAGATGAAGATGATCTTTGTGACATAATTTGAAGATCATATGTGACTCTCATTACCCCCATATTAATAAACTAGTCAGAATGTTACTTTATAATGTCAAAGTGTATCCATGTCTTGATTCAAATGCTAAATATTATTTTTAACAAATTTAACTATAACTGATATTATACTAGTTTCAGATGCACAACCTAATGATTTAATATTTTTATTTCTAAAGTAATCAAATTATTTTTAAATTGCAACTGAGGTAACATGGTTATAGTGTTCACATTTTGGTCTATAACAAACATAGTTACTGTTTCTTCACCACTACCAAAGTGTTTTAGACCTTCGGTCACTGTCCTCTTGCTTCTAGTCTACTTCTTCCTTCCATCTCCCCACCTCCAGCTTGATAACCTTTATTACCAAGTTCTGAATTCAACTATATTCAACTGATAATCTGTACTACCAGTTCTGTATTCAAAGTCTCAGGGGCTGTTGTTATTAGACACTGTTAAGTTCCCTGTGCTTGTTTCTTTATAAAACATACATGAAAGTCTAATATTTGTATTGACTGAAAATTGCTCATCATAGTAAGTCTAGCTACAATTCATCACCATACATAGTTATGTTTTTATTATAAGAACACTTAATATTTATTCTCAGAAAATTTCAAATATGCAATAAAATTCTATTAGCTATAGTCCTCATGATGTATATTACACATCATCATCATCATCATCATCATCATCATCATCATCATCATCATCATCATCATTCTGTTGATCATTGAATTTCTCGAGCGGTCTCAATAATATCCTAGCCCTGAGATTTTAGAAGCCTCTTTGACTCATCCTTCCCGATGGTGCCACATTGGAGGCTCTTTCAGGGTCAGGGGAATGAGACCTACCATATGATAGGTCTCATATTACACAATCATAGCTTATTTATTTTATTGCTGGAACTCTGTATTTTTTTAACCCTCTCCATCCATTTTTGTCTTCCTGTCATTCTCTGGCTCTGGATATCACCATTATGTTCTTTGTATGTGTAAACTTGATTAAAACATTTTTTACATTTAAAATATGTGATATTTTATGGTACTTGTATTTTCCCTAACATATCTTACTGAGCACAATACCCTCATTGCAATGGAAAGCTTTCATTTTATTTTCTATGGCTAAAAAAACTGTTACAGTATGTATAGAACACACATAGGGCTGATATTTTCTCTATTCATTTATTCATTGATGGACACAAACTGTTTCTATATCTTAGATGCTAAGAAGAACACTGCTATGAATTGGATACAGATTTTTGTTAGTGTCTTTATTTTTGTTGGGTTAAAAAAACCTCATATAGAATTCCTGGATCAGGTGGCATTTCTGCTTTTAATTTTTTGGTGGTGGTAATGGAAGGGCTCTTGAGCAATTTTCAGGAGGCTTAGGGGCTATTCCTGAAAATATTCTGTAGCTTGATTCAAATGGTTCAATCCTGGAGCCTGTAAGTATAGTGCTACTCAGGCCCTGCATTGTGGACCACAGGACCACACTCAGGGGTGCTAGGGGCCTCCAGGGATATACCCTTCACTGATCAGCAGCTCATATGATGTTGGGGATCTAACTGGGGTCGCAAACATGACCCCTATGCTGCATACCCAGATATATTTACAATTTTTTCTTTTTAACTCTCACGTGGGGCTTAGGAGTTTTAGGGCCCCACTGCAGCAGTTTAGTGCAAGGGCCAAGGGTATACACAGGGCAAAGAATAATATGGTGGAGCCAGGTGATACACAGGCTACCTTGATGGTTCTCATGTGTCTTCATTCCAATTTTAGTGTATGTGCTGCCGAAGCGAGCACTCTCATGTGTCTTCAGAGCTAGTAACACATACTGATATTTTTTGGACCACGTGGGGCCAGGAATCAAGTTGCTATACTCTTTTCTGGCCTTTATTTTTTAAAATTTGAAGAGCATTCATACTATCTTTCATAATGGTGGTATCAGTTTATTTTCCCGGCAATAGTATAAGTAATTTCCTTTACTATAATTTTATAAACACTTTTTTTCTTTTCTTTAATTTTTGGGTCACACCCGGCGATGCACAGGGGTTACTCCTGGCTCTGCACTCAGGAATTACTCCTGGCAGTGCTCAGGGTACCATGTGGGATGCTGGGAATCAAATGCAGGTCGGCCCTGTACAAGGCAAACTCCCTAACAGCTGTGCTATCGCTCCAGCCCCCTTTCTTTTATTTTTGACTATAGTCATTCCAATAGGTCCGAGGTGATATCCCAGTTTGCTTTTCATTTAAAATTTTCTGATGGGTAGTGCTGTTAAACATATTTCACGCACCTGTTTATCAACTCTAATTCCTCTTTGGAAGAGTATATATAACTATTCATTTGTGAAATTGTCAACACGAGAGAGTAATAAATGGAGCAGTCTCTCTCTTTTTAAAAAAGTTGAATTGCCATGAGATTCACAATTAGAAAGCTTTCATGATTGGTTTTCAGTCATACAATGTTCCAACACTCACCCTTCCACCAGTATACATTTCCCACCACCAATGCCCCCAGTATCCATCCAGTCAGTCCTAACCCCACTATCCACTTCTCTCTCTCTCTCTCTCTCTCTTTACTCTCTCTCTTCTCCTTTTGGGCATTATGGTTTGGTCCATTACCCACTTTCAGCACATATCTCCAATCCAGAGCCATCCCTTCCAACCATCACTGTCATAGTGATCCTTTTCCTATTCCAACTGAACTCTCCCCCATCATTTGAGGCAAACTTCCAACCATGGACCATTTGTCCTGAACCTTGTTTGTATTGTCCTTGGGTATTAGTCTCATACTATGTTTTTTTCTTATATCCCACAAATGAATGCAGTCATTCTATGTCTGCCCCTTTCCTTCTGACTCATTTCACTTAGCATGATATATTTCAGTAGTGAATTCTGAGAGGTGAAATAACAGTATTCCTTCAATTTCAGTAATTCTAGGAAATATTATAGTTGAAAAGAAACATAATTAAAAAATTACTGATGAAATAAAATTTCAGGTATCATTCTCTTCATAGAATTTATTTGCTGTTAATTCCTATTTGCATGATGAGTCAGTTTTTGAGTTTTTAAAATTAGTCCCAATGCTGTAACCCTTACCACTTGATAAAGTTATTAAGACTCTGGTAGTGAGAGCTGATGCTGCAATAGAAATCTTTAAATATCAATTTCAAGTTGGACATAGGTGAGTGGTTAAATACACACACATGCATGTGCACACATGCACACACACAATCTTGGCTGTGACCTCTGCATATTTTATATTAGGCCATTATTTATGCCCCTTTAGATATAAGGGCATAAATATGGTAGAATATTAGTAATTGCTTTAGGATTTTTATTCAGTTGCTATCATGGTGAATAACAAGGGCAGGGTAGTGATCAGTCTTCCCTAGAAAGTTGTCTGCATTAATTAAACACTTGATGTTTTCTAGTATTAATGTTAATGGAATATCTTCTTTGTGTTCATAAATACCTGCTTGGCTTTGTAGATTAGACTGTCAACCTCTCATTTTCCTTCATCATTCATATGGAACTGAATCATCTACAGGTTGTAATATATAAACTTCCACCCCATATGTCCTAACACATCAGTTAGTAGGTTGCACTATTTGAAATGACTTTGGTATTAGACAAATGTGAAGCTTTGTGACATAGATGCTCTTACTTTACTGAAAAGCTGGAAATAAACTAGGTGATTCCCACCAGGCTGCTGTGAGGACAGGAATGCCTCGATAACATAAAGTGATTTCCCCCTTCTTGTTTCAGGTTCAATGGATCCAAAGGACTTCCTGCGGGAGGCACAGATCATGAAGAAGCTAAGGCATCCCAAGCTGATCCAGCTTTATGCTGTCTGCACTTTAGAAGATCCCATTTATATTATTACAGAGTTGATGAGACATGGAAGTCTGCTAGAATATCTCCAAGGTAAGCTAAAGACATAATAAAGGGAAAAAAAGAGAATCTTACTTTAGCTAGTTATATAAATATTAGAGTAGCAAGTCTTCTATAACCCAGAATACATTTATTGCACACATCTATGAGATTGAATAGCTCAATATTGAAGATTCAGCTAATCTTTAATAAGATATATGTTGTGTTCTTATAGAGAGGGATATGTTTATATACTTGAAGAACAAATTGTTTATAGGAGATATATCAAAGTACTTATTTGTAATGTGGAAAGTTGGAGAATAGTGTTTTGTGTGATGTTTTGTTTTGTGCAATAACTTATTGAACATTGCTACTTATAGATCAATATATTTTCTTATGGTTGAGAGTTAGGGGACACAGAGTATTTTGCAGAAATAGAGGAAATGTTATCTCTTTCCCTTTGCCGGTGTTTGACAAAATTGTATTCGTTGGTATTTAAAATATTTACATTGTTAGGTAACATTAGAATTTTTAGTATTGGGGTTCAGAATGATAATACAACTGCTAGGGTGTTTGTCTTGAATGCAGCTGACCCAGCTTCAATATCTGGCATCCCATATGGTCCTTCAAGCACTACCAGGAACAATTCCTTAGTCCAGAGTCAGAAGTAATCCCTGAGCATTGCCAGATGTGGCCCCCCCAAAACAAAAAACCTTCAAAAAACAAAAAAAAATCAGTATTAAAAACAGAAACATGCAATTACTTAAATAGTGCTTTAACAAAGAATACTTTATTTTTTATTTTTTGCTTTTTGGGTCCCACCCGGCGATGCACAGGGGTTACTCCTGACTCATGCACTCAGGAATCACTCCTGGCAGTGCTTGGGGGGACTATATGGGATACTGGGAACCAAACCCGGGTCATCTGTGTGCAAGGCATGCTATCGCTCCAGCCCCAAGAATACTTTTTATTTATTTATTTTTTTTAATTTAAATTTTATTGAATCACCATGTGGAGGGTTACAAAGTTCTCAGGATTATGTCAGTTATACAGTACTCAAACACCCTTCCCTTCACCCGTGCCCATATTCCATCACCAACCACCCCATTATATCTCCCGCCCCCTCCAGCCCCCCCAGTCCCCGCCCTTGTAAGTGATAAGTTTCACTTCGTTTACGCTTTATCTTGGTTATAGTCCATGTTTCAACACATAATTCACTATTGTTGCTAGGGTTTCCCCCCAAAAAAGAGAAGACAGTCCCACTGTCAAGGAAGCATTTGATGGCTCTCCATTGCTGAGAATGTAGAGATATTGAGTCCCGCTGTTTGTTACATTACTTTTCTATTTTTTTCCCCCCTTGTCCCGCGCCACCGAGATCACACCTGTTTAGTAATCACCACGCTGCCTGACAAAGGGAAAACAAACCAAAAGAGATGGTTATTTCTCGTCATCAGCCGGCATGGGGCTCTGGCTTAGTTGATAGTCTGGTAGAATGTCTGCAAGCAGTTTCTGGAACCAAAAGTAATACGCTGGTATCGGCCCCGGCTCAAGATTCCACCAGCGTCCCGCTGTTCCAAGTACATAATAATTTATCCCTTGTATCCCATTCCCACGCCACCAGGTCCGTGTCAGCTTAATGGACATCATACTATGGTTAACGCCACGCCGCGTTTCTTCCCGAGAAAGAAGGATATTTCTTCTCAGCCGGCGTGGGGATATGGCTTAGTTCAGTCTATAGAGATGGCTACCACTTTGGTGGCCTTCAATATTTCAGCAAAAGACTTACTATTCTTGTTAGGATTTCCCACCAAAGTCCGACCCGTTAAAAGGGAACCATTTCATATTGGTGATGATTAAATGACAATAGGTTGCGCGGCCATGGCAGCAGCCTCGCGGCTTTGAATTTCTGTATAAAGTCCAGGGAAAGTACAGCCAGAAATTACACGTCGCTACAAACTTTACCCTATTATGGTCCCCCCAAAGTCCAACCCATTACAAAGGAACCATTTCATATTGCTGATGATTAGATGACATTAGGCTGCCGCGGCCGCGCGGTTTTGGGTTTCTATATAAAGTCCAGGGAAAATTCTGCCTAAAATTCTATCGCTACAATCTGTTACCCTTCAACAAAAAACTTAGTACTATTGTTTGGAGTTTCCCCCCACGTTAAGCCCTGCCAAAAAGGAACATTTACACGTTGCTGACAATCAAGAGATATTAGGTCTATCTATCTATCGCAGCCGCGCGGTTTTGGATTTCTATATGAAGTCCAAGGAAAATTCTTTTGGTAATTGCATCACTCGCTGGCAGCGCCTGGGCCAGAAGCTCCCAGCACACAGTTTGGAGGCATTTTGGGGGCGCCGCTCGTGTCCAAAGTGGTTCAGTTGCCTCCGGGGTCGATCTCGCACGGGGCCGCAAAGGGCACCCCAAGAATACTTTTTAAAAGAACACTCTTGTTAAAGAATACATTAGAGCATTGTGAACTTTTAATACTCATTATAAGTGAATAATTTAACATTAGGTTTATTGTTCCAGCTAGCTGGGGTCCAAGTGTCCGCTTGATGCAGCGGGCTTCAACAAGGACCCCGAGCACTAAGTTCAGCAAGTTCTTATACTTTCATTTTGGCAAGTAAGCATTACTCAGTAATCTCTATTACCTACAGAGTACACATCTGTTTTGTTGTTGTTGTTTTGGCCTGCAACATCCAGCCCACCTCCCTGACAGTTACATTCTGGAGATCTAATCTTATTCCAGAGATGTAATCTTTGACAAAAGCATCTTTTTTTTTTTTCTGCTTTTCTTGTTCCTGGAAGAGGCCTAAGTCACTCAGAGCCTGTCATGGCAGTTCTCCAGCTTAGTGGGTCCTAACATTCCCCCCTTTAGTTATTCATAATGGGGAATCTTACACATTTTGACCACTCAAGTGTAAGCTCCCCAGGTTTGGGAACTTCTGGTACTCCTGCCTGAGAACCATCAACTGTACCGTGCTCATTCTATCTTTAACAAAAGACACCAACTTATTCAGGATGCAGAAGCCCATGGTCGGGAATAAAAGCTGAGGTACTAGGGGTCTGTGGGGGGATGGAATCATGGTGACAAATTGACTTTCCCAGCTCTCTTCCTATAACAATATTCCCATAGCACAATCTTTACAATTATACACAATTCAGGTGGACTGGAGTTGGCAAAGTAGGAAGGGGATAAACAAGGGTTACATGCAAGACAATAGGCTCAGTAGGTCCCTGAACAAACACACATCCCAGCATGGATAACTGGCACAGATCAAGGCTAATTCTGCTTGTCTCAGTATCAGAGAGTACCCAGTGCCAAAACTGGGGTGTGTAAGGAGTTCGCTCTGCAGCTGTCACTATGAGCATGCAGGAACAGAGAGTAACCTTTGCCCTTCCCATAGTTCCTTTGAGCCACTTTTAAAAAATTGATTTATTTTTTAATTAGTGAGTCACAGTGAGGGTACAGTTACAGATTTATATATTTTAGTGCTCATGTTTCCCTCATACAAAGTTCGAGAACCCATCCCTTCACCAGTGCCCATTCTCCACCACAAATAAACCCAGCATCCTTCCCACCCCCCCAGTCCCATCTTCCCCCACCCCACCCTGCCACTGTGGCAGGGTATTCCCTTTTGTTCTCTCTCTCTAATTAGGTGTTGTGGTTTGCAATAAACGTGTTGAGTGGCCATTGTGTTCAGTCTCCAGTCTACATTCAGCAAGCATCACCCTTCCCCGACGTGGCCTCCAACCACATTTTACTTGGTGTTCCCTTCTCTATCTGAGTTGCCCTCTCCCCAGAATGTGAGGCCAACTTCCAAGCCATGGAGTCAACATCCTTGTACTTATTTCTACTATTCTTGGGTGTTAGTCTCCTACTCTGTTATTCTATATTCCACAGATGAGTGCAATCTTTCTATGTCTGTCTCTCCTTTTCTGACTCATTTCACTTAGCATGATACTTTCCAAGTTGATCCACTTATATGCAAAGATAATGACCTCATTTTTTCTAACAGCTGCATAGTATTCCATTATATAGATGTACCAAAGTTTCTTCAACCAGTCACCTGTTCTAGAGCATTTGGGTTTTTTCCAGATTCTGGCTATTGTAAATAGTGCTGCGATGAACATATAAGTGCAGATGTCATTTCGACTATACTTTTTTGCTTCTCTGGGATATATTCCCAGCAGTGGCATTGCTGGGTCAAATGGGAGCTCAATTTCTAATTTTTTGAGAATCATCCATATTGTTTTCCAAAAGGTGAGCCACTTTCTTTAGTCTTATCTAGAATGGGGTTGTCTCCGTTGTACAGATATGCCACTGGCTGGTGTCATTTTGTCTTTAAAGGGAGATAGCTTTTACGTGTGAAGCATAGACCCAGGTCTTGATTCTATCCACCTTCAGAGAAGTTGGTCTAGTCGGGATCATGGTGTAAGGACTTTGTGGTGGCAATCTCATGTCGCCTAATTCAGGTCAGATGTGTACGGAAAAGGAGTTCACCATGGTAGTGTGCTCCAAGCCCTTCATGGAGCTGGGCCTTGACCTATAGACCTATAGCTGGACCTATAGAGCCAATAATGACTGGAGAAGAGAGAGAGATCATATACTCTAGTCTATACTTCCTTTTTCAAGATTGAGTTGGAATAGTGGCAGTCGACCCCAAAGAATTTTAAAGGGACCAGAATTCCTCCATAAAGGAGATTCTTACTCACAACAGGCAAGTGGGATTTTCAGGGAGGCTTTCTTAATCTTTCTACCTACATTCCCCAAATGCTAGGGTATTCGGAGAATTTTCTTTCATGGTCAGCTGGAGAGACAGCACAGCGGGTAGGGCATTAGCCTTGCACACAGCTGACCCAGGTTTGAATCCTCTGTCCTTCTCAGAGAGCCTGGCAAGCTACCGAGAGTATCCCGCCCGCACAGCAGAGCCTGGTAAGCTACCCATGGCGTATTCAATATGCCAGAAACAGTAACAAGTCTCACAATGGAGATGTTACTGGTGCCCACTTGAGCAATTAAATGAACAACGGGATGACAGTGTTGCTACAGTGCTTCCTTTCATGGTGAGGGTTCCAATCTCCTCAGGGTCTGCTGCTTAAGGTCTTATCTGTATCCACAGGGTGGATCAATCTTAGGAGCTTTCCTTCCCAGGAATCTTGTTGACCTAGGTTCCTGTGCTGAGGGCCTTTCCCTGTTTACCCGCCTACAAGATCGTATTCCCCCTTAGAGATTTCACCACCTTGAATCTTCAAGGGAGAATGGTAGAAATTCTGTCTTCTGGAGCTGCTTTCTGCTGATACAGGGATGCTGAATCTGCCTGCACAAGGGATGAAATCTCAAGCTACCTGAGTTTTTAAATGAGCCCCAAGCAAGGAATTTGAAAGATCAGGTCAGTTAGGCTAAGGAATGTGACTTTGAAATGACCAGACCTTAGAGGAGGAAAAACAAGTAACAAATGCTCAAATGCTAATGACATAGGAAGCAAAGTCCTGAGTTACTTCCCTTACTGTCTTATTTCAACTTCTCTTTGGAAACCACATTCCAATGCTCATCTATTACCTTCTGCAGAGTGTCCTGGCTTAGAGGAAATATTCCCTAAATGAGGAGTTAATCCCATGATGTACCAAGAATTGATATCGGGTAGGGCGTTTGCCTTGCACGCATCCAACCAGGGTTCGATACCTCCATCCCTCTCGGAGAGCCCGGCAAGTTACCGAGAGTATCCCACTCTCACGGCAGGGCCTGGCAAGCTACCCGAGGTGTACTCGATGTGCCACGAACAGTAACAACAAGTCTCACAATGGAGACGTTACTGGTGCCTGCTTGAGCAAATTGATGAACAATGGGATGACAGACAGTGCTAATATAATAAGCATTAAAATAAAACATTGAAATTAGTACAGATCAATCACTGATGGAAGCTGGTGCTTATGAAGAGAATTTTTTTTTACATTATTAAAATGTCAGGGTAAAAAAAATGTCAGGGTAGTATTGATAAAATGTATAAAGGTAAAGAGGTGGGAAAAATGAACAAAGATAATAGACAGATAACAGTATTCTCTGATCTTACTGTGACTTGCGAGATGCAATATTAAATCACAAAACCAGATAAGAATAACAAAGTACTAAGACCTGCTAATATGCTGTCAAAAACAAAATTATATCTTGCTCATTGCATGGAAATACTAAGTTCAACTGTATCAGAAATGAGAAAAACCCACTTAAGAAAGATTAACTTCAGCTTATATCCCTTTTGCCTTATTTCTAGTAATAATTGCAAACGCTACCTTAGGTCATTTCTAAGAAAAATGCCTTATTTTTAAGATCCCTTTGTAACATTAACATTTTCAAATCTAATAGTTTTGAATAGCTCCTTGAACCTACCAGCAACATTTAATAAAATGGACAATCTTTCCATCTGGAAACACTTTTTTCAGTTGGCTCCCAGGATATTTCTTCCATTAAACTTCTCTCCTATTTTACTTGCCAGTTCTTCTCAATCTATGTGACTTCCCAGACATCTGTAGTACTGTCACACTGTTGTCCCATTGTTCATCAATTTGCTCGAGTGGGCACCAGTAATGTCTCCACTGTGAGACTTGTAGTTACTGCTTTTGGCATTCGAATATGCTGAGGGTAGCTTGCCCGGCTCTGCAGTGTGGGCGGGATACTCTTGGTAGCTTGCCGGGCTCCCCAAGAGGGACAGAGGAATTGTGCAAGGCAAATGCCCTACCTGGATGTGCTATTGCTCCAGTCCGTTAAATCTTTTTAATTTCCTAAGACTCTTCTGCAACATTTATTGATTTCTTTGCTATTCTCTACATCTTGTGGTTTAATACAATTCTTGTTTTAGTGATTCCTTAAATTATGTAACTGCCTTTGTTTACGCTCAAATACCTTAACTTTTCCATCTGAATGTGGTATTATGGGTATTGTTGGTATGATACAGTAAGAAACAGTCCCCAAATTCCAGAGACTTTGTACAACAGATGTTTATTTTGCATATACTGCATATTTGAAAGTGTTGGGTGGTGACTTGGCTATTTTTAATTATCTTGGTTGAAGAAGGTATGTCTAATCTCATTCTTACTCTCAAAGCTAGGACCAGGAGTGACATGTAACTTCTGTGCCCCTTTCATTTGTCCAAGTCAAAATAAGTAATAACGCCAGCTAGAAAAAGAAAAACATATACAGAATGATCTCTTATATGTGGGATGTAAAGAAGCTTAGGAAGGAAGGAAGGAAGAAAGGAACAAATGGCTTGAAACAACAGAAGCTGAAAATTTGTCTAAAAAGTGAGCTTACTGTGGTGGGGAGATTGTGTCAGAGGTTTGTTAGAGGGTGCTGGGAAACCTTGAGATAATGAGGAATGAAGTTGATACTCTGGTAGAGGATGTGGTATTGAAACACTGTAAGCATGAAGTCCTATCATCAACTGTATTATAAGTTAGTGATTAAAATAAAATTAAAAAAATAAATAACAAATAAAAGCATAAAGAAAATCTACAGGAAATAGTGTAGTACTAGAAGTTATTGAAGGCTGGAGAGAAAGCTCAGTGGTAGAATTGCCTTGCAAGTATGAGGCCCTGGATTTGATCTCTGGCACTGAAAACTAAATCAGCTATCAAAAGGATAATAGTAAATGTTGTAGATAGCTCTCTTTTAGAAATTGCATATGACTGGACTGTTAGGTATTTCAAAGCAACCTATCTAAAATTGATCTCAAGTTATTCCCTGTAATCTGCTACTCTTGTGGTTTTTTTTTTTGTTTTTTGACACTGTCAAAATTAATATCAAAAATCTTGAAATCATGTCTACTTCTCTTAATTATATCTTGATCGATATTTCTATAGGCGTATGGAACATACTTAGCTGTGTTCTGGGCTCTACGCCTGGCTCTACACTCAGGGATTACACCTGAAGAACTCCGGGAACCCTATGGGGTGCTAGGTATCAAACCTGGGTAGGTCACATGCAAGACGAGTGCCTTACCTGTTATACAATCTCTCTGGCACCTCATCTCCTATATGTAAACCATTAACAAATCCCACTTCTTTGCTTTCCAAATACATCTAAGATTTTAGAAATTCTCAACACTCTCACCCTATTCTAAATGTCATCAGTTATTTCCTGGCTTTGGTAATAGCCTCCAAATTGGTCTTTCTCTTTTGAGAACTAAAACAATTGATTTGTGTTCCCTTCAGTCTCTTCTTCATATAGCAGAGATTCTGTTAGAATGTAAATCATAACATATTCCTCCTCAGCTCAAAACTGCCAGTGATTCCCACTGGTTCTTCTCACCATATAACCCATACAATTCTTGTTTTTGTTACTTCACAACTTCCTTTTCACTCACTGTCAGTTATACTGATCTTCTTTGTTATTCTTTGTATCATGTATTGACATTTAGAGAAATTATTTATATGAACAAATTTGCTGCCATTTAATAAAGATTTTAATCATTTTGGCTATTTACTATTAATGAATTAATTTAGTTTTCCATTCAGTATTCCTTGCAGAGCTAATTTAGACACAACAGATTTTCAGGTGTTGTTAGTCTGAAAACATTTCTATCACTCATTAAAATATAAATTATAATCTTGCAGGATTATTGATTGCATGTTCTTTTAAAATTTTTAACTTTTTTATTGAATCACTGTTAGATACAGTTACAAAGCTTTTGTGATTAAGTTTCAGTCATACAATGATCAAACATCCATCTCTCCACCAGTGTATATTTTCCACCACGAATGTCCTCAGTATCCCTCCCACCACCTGCACCCTACCCTACCCCCTGCCTCTATGGCTATTGTTTTCCTTTTTTTACTCTCTCTCTACTTTGGGAATTATGGTTTGCAATACAGATAATGAAAGGCCATCATGTTTGGTCTTTGTCTACTTTCAGCACACATGTTTTATCCTGAGCAATTCCTCCAACCATCATTGACTTAGTGGTCCCTTCCCCATCCCAACTGCCTTTTCCCTCATCACATGAGGCTGACTTCCAACTTTGAGGCAATATTCCTGGCTCTTGTCTCTAATCTCTTTGGTTATTAGTCTCACAGTATGTTATTTTATTTACACAAATGAGTGTAGTCATTCTATGTCTGTCCCTCTCTTTCTGACTCATTTCACTCAGCATGATACTCTCCATGTCCATTCACTTATAAGCAAATTTCATGACTTCATCTTTCCTAACAGCTGCACAGTATTCTGTATAGTTTTACCAAAGTTTCTTTAACCAGTCTTCTGTTCTTGGGCACTCGGGTTGTTTCTAGTTCTGGCTATTGTAAACAGTCCTGCAATAAACATACAGGTACAGATGTCATTTCTACTGTGCTTTTTTGCACCCTCTGGATATAGTCCCAGAAGTGGTATTACTGGGTCATATGGATGCTCAACTTCTAGTTTTTTAAGGAATGCCCATATTGTTTTCCAAAAAAGTCTGGACCAGTCAGAATTCCCACCATTCTCCATTCCATCAGTTTACAAGCAAGTTTCATGACTTCATCTTTTCTAACAGTTGCACAGTGTTTCATGCCATAGTTTCTTTTTTTAAAATAAATTTTAATTTTATAAAGTTGTTCACAATAATTAGTTACATTTAATACTCAAACACCAATCCCACCACCATTGCATCTTTCCACCATCACATTTTGAATATTTTCACCCCAAATCCCAAACTGTGCCCCCAAAGCAGAACTGAAGCAATTAATTTTGTGTTGCTTGTTATGAATAATCTGCTAAAAATGGTCCAATATAGTTTTCTTAGAGGAAAGTGTGTGAAGATGTTGTATTTCGTCCTGGAGACATTAACTTCTGTATAAGAGATTACAAACTTGCTTGTTAAACCCAGTCAAAAGTTGTGTGCTACTCTTGGTACATCAGTGGTGTTGAATAGGATTAGTCATTCCAAGAATTCTAAAATTTAGAATGTAATTATACAGCAGATTCACTTATGGGTGAGGCCTATGTTGCTTTTTTCTGGGAGCTTTATTCCTGAGTCTTTGGCCATCAATTCATGGCCATTGATGAGATTATATGGTGCAGGGACAGTTTGTGGGTGTGACTGACAGGCTACAGGTAAACTTAGGAGATGGGGGGAGAAGGCTCATTCCTGAGGAGGAAACTAGGACATTTCAGTCACAAGTCCCACATACTTGGGATTTTCTGTAGATTCACTCATGGGTGAGGCTCATCAGAGCCTGTGCAGAGTGGCTGTGAGCATGATGGTAATTGGGTTCTGGAGGTTTTTGGCTACTGGGGCTCGGTTGGGGTCAGGAGGGAAATTGAACCAGCCCCCCTCGGAGTTGCCTGAGTGAAGACAGCCTGGCACGAGGTCTGGACCACTGTAGTTTCTTTAACCAGTCATCTATTCTTGGGTTGTTTCCATATTCTAGCTATTGTGAACAGTGATTGCATTTTTTATGTTAAATGCACCATTCTTATTCTCTTCTTTTTTGTTGAATTTTGTTTGAAAAATATGATGTGAATTTTATACTGTTCCCCTGTATCGGAGGCTTCTCTCTTGCCACTGTAAAAGTCAGTCTCATTTTGATTCTTCCCACTTTTTAAACATTTTTTATTAGAGAATCACTGTGATGTACAATTACAAACTTATGAACTTTTGTGTTTGCATTTCACTCATACAGTGATCGTTTACCTATCCCTCCACCAGTGCCCATTCACCTCCACCAATGATCCCAGTACCCCTCTCACCACCCCCACCAATCCCCCACCACCCCACCCTGCCTCTGTGGCAGGGCATTGCCTTTTGTTCTCTCTCCTTTTGGGTGTTGTAGTTTGCAATAGAGGTATTGAGTGGCCTTTATTTTCGGTCTATAGTCTACTTTCAGTTCGCATCGATGCAAATGTGTCCTACTGGTTTTGGTTAATTTTGTTTGGCACTTTTTAGACCTCCTGAATCAATGCACAATTTCTTCTTCGTCAGACCCTACATGTTTCAGAAAATAATTTCTTCCATTAATTAGTCTTCCACTTTCTTTAGTTCCTCTCTTTCTGTAATTCCCATGATTTAGAAGTTGTTGCTCTTATCTTGAAGATTTCTGAGGCTCTTTGATATGTTTTACGAAGACCTGAGGATAAGCCATATCATTTTCTGTGCCAGGACTTCAGGTTCTAGTTTACTAAGACCTTCATTTGCCAAAATACATAGCAACCATGAGGAGTAAACACTATATGGTCATTCCTATTAAACCCTTCCTAATAAAGAGGGTTTAAATTCAACAATCTGAACTTAAAATAAATCTGGCATTCTTAAAGACCATCACAATATATTTATTAAGCTTGAATACTGGAATATTGGAGTACAATTGATTTTTTTCCCCCTGAAGATAAAAATTCTCAAAGGTTTGTGAATCTGTATTTCAGTTTTGACAAATTGTGATCAATCTAGAAGTATTCTCTGAGGTTTGTTAGGCAGTTTCTAGAAAACTTCTCTCTTCAGGGTAGCAAAAGCCGAGTGCCCTTTTCCTTTCCTATTGAGCCTGTAGTGAAAACCTTTTTATAGTTAATGAAGTAGGATTAGTTGGTATGTTGATACTTGAGATAATGTACATAATTTTTTCTAAAACTCTGTCAATCCCTAAGATTCTCTAAATATATTTTGTAATAAATTTTTCCAAAATGTGAAAGTCTTGTCAAAAATTTAACCACTAGGATAATTGATGACTTGTGTTTTTTAATGAAAAGTACAGAGAATAAATCTATCTTGTATCCATATATAACTATATATTTATCTATTAATATTTCATCTTTCTACACGTGTGTTTATGCATGCATAAATGTACATTCTATCTAGTCTTGTTAGATTTCTTTTCAATAAATACTTAGAACATTTTAAACATATATCAAGATATTTTCCTTTTCTCTTCTCTTTAAAATCAGTTCTTAGCATGTTTCTCATTACTCTTTTGAAAAATTTACATAAGTAACACTGAACTTTAGTTAGGAATGTTTTCCTTGAGATACCCCTTAACCCAGTACAGATATATTTCTCTTTGCTGTCTGTGTTAATGGAAGTCTGTCTTTATTTCTCGACTCTTTAGTGCTCAGAAATCATTAGGCACATTTAGAATCGCAGCATAGAATAATTCTTGAGTACATAAGATTTCAGCTTCAAATATACCTAGGTATGAGTTTGCAGTCTATTACTTACAATCTTATTAACTATTCCTGTGAGTAGGAGGAAACTTTGTGAAATGGAAAAATTATAATAATATGTATCACTGTATCACTGTTATCCTGTTGCTCATCGATTTGCTCGAGCGGGCACCAGTAACATCTATTGTGACACTTGTTACTGTTTTTGGCATATTGAATACTCCATGGGTAGCTTGCCAGGCTCTGCCATACAGGTGAGATACTCACGGTAGCTTGCCGGGCTCTTTGAGAAGGACAGAGAAATCGAACCCGTGTCTAAAAATTAGAAAGAGAGGGGCGGAAGTATCGAATCCAGGTCAGCTGCGTTCAAGCCAAACGGCCTGTGTACTTTCAATAATTGCTCTGAGTGCTAATTTAGGTGATTTCCTGGAAATTAATCATATGAAAAGTGGTAGAAGAAAAACATACATATATACATATTTAATTTTAAATATATACCTATACTGTATAGCTTGGTAAATTCTGCTTCACAATGATAAGAGAATATCATTGTGATACCGAGAGTATTCTGCCTGCACAGCAGAGCCAGGCAAAGCTACCCGTGCCGTACTCGGTATGCCAAAAACAGTAACAACGATGGTCCTCATTCCCCTTATCCTGAAAGAGCCCCCTATAAGCCATCGGGCTACACTAGCACATGACAGGGATGAATGGAGACGTTACTGGCACCTGCTTGAGCAAATCAATGATCAACACATGTTAATTATCCTAAACTGAGAGACTTAAAGCTAAAACACTTGTGTTATCTCATAATTTCTCTGGCCAGGAGTTCAGGTCCAGCTCTGATAGGTCTGTGTGTGCTGGGTTCTCACATAGTTGCAGTCATGGTGCTGGCAGATGTACCATCTGAAGATTCTAAGGGAGGATGACCTACTTCTAAGCTCCCTCAGATGACTGTTTGCCAGAAGGTGGTATCTACGGCACTGTTGGGTTTAGTTTCTTGCTGGCTGTTGGCAAAGACTTCCCTGTTTTCCTTGTAAAATGAATCTCTTTTTAGGTTAACCTGCCACATGGTCAACCAGAGTGAGCAAGCAAGAGAGAAAAAGGGCAGACTTAGAGTATGATGAAATTTCTGTCTTTTATAATATCTTGGAAGTGAAACCCGTATATTCTGGAATTTAGAAACTGCTTGAACCGCTTGTTCCATAGTCTAGGACTAGTCAGCTGTTTATCTTAACCATTTTGCATTTATTTTACTATTGAGTGAATTTAATATGTGGCTTAGCTATTTTAGCTGACAGAACTTCAATATTTTACCATTATTTTGTCCATTATGTTTTTTGATTACATCTCATTTCAGACTGAATAATAAAGTTTACTGTTATAATGAATAGTTTAAAAGACTCCATCTTGTACCATAGTCATATTTTATATATAATACAAGGTGATTTTCTTAAAATACTGGCAAAGAGAATTTATACTTTTCCATCCTACAGCTCTTCTAGTTCAAAAGTTATTCACCTAGTGATAAAAATGTGGGAGATTTTATGTGCCAGCTCTGTATGTGCTGAACATTTTCTCTGCACACACTGAAGTGCAAAGAACTAGTGACATGGTCCAATTTACAAAGGAAGATGAGGAGCATAGTCTTCTCTGTTTTCCTGGGAATAAAAGAGCAAATTGAACACTGAGCAGCTAGTTTTACCTTGCTTCTCACTTAAATATGTTGATTGCATTAAAAAATTCCATATATGTACAGATCACACACTGTTCTTAAGTATTGACTATTTAAAATGTCTTCAACTAAATTTATTTGATTTTCAATTGAAAAATATAAATTATGTATAGAAAGTGCAAATATCATAGTATAATTGTTATTAAATATAAACTGATCAAGCAATATACTGAGCAGCCATTGCGTCAACCAAGAATAAACACATGGCAAGTATTACAGAATCCCCTGAGTATGGTATCATTGACAGTTTCCCGCTATCCTCAATTTGACAATATCTTACCCTTAATTTACATTTTCTTCTATTACTTTTTGTTGACTTCCTTTCTTAATGAAGATTTTAGACATGAGTATCTGCTGTAGCTGTAGCTATGTTCTAGCTCATGTTCATTTCTTAAATCCTTATACTTCTTCTCCAGTGAAACTACTCTTCCTGCCACAAATGCCACAGATAACTTCCTTATTGCTATATTTACCAACATCCATTAGTCCATTTTCTGCTGGACTTTGCTATTTGACACTATTCCTCAAAATCTTTGACTATTAGAATGTTCTCATCAGGTTCTCATCTCATTGTTCTGACTGATTTTGTTTTCTTGCAAGTATTGACTACATGACTAATTTATACTTAAATTATATAATATATTATTTAATGGCAAAGATCAGATTATTTCAGATATTTATAGCTCTATGAAGTATGTGATACTCTTGCTCTATAAGTGTGTGTGTGTATGTGTTTGTGTGTCTGTGTGTCTATGTGCCTGTGTCTGTATGTATGCGCTTTTATTTTCAGTTTTGGGGCCACACCTGGAAGTGTCAGAACTAACTCCCAGCTCTGCTCTCAGAGATCACTCCTGGTGGTTTTCGGAGACCATATGTGGTGTCATGGATTGAAATGGGGTCAGCTAACTGCGAGGCAAGCACCCTACCCACTGTACTGTTCTGGCCTGATGCTGTTGCTCTTTTATCTGTGTAATATTCATGCAGGGAATGGAGGATCACAACATTGGAGTATGTTTATACTCTAAAATTATAATCTTATTAACTACTTACAGGAAATGATATACTTTGCATTGATTTTATTTTGATGCTTAATAGATCAGTGATGTGGCACATAATTAACAAATGATAGTTCAGTAACAAGATGCTTAGAATTTATTTCAATAGTTAATGTTTTCCTAAGTAATTCTCTTGTTTTCTCTTATTGCCCAGGTGATGCCGGATTAAAAATTCATCTGAATGATCAGGTAGACATGGCAGCACAAGTAGCCTGTGGAATGGCTTATCTCGAGTCCCAGAACTATATTCATAGAGATCTGGCTGCCAGAAATGTCCTGGTTGGTGAGCATAACATCTACAAAGTGGCAGATTTTGGACTTGCAAGAGTTTTTAAGGTGAATTTTAAATTGTTAAAATTTATTTTTTAATCAAGTCATCATGATTTACAAAGTTGTTCATGACAGATTTTCGAGCATAAAATGTCTCAACACCAATCCCACCACGTGTCAACTTCCCTTCACTAATAATCCCAGGTTCTTACCTACTTCCCAACCTGCCTCCTTTATAGGCTGATTTTAAAGTTTGGTCCTGGTAGTTTGGGTCTCATTCTTATAGTGTGTTGGGATCTGTGGTCTAGATACATATACAACACCTCTATACCACCAGCATGCCTGAGGTCCCTGACCTCTCTGCCCCTTTTACCTCCCATCTGTCTCTTATTTTCCCCTCTATTTATTTCTTTCCCTATCCATCTCATTTCTATATTTAGAGTCAAGGATAATTGAGGTATCCTCCCTTAGATGCCTGACATTTCTTGGCCACTTATTCTATATAAGCAAGATAATCCAGTATTTGCCCTTTTCATTTATTTCACTGAGCATAATATCCTACAGTTTCATCCAAATTGCAGTGAACTGCATGATTTAATCATTATATATAACATGTATATATTGCATTATGTATATGTGTATATATACATTTATACCTTTAAATATAGTTAGATTTGTTTTTGTTTTAATTAATTTTATAAAAGCTCAAAATTGTAAGTAGATCAGTAGATTTACAAGTATTCTTTAAAATAATGGTCCATTGATGACTTTAGTAGACTGTCTTTATGGATAAACTACCTTCCATTTCTGTTTCTTCCCAAAGGCAAACAATTACAAACCAGATCGAAAAGTATGTAAATTTAAGTCTGTATTTTAAATTACTTTAAATTAATGTTTTATTTAGTTCCAGTGACCTCTGCTAATGTGTCTCTATTTCCCTTACAAAAAGTATATTTTGTACAGTTACCCTATTCACCTTTCTTCATTTTATGCAAGACTAATATGTATGCTGCTAAAGTCAAGCATATATTGAATTTTTCTTAGCCCTTCTATCACTTCAGCTATTGTTGATGTTGTTAATGTTATGATGACAGAGTTGCACACATGTCTAACTATGATTGTGGTGCACATAAATTATTTATTTATTTATTTATTTTATTTTATTTTATTAGTGAGTCACCATGAGACAAAGTTACAGACTTACAAGTTTTCATGCTTACGTTTCAGTCATACAATGATCAAATGCCCATCCCTCCACCAGTGCCCATTTTCCACCACCAATGGTCCCAGCATAAAAATGTTTGTTAGATGCCACGAAGTAGGTGGCAGTGCCTTAACCTATGCGTGTTGCAAGGCCGAAGCCTCTTCAATCCTTGTCAAGGGGAGTGCTAACCTTCTCTCCTTTCATACAACACTGCACATAAATTTTTAGGTGTAGACCTTGATTGCAGTGTTCTCACATTTATTGACTATTTAATCTCCTTCTACATCTCCCCTTCCTTCCTGTTTCATGACAGTGCACCAAAAGGAAGTGATACAAGAGACATATTATTGGATGTTTTCTTCTGTTTATTTTTTTCTATATTTAATTTTTAATTTCCACACTGTACCCTTAAAATATGGGTGTGGAATATAAAACAAGACAAATAAATGATTATCATTTTATATTCATGATGTTATTCATATTTTCTTTTCTAATGAAGTAATGTCCCAGTAAGCTGACATATTAAGTAAGATCATTTGTATTCCATTTTAGAAGACTAGAAAGTTGTGTAATGATAACCATCTAGGTCAGTAGCCTTTTTTTTTTAATTTTTATTATATCACCATGTGGAAAGTTACAAAGTTTTCAGGTTTATGTCTCAGTTATACAATATTCAAACACCATCCCTTCACCAGTGCCCATATTCTACCACCAAAATCCCCAGTATACCCCCCGCCCCCGCCCCCCCTCAACTGTATAACTGATGAATTTCACTTCATTTTCTCTCTACCTTGATTACATTCCATATTGCAAAACAAAACTCACTATTGTTGTTGGAGTTTCCCCCCAAGGAAGACAGCCCTATTAAGGAAGCATTTGATAATTGGTTTGTCATTAAAAGATGGTATGTTTTCAGTTCTTAGAAAAGGTCTAACGCGGCCGCGCGGCTCGGATGTGTTCCAGTCCCGCAACCCAGAGCCGTGTTAGTTGCTGCTCAGTGTCGCCAGGGCTCCATCTGGAGAAGGTGTACCAGCTGTACCTCCTCCGTCTGGATCCCTGGTGTTGTTGGCCCGGATTCGGGTCGGAGCATTTCTCTGGCCACGTTGCTCACCAGACTGCCTGGCCTCTTCTCTGTTGAAGGTGGCAAGCTAGGTCAGTAGCCTTTTAATGCCAGAGTAAATCAGTAAATAAAATAAAAAAATTAACAATTAACACTCTTAATTGTTAATTTTTTAATTTTTTTAATGTAGGAGTACTGCTAATTATTCAGCCATTGATTAAGATGATTGAATTGGGCATAAAATCCACAGTACTTTTAAAAATTCAGAATGTTAATTTAATTAATTTTTTATTACTATTTTTTAATCACTATGAGATGCAGTTACAAAGCTTTCCTGTTTGAGTTTCAGTCATACAATGATTGATCATCTAACCCTCCACCAGTGCACATCCTCCACCACCAAGATCTCCAGTATCCCACCCATCCCACCCCTCCCCCTGCCTGGTAGACAATCTCCCCCATACTATGTTTGTATTGCTTGTTATAAATAGAGTAAGATGTTGCGGCTGCACTCTCCTAGAATTCCAAAATTTTAGAGAAGTAAGGTTTGGAGAAATCTCTGTAGCGAGTTTCTTGGTTCTGAAATTCTTCTGTGTAGTTTCTGGAACCTAGCCAATAAGGAGCTTAAGTAGCAGAAGGCAGCTTGTGGGCTTGACCTCCAGGGTCCCTTGGGGCCAGAATATGTGTGTGTGTGTGTGGGGGGGTGGAATGCAGTGGGGATGAGAAGGACTGGCCCATTTACTATCCCTTGAGGCCTGGAGTTTGCTGTCACCGAACCCGCGTACCTGCACTTCTCATTGGTTATGTAAGTTGGTGGGTTTTTAGGGGGCAGGTGGACGGACAACACTTGCCCCTGTCTGAGGCATCCTGTAAAGTCAGCCTGGCTAAGTCTAGAGGCATCTCTGCAGCGAGCTTTCGGTTCAGAGATTCTTTTGTGTGTCTCTGGATCATGGCCCTTGTTTCCATCTTTTCCAGAGAAATAAACTATTGGCATATGCCCTGTAGGGCATGCCCACAGTGTGCCACTGGCCCTAATTGTGGCCTTTGATCTCTTTCAAGATTTATGGATTTCTAAAATAAGGCCAATAAAATGAGCTTGCATAGTTGAGCTGGAGGTGGTTTGTGGGTGTGGCTCCCACATACATAACTTTTGGCCATTTAGTTTCTTGATAAACTTGGCCCCAAGTTATTGGGGTCTGGACAAAGGTATAGCGACAATTTTAGGATATCAGGAAGTCTAAAGGCACCATCAGGCTGTTGATGCACTTGCCCCACAGATACAGGTTGACCTGCTGGTGGCAGGCTTTCACTTTTTAAAAATTTGCTAAAGTCTATACATAAAGGTGTGTATCACATTATACGAATTTGCCCATATGCAATAAAATACTTCCTGTGTTATTTTTAGTGCATAGTAGATTCTCAAATGATATTTTATTATTTTCCACAGATTTTTTTCAGGCTTGTAGGCATGATTTGAAATCTACTGCTATAATTATGATTTGAACTGATCTTTTAGAAAACCTTTACCTGTAAAATTTAGTGGGACATTTTCAGTGGGAATGAATAGTGGCACAAAAAAATTAATTTAGCCTTATTTCTTAATGTATCAACAGGTAGATAATGAAGACATCTATGAAGCTACTCCTGATATTAAGCTTCCTGTAAAGTGGACTGCACCTGAAGCCCTGGTTAATAAGAAATTCAGCATTAAGTCCGATGTGTGGTCATTTGGAATCCTTCTCTATGAAATCATTACTTATGGCAAAATGCCTTATGGTGGTGAGTAATTAATTCTGAAGTGGACCTTTCAGCTGCAGGTCACTTACTTAGGTGTAACTATAATGCTTTGCCCAGACTTAGAGGGCAGAGTTATGAGGCTGACCATACCATATACCAGTAGAAGTATAATACATAAAATTTGATGATGATGATTTGCATTAATGAGGTTGTAGATTGCCTCTTTCCCCTTTGCTCTTGAATTGCAATCTTATAGACACTACTTGCTGTTGAATTTAATATAATCTCTGGAGCTGGGAAAAGGGATGGTAAACCTATAGTCTCTCATATCATGAACAGCTTTATAAATATCTATCTCACAGTGATTCAATAATAAAACCTTAAAATAAAAACATATAGTGTTTCCAAAAGAGCCAATTTGAACTTTAACTTGCTTTTTTGTTGGTTCTATTCTATATTTTTTAGGTATGAGAGGTTCCGAAGTAGTGCAGTTTTTGAATAAAAAGAATAGACTTTCTCAACCACCTCAATGTCCCCAGAAATTCTACAACATCATGTTGGATTGCTGGAAGGAAGACCCTAAGGAAAGGCCAAAATTTGAGACACTGCATTATAAATTTGAGGACTATTTTGAAATAAACTCTCCATATGATACAAGTTACTACGAAGGTTAAAATTGAAGAACACAAATAAAGAAGTAGCGAGATAGCTGAATTATCAGTCCAGAAATAAAACCTTATTAATCAAATCAAAATTCAATACATTCAAATGATAGGGTAAATTTGGTCATTCTTATATAAAAAAAAGGTGTGTTTTACTGATGGGACACTACAGAGCAATCTAAGATGATATGTCATTTTCTCACTTCCTGGAGAAATCAAACATACTAAACAGCACCTATTTTCTTTTTATGAGATACTTACATTTATATTTATTGTTTGAAATACTGATCAAGAAAGTCAACACATGATAATCAATTTTTACTCAGTGACTATTGTAGGACTTTCCTGTTTACTGATTAAAGTGGCTATTCATTATTCCTCAGAATGTTGAATCCCATCAGTCTGTTATTATGAAGAAATTTGATTGTTTTGCTGCACAGCAGGACCTGTGTTTTGAGACTTCTTTTTTCTTTTAAAATATCTTGTAACTACATTGATGGTAAAGCCATGTTAAATGACTTGATTGTACTTGGAGTAATTGCACATATTTTTCCCTTTGCTACAAAAGAGAAGTAGATGTTGAGAAAAGCATTAAAATCTCTCATTTTGTTTAAGGAAATGATGGAATTTTTTTATACCTCAGTATGTGTCATCTAAGAATCATCTATATTAATTTTAATCTCAATGTTGAGAATTAGATTGCAAAGCTGATGAGTTATTATCTATGGAAACATACAATAGCAACTAATATTCCACAAGTCCTGAGAAATAGTTATAAAAATCTTTTGGGAAAATAAGAGGAGAACATTATGATTGCCGTGGCCTAGGATTTCTAAATAATAATAAATAAATACTCTTTTGTCTGATAGTCCATTGTTTTAAATTGACTACAAAACAGTTCAAGCTCTGTTTCATATCCAGAGGCTAGGAGTAATTTATGACCTACCTTATAAAACTGTATTTTTCATATGGTGGGGCAAAAGGGTTTTTACTCATTTTGAATTTGTATTACTTTTATAAGAATACTGTTTTCTAAGCACTATCAAACTCTCTGCCTCATGAGATGACTAGGAAGAGGTTTCTAACTATTCCTTAAAATAAAGTACATACCTCAAAGATGTTCTGATGTAAAGTGATATAAATAAAACAAATCACAAGAATACAGAATATTTCTGAGTTTATTCTCTCATCTTTCTTTAGAATTTAATCACAAACATATCTAAATAATTAGAAAAACTCCCATTCACAATAGATTAAGTAAATCCATAAACTCTCTTACTAAAAGACAGGAGGTTAGATATACTTCAGAAACAATAGTAGCAGAATGATATTAAGACCCATATCCTTTTCAGACTTATCTTTCTGTTATTAACATTGTCTTCAACCTCATGGTCAGAAGTAGTCGTCAGAAAATTGGCCCCCTGTTTTCTTCATCTATGTGGAGAAAATGGTAAACCTTTCTGCACTTTCAACTTGCATAAAAGTCATTCCCTTTCTGATTGAGAAAATTGGGGTCATATGACCCAGACTAGACCAATAATAACCTTAATGTGAATGTTATATGCTAATGGATTCAAAAAGAGTTTTGCCATTGAAACTGGGAATGTGATCATCTTTCTTGAATACAAGGTGAGAGGTTGTCTCATATGAATGAAATTAGAGAATGGTAGGTATTACATAGATGTCCAATTATTTAAAAAGTTCCCTAAGTGAAGCTACTATTATAAGCATAATATATCAGATTTATGTAAATAGAATCAAACTGACTTTTAGGTAACTGAATCATATGGAACTAACAATATTCATGAATATAAGGTATTTTTAAAATATATCCAACACTATCTTTTTAATAAGCTACCATATATAGGACATTTTCAATTATTTAAAATTGACTAGTGAAACTGAGAATATACATAACTAGTTATTGAAAGTGAATAGAAAATCAATCATTTTATTTGAGTTTGTTTTTCAAAGTTAATCTTACTTTAAAACATATAGGTTTGAATTAGAATATTCAAGTTTTATCATGAAAATTCAACTGGTATATAATTTGTCATTTTTCTGCTGCTGCTGCTAATAATAAAATCTTTAGTATGATCTGATTTGGAAATGTATGAAGAAGGTTATCTGATCTTGTTTCAATACCACCTGAAACTTGTTTAACTTACTCCATTTGATTCTTGGAGACATTTATGTTCAAGGTTCTGTCAAAGCAATCTATTATTCTTGTTTTTGCCTGATGGATCATGGAGAAAAATAATGGATTCAGTTATGAGACACAGTAATAGATTTTTTTAAACTGACATAAATTTCTTTCCCTGTATAGAATAAAAGAATCAGGAAAAGATAAGCTGAATTTTTCTACAATGAGCCAGCTCTTGTTAAATTTACTTCCCATAAATTGTATCAAAGGACTTTTTATGAAATGTTTTATTTATGTGATTTGGCGGTGGTGGTGAGGGATGTGAGTACATCATTTCATGTAGTATTTCAAATCTCTTTTGACAAAAACCTAAGAGTTTTTCAATAGGAAAAATATGAAATTCCATTAAACATTTTAAAAGGCTAGAAAGGAAATAAGCTTACCATGCCTAAGGTCAAAAGAGGCACAGAGTAGAATCTTAATTGTTGTGTAGCTTCAATATATATCATCAAAATCTGTGTAAACAAACAGTAAAGTTAGAGTTGCCGGCAGTCTGCACACATGCTTTTTAGAGGAGAGTTTTAAAGGACACCAAAAAACAACCTGTGGGAAGATGGCAGGTGGGTTCAGACACATTGTCTACTCACAACATGTGCTGCACGGGGACGGCATGGATCAGCTGAAACATAAGGGACTCACACTCTCTGGACTCTACAAAGACCCACAGGGAACCATTGCTCTTGGAAGGATGCATTTTCTCACCAAGCTGAAACTTCCTGGAGGAAGTAGGGCTCAGCAGGTGATCCAAGGCTTTGCCAAGCATATGTCCTAATTGCAGTGATGTTTTTCAGGATCTTAGTGGACCATATGGCTTATGGACCAAACACCCTGGCTGTTAGTGCATGTGAGATGTCTCTTTGTGATCATACGTTATGTGAAACAAAATGGTGATGATTTGGTACATTCAAATTATGTCATTATGATTTTTCAATGAAAAGGGTCTTGTATATCAGGATTGCCAAAAGCACATTTGAAAATATTCCATTTTTGTATTACGGAGAAGTTTGGGCCTGTATTTTTCAATTAGATAATAAATTCAGAGTTGTAAGATAAAAAATTCTGGAAGGTTGGTAGAAAATGCAAATTCTTAAAACTCATGAACCTAGCAATATGTTGATTTTCGTATTTTCATTTTTTTACTGCCTACTGTCTCATTAAACTATTTCTTATTTTTTTCTATTAAGAAAGTGGTAAAATATATTCTATTATTCATACATTTAGAAATTGTTAAAAATGTAGAATAAAATAGTAATAGGATGTAAATTGAATTTCAAAACTTTGATTTAATTTGGCTTCAATCTTCACTCAGGTATTCTATCTATATAGGAATTATAAGATTAAATTATAAAAAAAATACCCAATTATTTTCACTTGTTCATTAATCTAGACTGCTAGTTAACAATTAGTCATTTGAAGCAACATTTGTCATGTAACATTTTTTCAGCTCATGAAAAATAATCAGCTCTTCCAGAAAAGGGTAATAAATATCAAATAAATCTCATTATGTGCATTATGTTATAGGGTTTTTAAGTCATGTTGCTTAATAATAGTGAATTTATATGATAGGAGGAAATGGTAAAAACAACTAAAAATAGTTTGGAAGAAACTAAGCATTATCTTCTAATATAATGTGCTGAGATTTCTAGAACTTAGATTTTGATCGTATTATTTCTGAACAATAATGTTACATAATGTTAACCTAATTACATTTAATCTTCATTGTCTGCAAATTTCACGATTAAAGATACAATAGCTTTTCATCTTTATTTAAACTACATTTTATTCTAGATTCAGAAAGTATTAGAGTGAGTCAGATCAGTATACTTTAAAAGTACTACAGTGATATGTTTAATCTCTAAGAGGTCTATATTTCTTTGTTGTGCACTTTTTTTTTTTTTTTTTGGGTCACACCTGGCAATGCAAAGGGTTACTCCTGGCTTTGCACTCAGGAATTACCCCTGGTCATGCTCAGGGGACCATATGGGATGCTGGGATTCGAACCCGGGTCGGCCGCGTGCAAGGCAAACGCCCTACCCGCTGTGCTATCTCTCCAGCCCCTGTTGTGCACTTTTATTATCTTTATATTGTATAATTACATTTGAATGTATTTTTCACATGATTACTATCTTAACACAATGATTTAAAATTTATTGTTAATATACTTATTTCATGCTATCATCCACATTCAAATGCAAATACTACACAAAAATTCCATATCTGGATTTTAAAATAATATTGGAACATACCCAGAGATGGTTAGGGGCTACTCCCAGCTTGGTGTCCATCAGTTATGTACAGTGGTGCTTAGGGGACCATGTGGTGCTGGGGATTAACTAGGTCACCTCCTGCATGCAACCAAATGCTGCAGTCAGTTGAACTTTCTCATCGGTCCATACCTGGATTTTAAAAAAATATGACGGCAAAGAGTTTTTTTGAGAATATATTTTATTCTAAGTGTTGTGTCCTTATTTGCACTGAATTTGTTCATTATATCAATCTGATTTCTTTAAGTTTGACTTTAAAAGTTGACATTATATTTCAGAGGTCAAAATGATTGTGAATCCCTGACATGCATTAAATTAAATTTTATAACAAGTGAAATGTTTTCTATTGACAATAGAGTGTTTGGATATGTGTGGTGGAAAAACTAAATCTATGTCTTCAGAGCATATGATTTTACCTATTCCACAAACACACTAAAAGTCATCTGCTTCTTTTCCCTTTCTCAGAAACTTAGGCTGACTAGAGAAACCATAAAGTTATGTTGCCTCTTATTCTCTGTGAGAATAAGAGCTCTTACAGATTTTATGCTAGAAATTAAATACTTGGGTTTAGGAAATACATATGCCACTTGTACCTGCAACTTATTGGCTGCCATTACATGTTTTCTCAGAACAAGAAATGTTGGGTAAATAATTCTACCTTGTCTCCAGAGGTGGAATGCTACAGATACCCTGTAAACAGAACTAGCACTATTGTATCACGTTAAAAAAAGTAATTTTTAAGGGATGCTGAGTCATGGAAGGTTACGTGCACTTATTATATTTTTTTACATGCACACTCAAAATAATTATTTTATTTGGGCAGCATTATTATTCTTTCATTGGAATGTTGGACTAATAAGCTAAAGTCAGTCTCAGGGAACTTACCATGAATATCTGCTGTGATAGATACTGAAGAGAAAACAATTAATATGACAATATCTTTCAGGAAGACACTATGGGTTAACAGTGTTGATAAGTCTTGAAATGACTATAATACAAGGTAAAACTTAAGAAATAATCAGTTGGACAACACTTTATCTCAAAACAATTTGGGATCTTTTTTTACAGAAACAAAAAACAGGAAAAACTTTATAGTATTATATTTTTGGTCAGAGTTCCAAAATAGTAAGTTTGCTGAAATTCTTTTCAAAACCATATTCTGACTTTCTTTAAAAAATATTTATTTATTTTTTTCTATTTTCCCCCTTACTTTATATAAATACTGTGGTTTACAAAGTTGTTCAGTATGATTTGTTATAGGCATTCAATATTCCAACACCAGTCCCACCATCATTACACCTTCCCTCCACCATTGTCTTCAATTTTCCCATCACTCCTAAGCCTGACCCCAAAGCAGATCCTCAATAATTTATTTAGTATTGCTTGTTATCAACAAGGATCAAAAATGTTTTGTAAAGAAAGTTAGCAAGGATTGTAGTATCTCACTTTCTAACAATTAAGTCCTTGTAGAAGAGATTACTAATATGTTGTTGGGCTGGAGTGACAGTAAAGTAGGTAGGGTGTTTGCCTTGCACACAGCCGACCTGGGTTCGATTCTTCTGCTCCTCTTGGAGAGCCTGGCAAGCTACCAAGAATATCTTGTGCACACGGCAGAACCTGGCAAGCTACCTATGGTGTGTTCGATATGCCAAAAACAGTAACAAGATGTCTCACAATGGAGATGTTACTGGTGCCTGCTCGAGCAAATTGATGAACAATGGGATGACAGTGATACAGTGATACAGTGATACAGTGAATATGTTGTTACAGGTTAAGCCTTCTGTGTTTATATTTTGTTAATCAAGATTTGTTGCCTTCTACATTATCACTGTCACTGTATTACTGTCATCCTGTTGATCATCTATTTTCTCTAGCAGGCACAGTAACTTCTCCATTCATCCTAGCCCTGGGATTTTAGCAGCCTCTCTTTACTCATTCTTCCCAATGGTGCCACATTAGAGGTTCTTCAGGGTCAGAGTAATGAGACCCTTCATTGTTATTGTTTTTGGCATATGAATATGCCACCGGGAGCTTGCTAGGTTCTCCCGAATCCAGAAATCAACCTGCTGAAAATGCAGGTATGTAGGTTTTTGTGACAGATATCGACAGGCTTTCTCTGTGTCTAACTTCCCCTACCACCCTGTACTTCCAGTCGTTCTGGCAGTGACATCCACATCCCCAAAGCCGCTGGCCAGTTGAAAATTTAACACCAACTGTACCATCCAGTTAAAAATTCTGGACTGGACTGCCTAGAGCAACATCTCCAAACTCTACAACAGTGATAACCCAGTAGTAGCACACCAGATAGGATCTTGACAAACCAAACAGTGAAGGCTTAACCTGTAACAATATCTTAGTAATCTTTCATGTTAACTCTGAAATATATTAGCACGGAAATTCTTTTAAATTATATAACATCCAATCTGGTGTATAACTCCTGGTTTACCAGTGTTATGGAATTTGCATGTTTCGAGGCCTTATTTTTGTCTGTGTGCTCCAGGAAATCCAATATTTTTGATGAGATAATACAGCTGGAGTTAAATTTTTAACTGGGTGGCAGTTTCGGGGTGTGTGCCTGACTGCTGAGGCTTCTGAAAGAGCAGGGAGATGGGGGAAGGCATCCCATCTCTGACTCTATGAAAGATTAGACATTTTAATCATAAAATATACATAATTGAGTTTTTCAGCACATTGACTTCTGAGTGTGGCTCATCTTGAGAAGTGGTGTTTGGCCTGAAGCATGGTAGCAATTGTGGAGTATAAAGTTTTTGGATGTTGGGGTTCTGTTTGGGTGGGCACTGGGCTTAACTGTCTCCATCCAGGGTGAATGTGCGACTCAACCTTGTATGTGCACTTATTTATCCATTGTTTTTCGTTAGCATTTTATTAATTTCTTAAGCAAAGATGGTTGAAAGGCAGCTGACACTAAAATAGAATCTTGAGTAAAGTAAAAAAATCAGAGAGAAATAGTCAAGATTTTTCTAAATTTATAATCTACCCAGGGAACCAGAATGAGTCATAGAATCTCAGTTCACAAAGCTATGTGTAAGATATTATCTTCTTATTTTTACTCTAAGAATTGTTGACAAACTGATATCTAATAGTCACTCTCTTCCTGACTCTTAGTAGCAGAACATGTTTAATTTTTGTTTTTGTTTTGTTTTTGGGTCAGATCTGGCAATAATCAGGACTTAGTTCTTCTAGCTTTGTGCTCAGGTGGTCTTGGTATATGGGATGCTGAAGGTTGAATCTGGGTTGGCTGTGTGCAAGGCAAATTCTCTACCTGCCCTATCTCTCCAGTCCCAAATTTTTGTTTTATTGAAGCCCAGATAAGTTTCCATTTATGCCCTGCTTTTGCTACAAGGACTTGGTTGCCAAAGAAAAGAGAAACTTGTTTGGCAGGACTCTAGGAAGATTTCCATAAGAGGTGGGCAGAGAACGGTATTGGATTCTTTCTTGTCTTTTACCCTCTTGGTTAGTCTTAGGCCTTAGTAGTCATTTTAGACTATAAAGAAATCCTTATAAATAGAAATTACTTGTCAGTAGCATCTGTTCTTGATAAGAGGAAAGCTGTGATACCAATCTTAGAAATTCTACTACTGGGAAAGAAGCTTATACTATTTAAACAACTGTTACTACAGTTTTAATTTCTAGATATTGGAATATGAAATTTCTGAACGGTTCATTGTCAATTTAAGAGAAAAATTCTACAAAGTATGAGGAAATAAATAGTGAATTGCCCCCTTCTCACCTCCCCTGTGACACACACACACACGCACACACACAGAGTTCATGGTGCTTATGACACATGCTTATGTTTTGGGAGATTGAAGTTGTCTAGTGATAATATAAGAACATCACCTGTTCTTACAGTTATCAACTCTCTCTCAGATGAAGTAAATTATTGTTTATGGCACTTTTATATTTTTACACTCTTTTTGGGTCCAACAGAAGCAGCTGACTTCTCTGCCTCAATAGCCTCATGAACAAGAGCATTCTCCACGAACCATTCCATGTATTAGGAACACTCTGAAATCTTTTTCCTTTTCCAGGCTGTATTTTCAAGCCTCTGTGTTTTTGTATTGTTCAAACCATCTGAGAGTTCTCTAACTCTTCTTATTCAAATCTCATAACAAGGCACTTCCAATATTGTGGAAATCTTTTTAGCTCTTCCATTTTTGGAATCTTGAAGTTCTTTGAAGGCAGTAGAATTATATTAAGTTGACCAGAGGACTGATAATGAATTTACTAATTATTAGATTTTCAAAGTCTAATGACAAGAATTTCACTCCTTTTTAAAATTTCCTCCTACAATAATCTAACCTTTTGATAATGGATACTTTAAGGTCAAATACCTATACAAAGAAAATAACAAAGTACTACTTCAATAAATAAGAGAGGGCACTAGGAAATGAATAGGTAGGATTAACATTATCAATGTGGCAATACTCCCCCAAGGACTATATAGATTTAATGTGGTCCCTATAAGGATACCCATGACATTCTTCAAAGAAATAGACAAAGCAACTTGAAATTTATATGGAACAATAAGCCCTCACGAATAGCCAAATAAATCCTTGGGAAAAAGAAGATGGTGGCATCACCTTCCCCAACTTCAAACCCTACTACAAAGCAGTAGTAAATAAAACAGCATGGTATTGGGCTAGAAACAGACCCGCAGACCAACAGAACAGAGTTGAATATTCTGTCACAGACTCTCAAATATATTATCACTTATTCTTTGAAAAAGGAGCAAGGAATATAAAGTGGAACAAGGAAAACCTCTTCAACAAGTGGTGCTGGAAAAACTGGACAGCTACCTGCAAAAAAATGAACTGACCTTTGTCTAATGCCAGGCACAGAAGTCAGATCAAAGTGGGTTAAAGACCTCAATATCAGACCTGAATCCATAAGGTACATGGATAAAAATGTAGGCAGAACCCTTCATGACATTGAAGCTAAAAGCATCTTTAAGAACAAAACAACACTGACCAAGCAAGTGAAACAAACATAAACAAATGGGACTACTTTAGACTAAGAAGCTTCTGCTCCTCAAAGGAAACAGTGACCAAAATAGATAGAGAGTCCACAGAATGGGAAATAATATTTACCCAATATCCCTCTGATAAGAGGTTAATATCCAGAATATACAAGACACTAGTAGAATTGTACAAGAAAAAAACCTTCTAACCTCATCAAAAAATGGGGAGAAGAAATGAACAGAAGCTTCCTCAAAAAAGAAATACAAATGGCCAAAAGGCACATGAAAAAGTGCTCTACATCGCTAATCATCAGGGAGATGTGAATCAAAAAAACAATGAGATATCATCTCACACCACAGAGACTGGTACACATCAAAAAGAACAAGAACAACCAGTGCTGGCAGGGATATAGGGAGAAAGGGATACTCTTTCATTGTTGGTGGGAATGCTCACTGGTCCAGTCCTTTTG